>NC_056522.1:311844833-311923936 GCF_019175285.1 Sceloporus undulatus | reverse complement strand
CCAGGGCCTATGAGGTCCCTTTCCAACTCTATGACTGTATGATTCTACAGCAGTAGATTTTGAACTTTCAACCATTTTGAACTTTCAGCCTTCAGGAATTAGTTTACAAATAACTTGGTAGTCTCTGTTCTTTGGGAAATTGTAAAGAACATGGATAACATTCTCACTCATCTTTCTTGAGAGCAATTGACTCAGTGACACTGATGGGAAGGAAGTGATAAACAGCTGCCATGATTCTGGAGTGTCTGAGCAGGGAAGTGACAGCTGGGAATAATCTATTCAAAGGAACTATGCAGAACTCAAGGGCAACAATCCTGGGCCCTTAGTTATCCATAGTAATAAGTGTCCCAGACTGTAAGAATGGCTGCACGTATACCCCAACTTGAGATGAGCTGGCTTTGCTGTAAGGGTTGTCTCCTCTGCTGTTTGTCACCCTAGGACACACTGACAGGCATGTGACTTGGAATGCTAGTGATAGCTGAACCATTGGCTCCTCCAGGACTTGTGCTGAGGGAAAGGGTAGAAGGAAAAAGAAAAAGAAAACTTTTGGAGTGAAAAGATTGCCTGCTCTTTGTTTTTACATTATTATTCTTGAGAGTGAACAGGAGAATTTGCTTATCCTTGCATTCAACAAAGTAGTGGAGGGAGGTTTCTCCAATGAACTTGTGCCCTGAAAGGAGGCTGTTGCAACAGTGACTTTGGGTTGTCATTCCACATCCTAATTCTTGAGTATGAGGGCTTTGTGGGCCACCACAGTAGATGTAATGGGTATGGAAGAGATGTGTGCTGCATCTGTTGATGAATCAGCAAGGAATGCAGCAACTCTTGTCAACTGATTAACGCTTTCTTGGAGGTGATGGGACCTTGGGGATCTCCAACAGCAAGATCCTTAACCAATTTATGAGAAGATGAGCCCTTAATAGCAAGGCTAAGGCCTCATGCATGTGGTGCAGTAGATTGTGGTTCGTTCTCATCAGTCAGTAACAAATTTGCTCCCTTCTTTGATGATGATTGCCTTGGATGGAAGAGCCATGCTGGGATACAATATCTGCCAGGGGAATTTGGTGGTGATCCACAATTGCCAGTGGTATGCAGTGTGGAGAGCTTCTCCATAAAAGAAGGGATGATCCAGTTCTTGAGATTTAGCTTTCAGCAATTTGGGAAAAATATTCTGGAAAATGTACCACTATAGCCATGGGATCATCACATGGATGGACCTCAGATTCATTCTCCTATATTGCATCCTGAATGGTGGGTTCAGTTAACAATTGAGGCTTGTCCTGCTCCAGAATCTTCAGGAAAATTAGGAAGAGCTACTATGGAGGTGAAAGAGTGTAGGCTAGTCAGTATAAGGGAATTCACCCGTATTCTTTTCTGAAACGGACACCTGATGACCTTTGGGCACAGACTCAAGATTGGATGCCTTTCCTAGAGAGAATCATGAGAATGCAGACCCACCCTCTTATTGGGCACCAGAGACAGAAGGTTAGGCCATGGGTAGGAAGCATTAGTGTTAGAGGTATGATAAGTCCAATCTTAGATAAACCATCTCAAACTTCTTTAAGGCATTTGTCTACTGCCTCTCAATCCAGCAGGATCCTCAAGGTGAGGTGCAATAGTTAAAATGTTTAAAACATTAAATATAAGAACAAAATTATTTAAAAACAGAGGTGCAATAGTTAAAATGTTGCAGTAGTTTAACTGATAAATAATTAAGGCTTGAGACACTGAGACCAGACCTGCCCTGCCTAGGAAAGGGTGCAGTTGGCACACTAACTGAAACTGAACAAGTACACTCCTGGCCAAATCAGTTTCCTGGCCTTCCATGAGCAGTGCCAAGTCCAAGAGTACTTCCAAGTTATAAACCTGATCTTTCAGAAATAGTCTAGCTCCTGTGATGTTTCTTCCACTTATTCCTTCCCTGACAGATGAAGAAGAGGATGAAAAAAAGTTGCTGTCCAAGGAATACTCCCTTCTCCCCCCATATGTGATGACTTTTGGCTTCCTTCCTTCCTTGTGGGTTACAGTTGGAAATCTGCTGGACAAGAAACCTGCTAAGTACACCCCAAAACAGGGAAAGATTTAGATGGTACCAGCTTGTGTGCTAACTGTGCACATTCCTTGAAATGCCAGATATGGCCATGATGGTACATGCCTTAGTTACATCCAATTTGGACTATTATAATGTGCTCTGCCTGGGGCTGCCTTTGAAGAGTGTTCAAAAACTTCAGCTGGACTAAAGAACTGCGGCCAGACTTAACTGGGGAAGGTTACAGAGACCACACAATTTCCCTATTGAAATGGCTGCTAGTTTGTTTCTGGATACAATTCAAAGTGCCTTTTATGACCTATAAAGGCCTACATGGCTCAGGTCCAGTCTATTTGCCAGACCCTAGCTCCCTATATGAGCCGGCCTAGGCTCTGAGATCATCAAGAGAGGCCCTTCTCTCAGTCCCATCAGCATCGCAAGCATGGACACGAGGGAAGGCCTTCTCGGTGGCTGTCTCTAGATTCTGGAACTCCCTTCCCAGGAAGGCTAGAATGACCCCCTCCTTGTCATCTGTCCATTAGCAGGCTAAAACTTTTTTATTCTCTGAGCTGCAGCCTAGAGAAAGAACCCAGAGATACTGTTGTTGTGTTGGATGAAACACAAGTGATGGGACAATATGGTGAGCATTTTATTCAGACATTTTATCAGCAGGTTTTAGCTTGCTAATGAAAGGACAACAAAGAGGCGGGTATCCTAACCTCCATGGGAAGGGGGTTCCAGAAACTAGGGGCAGCCAAGGAAAAGCCCTCTCTGGTATCCCTGCCAACCATGCCTGTGATGGTAGTGGGACTGAGAGAAGGGCCTCTGATGATGATCTCAGAGCCCAGGCCAGTTCATACAGGATCTGCAAAATATCCAAGACCTGAGCCATTAATTAATAAGCGAGCGAGCGAGCTTTAAGGTCATAATCAGCACTTTGAACTGTATCCAGAAACAAACTGGCAGCCAGTGCAGCTATTTCAACAGAGTCATTGTGTGGTCTCTTTTAAAATAGAAGGTTTTTAAAGGACAGGCTGGGGTGTTGTATTATTTTCAAGTGTGCTGTTTTAAAAAGTTTTATCTTTTTAAACTATTTTATTCTTTTAATGAGTAATGTTTTAATATTGTAATAATTTAATTCTATTTTAATGCATCACTTTTGAATGTTTTTACTTGAACTGTTCTTTTAAATTGTAAGCCACTCTTGAGTCCCAGTTTTAGGAAAAAAGCAGGATACAAGTAGTAGTAGTAACAATACATAATTATTATTTATGAGGCTTCACCTTGGAGTTCCATAGGGAAGTCCCAGTCATAGAATCATAGAGTTCGAAGAGACTGCAAGGGCCATCCAAGTCCAACCCCCTGCCATGCAGGAGCTCACAGTCAAAGCACTCATGACAGATGGCCATCCAGCCTCTGTTTAAAAACCTTCAAAGAAGGAGACACCACCACACATTGAGGCAGCGTTTCCTCTGCGAAACAGCTCTTACTGTGAGGAAGTTCTTCCTAATGTTTAAGTGAAATCACTTTCCCTGTCACCTCAAGCCACTTCTCTGTGTTCTAGTCTCTGGAGTAGCAGAAAACAAGCTTGCTCTATCGTCAATATGACATCAATTCAAGTATTTAAGCACGGCTATCATGTCGCCTCTTAACCACCTAGGGAAAATAAATCCAGTTCCCTAAGCAGCTTCTCACAGGGCATGGTTTCCAGACCATGTCTGAGTGGCTGAATGGGAGTGATTCTTCAAGGTTACAGAAATAAAGATAGCTAGAACAGCCTTTTGTGAATTTCCACAGCTAGAATTACCATCTTCTTTGCTGGCAAACATGCACAGGAAAAAATAAGAAAACATGTGGAACACTTTTTGAATACTGTCCAAGAGATAATAAGTCTCTGGGTCAATAAAAACTACTAAATCCCTACTAATTTCTTCAACAAACTGGCTTAACTTTCTAACACAATTAGAAAAAAATAACTTTAAAGTTGGCAACTTCTTTTTAACTGCCGCAGTTCAGAGAAAGAACCCAGAAATACTGTTGTTTTGTTGGATGAAGCAGAAATGATAGGTCCCATGTGTGTGAAGCTTAGAGACCATGATGAAGAATGTTGTATTCCCTATGTAACTAGGAAACAATGGGGCTGGGGGAGGCAATGGAGGAATAGGAAACTACAACTGAAGAAAGAGGAAATAATAATAATAATATTGTATTCTGCTTAATCTCTTGGAATCCAAGCAGATTACAACAACAAAAGAGAATACAGTTAAAATTCTAAAACCTCTATCCCTCCCCCCCAGTATAAAAACAAAGTAATACTAAAAAGAGATTAAAACAGACAGATATTAAAACAGTAGTATAAAATCACAGTTAAAATCAATGGAAATGTATAGGATGGAAATGTATAGGATGGAAAAAGAGATGGAGAAAAGTGGAGAGAAGTGGTGGGGGGAGGTAGGAAAATAGAGGTGGACCTAGTCTGGAAAGGACCTAGTCTGGAAAGAAATAAAACTTAAAAGTCAATTTCTCTAGACTACTCCAGAGCAAAAACAAAACAAAACAAAAAATACTGGGCTCCGTATGAAAACAAAATCTATAGTGTAGAGGTCTCCTTCTTGCTAGCTGGAACTAGAAACTTTTCACTGACTCCATCTTCTAAGTTGGGAGGATTTAACCCCTTCCTGTTAGGTCCACACTTTCATCAAACAAGAATGGAATGTCCATATTCAGAGCAGTATATTTATAAGTACTGAATGTTTGAATAAATTGTGACTTGTTGCTTTAAAAGCCATACAAAACAAAAAAATATTTTTAGTGTACCAGGTTGTGTATCCCTTATCTGAAAGGCTTGGTACCAGAAGTGTTTAGAGTTCTGATGTTATGGATTTTGGAATATCTGCAGATAATCATAGAAATGGGACCGAGGCTAAACAAGAAATCTATTTATGTTTCATATACACCTTATATACATAGCCTGAAGGTAATATTTTTTAATAATTTTGTGCATGAAACAATGTTTGTGTACACTGAAACATTAGAAAGCAAGGGTATCACTATCTTAGCTACCCATGTGGACAATTTTAGATTTGGTGTATTTCAGATTTCAGAATTCCAGATAAGAGATACTTGACCTGTATATCCATGACTACCTTTTTATGTATTTATTTGATTGTTTGTTCTATTCAAATCATCAAATATTGAGCAGCACCACCTAGTGGTAAAAACCCTGGGAGAACCCATAAATAGTGAAACCACACAGATATAGTTTTGGCTATATGCCTCATTCTGCCAATATATACTCTTCGGTTGTTTTATTATTTGTGTAAGCACAAGTACTCTTGTACATATATTTTGGATGTGTATTCAGATGTAAGCAACAGGAGTCTGCGACTCGTCTGTACATTATGAGAGGAACCCATAAGCATAACTATGACATTCAGTCTGAAAGTTATCTGTTTCAGACACATTCAGATTTCTGATCGTTTTGCCTCGCAGACTAGAGGCAAACACACATCAAACTATGCAGGAATGAAAATGTACTAAATATATACATTAGAGCCGTGCTCTTTCATACGTAAGATTAATGTTGTGGAAAATAAATAAAAAAGATTAGGCAGTATTGCTTTAACATTTTGTTGTTATGTGTCTTCAAATTATTTCTGACCTAAGGCAAACGGTCACAGGGTTGCCTTGGCAGGATTTGTTCAGAGAGGATTTAACCTTGCTTTCCTCTGAGGTTGAGAGTGTGGTTTGCCCAAGGCAAGTTTCCATGGTTGAGCAGGCATCTGAACCCTTGTTTCCCAGTGTCCTGGTCCAACAATCACACCACTACACTATGCTGAGAAGACAATACCTTTGGATTTTTGCCCTCTTTGGCCAGTAATGCACGAAGCCGCTCTTGTGAAGGTGGGGCAATGAAGATAATATAGGGTTTCAAGTCTGAATTCCGTAGACTCTTCAGTGACTAATGAGAAACAGAAATGTGTACTATTAATATTCATACAGAACAAAGCAGAGTCTTCATACCAATTATCTACTGCCAAAAGAATTTTAGCATTGCAACATTATGCAGAAATAATGAATTTCTATTTTAATTCTTATGGAAGATGTCTACCTTGAAAAACCAGTTAGCTTCCAGAGAAGCTAGCTTAACATGTTAAATATGTAATCTGAAAAACAAATTCACTTTGGACAGCATGAGAATCACAGAAATGAACTCAACCTATACTACATGAAGAAGTATGGAGCATGATACAAATAGCAGCAAAAATAAGAACTGGGGCTGAGAATGGGACTTGAATGCAGGGAAGTTGGGTCCAAGACCAATCTTCTTAATACTAGGCTGTATTATTTATCCAGATGCTATAGTGAGGCACCAGCAGAATGAGGGAAAAGAAGGAGCTGAACTCTCTATAGGTTTCTAACATAATTATGTGAAGAGAGCCTGAAACCAACATTCTTCAATATTCTTAGCGCTCTAAATTTGGACAAGTGATATTCTTGCTACAGCTTGCTATTTGTCTGGAAAATAAGAATGAAATATACTACACCCTGGGTGATGAACAATACTATAGCAATTTGTTGTTTTCAACCATTTTAAAGGCTCTTTTTCTGTTTCTTCATGCTTAGACTTGGAGTCAGAGATCATATGCCTCCATGGCTAGCAAAACTTGGCTCACAACAGGATTTGGCATGGGGAAGGATGTACCTAAAATGACTATAGGGAAATCCTTTTGACTAAAGTTGCTTCCTGCTGTGGATGACAGATGGCATTTGCTGAGGTAAACCAATATATGAGCAAGATACTGAAAGTGACATTGGGACATATTCACTGCTTATTTAAGGATTATAAATCTTCATGCATCTGCTGTGGCAAACAATGAACTAGGAAAAGCTACAATGGTTAGACTCCAAAGAAAAAGTTGAAGAATATTTGGAAATATTCAGACATAGTATTATGGAAACTGATGCACAATATACATGAATGGGCAGGAGTGAAATCCATTTGTAGGAGACACAGAGCCTAATCTGCCCATTTCTGGTCTGAACAGTCACCCAAAAAAGCAACTGCACATGGGCATTAGGAAAAATACATCTGGTGCAACTGGGGGACAGGCAACGAACCAATTTTACACATATTAAAACATGACCACAGTACTAAAACCAGTATTAAAATCAAGCCTTCATTTCATTCATCAACATTTCTATTACCTGTGTATGAAGATTTAAAAGACATATCTTCCCAGAATTGATCACTTGCCGGACAGAGTCTATGCTGGTACCATATAGATTCTTCTCAAATTCACCATGCTCAATAAACTTTCCTGCAGCTATGTCAGCTTCAAATACTTGCCGTGATACAAAATGATAATCTCTGCCAGCTACTTCATTGTCTCTTCTATTTCTTGTTGTATCTGAACAGGATCATAAACATGCCAAAATTAAGCCTAGTAGTTTTTGGAGAATGGAATTTTGTAGACATTTGGAAAGGAACCTCTTTGTGCAGAATGCTCTTGTGCTAAATGAACAATGTCGATCTTTAGAGTCTTTCATCCAGAAATGATTACAAACCCTTAACTGGACTCAAAAATACTTTTATTATGCAGCAGTCTCTGGCATACATCCAGCCATGCATAGCACATGTCCGGTCATGCAAATGTACTCAGTACAAAAATGTATCACATGAAGCAGAAAGATCTTAGGCAACTGAAACAGTTCATACATAAGTAGCAAAATTACATTCCAGCAAAGGAGAATTTAATTTAAGTTCAGTAATGGCTTCATTCCTATACATGAAAAGGTGTCTCTGGCATAACGGAGTTTGTGAAACATGTATTTAGCAACTGGAACACATGTTTAGGGAAGAATTCACTAAAAGAGAATACACTCCATGCCAATGTATTTGTGTACTGGTCTCAACTTGCAAAATGACATGAGGTCAGGTAGTAAAGTTTCGATTTCAAAACACAAAATAGCAATATGTTTCACTCTTTCAACTTACGAGGAACTGCTGAAGCAAACCGGTCTGCCTCATTATTCATTAGCCTTTGCCGCAGTTCATTTTGGCCGCAGTTCTGTGGACCAATCAGGACAATGGGTCGTTTTCTATTTGCTGGTTGGTGATAAAGTGACATTTCCTCATAAGTCAAGATTTCCTCATTGTCATAATCTTCAAAAAGAAAATCCCAAATAAAACATTAAACTTCTTCATTACCATGAAATGCACATGAATTTTGAAAAATATACTTTTTTGCAATAACCCTAGTTCTTTCGTCAGACTGGCAGAGAACATACTCTGTAAGTGCTCTTTTTACAATATTAATTGTCTTGATCCCAGTGCTTGTCAAAAGGAAGGTTGAGAAAGATGTCATCTGTATGTACATTACTATGCACGTTGGTATGCAGTTGTCACACAGTTCTGTTTCTTTCTTACATCTGAGTCGCATGCAGCCAGATACAATCTGGACTAGTGCCTGGATGCAGTGGTTGGTTGGATGAGGATAGAGGTGGAATCCAAGAAAAATGAAAGTTTTGTATATGGGGTGTATGCGCCAAAAAGCTCTAGAAGGTTCCGAAGATGCACTGTGCAGACACAGGATAACTCATTTGTGTGATACTCTAAAGAAGAACTCAATGTTTGCTACCCAAGAAGCAAGGAAAAAAGAAACTATAAAACCATATGGAAAAGCTGCATGAATCGAGGACACTCTTGCATTTATCACTTTCACATGGCTCAAGTGGATTCAGGTGCAAGGAGTACCTACCACCAGTTTGACTAGTATCACAGTTGCAGTCATTCCTGTATAGGGATAGCTAGCCACAGTGATTCATGCATTGGTAATTGTGTTTAATGTAGGAATGTCCTTGAACTTGGTTCAGAATCTGAAACTAATGCAGAACACGATGGCTAGAAAAGCATCCTAGAGAAGCATAAGACTCCTGTGCTGAAAGTTATGCAATGGCTGCCAATTAGATACCAAGCCAGAGTGTTAAAATTGGTTTTTAAGGTTTAAACAGTACAGGATCAAAGTAGCTGAAAGACTGCCCTCTTTTACAGAGATGGCCCTGTTTTTACACTCTGAGGTGAAAGGCCCCAGTTATCATACTCTGGCTAAGCAAGGTTCATTTGGTTGTGGTACAGGGAGGATCTTCCCACAGAATGATCTAGCAGATGTGATCAACTGGGCTCCCAGTGCTGGAGTCTCCTGCTGTCAGCCGAAGAATCATTTTTTTTCACCAAGTTCTGATCTTTAAACTTACTAGTAAACCTTGGTGACTGCAATGAAAATAGTGTGTTATTTTATCATAGTTTTATTATTTGATTTTATTGTTGTTGTTTTGGAGACCATTTTAAATAATGAGAAATGATAATTCCTTTTAATTAAATAAACAATCTGTACACTATGAAGTACAGAGAAAGATTAGATTTTAAGAGAAACAATCTTTTTAAAAATCTTAATGAGAAACAGCATTATGACAAATGCACTACACATTCCAACACACAAACAGTATTGCCACTGATTGGCATGCCTTACTGCTACACCACCTAAAGTTTTCCTGATGCAAAACACAAAGACTTCTTGAGAAATTCAGAGTTCTCTACCTACACAGGAGCCTTGACTTCACAAAGGAAGGAGACATGCTGGATTCCAAGGAAACATCTTCTTTGAATTGCAAATGGATATTAAATTTCTTTGAATTTAAAAATCTACCAGTGACCACATGGCCATAGGAAGAGGTGCCTGCCTGCAGATAGCCCTCCCTACTATCTGAACTAAGGCCAGAAACAGAAAATGCAGGCCTATGACTATTTCTTTTTCCTGTTTGTCTGATGAAGAAACCACTGTGACTTCAAAAGCTTGCAACATGTAATTGTGCATTTTGGTTGTCCCTATAAAGGTATCATTGTTCGGATGTTATTGGATTTGCTATATGGCCAACATGGCTACCCCAGATGTTTTTTACACAAATAGTAGGTTAGGTTTTGATCACCGTAAGATGATTTGCCTGTCATACAGTGGAATAAACTCAATGACCTTAAACTATCACAGTATTCTGAAGCTGAATTTAAACCATTTAAACAGGTAGCATATGGGCACAAGCAATAGGTGGTTAGTGATTTCTTTTAAGAAGCTGTTTAAAAACAACTATGATTCAAAGCACAATGTACTTTGTACAATTCTACACAAGAGTTTTTAGCTTGCTGTTTTAGCAGCAGATCTCTTGAAACAGAATCATATAAAGCATAAGGAGGTGCTGCAAGAAGGAAATACCAGCTACCCACCCACACCTCTTTAGAGTCAGGTCAAAAGTAGAGGTGCCTTTGAAGTTATCTGAATGTCATTTCTGAGGTGCTTTTGTAGTAATTCATTCAAGATCTGAACTTTCAAGTATGAACTTTGTGTACATACATGTGTGCATACATGCATAATAATGTGGCAATACAGCTATGACAGAAACTGAACAAAATGAAGTAGGAGAAACTCAGGAAAAGTAAGTAAAGAATCTATATGTTCAACTACACTGTTTTGTATTTTTAAGTCAGCAACTGAGCTTTGATAATGGCGTTTATTTAACCCAAAAAGAAAAGAACTTGAATAATAAAAGTGAACTGCAACACATTCTAATAACATCTTTACTTAACTAAAAAAACCCTTGAAGTCACTTAACTCCCTTCTTACCATCATTTTTATTGGCGTTATATAAAACTTTCTTCCGTTTCTTTTTGTTTTTCTTCGCACACCAAAGTTTCCCTAGAAGTGGAAAAACACGTCAAAATTTGCCAAACACGAAAAATCAAGCTCTTCCAGTTTAAGAAATACATACACATACATATACATATCACCTAAAATTCTCCAAAAATTAAACTGGGGAGATAACCTGTCCAAATGTTTGCAATTTAAAAGATGAAGCATGACATGCTAGAGAGAAAATGAAAGGGAAGGAGGATCGAAATCATACTGGACAGAGGTTTTTGAAGGCTCTTGACCATCAAATCTGAGATCATATTCGGGGGGGGGGGGAATCCATACTTTCAACTGTACAATCTTGCTACTGAATATGCTAAATGCCAGCCAGAAATAGGTTTTTACAGAAGTTTGCAATTGATGTGTGCTTGAAATATCAGTACGTACAGTGTGTCTGTGTCATACACGGGTGTGCCATAAGTGGCTTTCAGGATATGCTGGAAGCTGCTCCAGAAAGACTTCTCCAACACCCCGGAAGAAGCAATGGGGCACACGCTGGGTGCACGCCGCGGGAACGAACCCCATTATTTCTAATGGGGGTTTGAGTTTATGTGTTTTTTCCCTTATGCGGCGGGGTCCGGAACGGATCCCCTGTGTAAGCGAAGAGCCAACTGTACTAGGGAAAAGTCTTGGTTATTTAAAGACTTGGTTATTTAACAAGGCTGAATTGTTTATCAGCACAATTACACCAAGATATAGGTAGGGAACAAAACTGGAAAGACACATGCTAACAATAGTCTATTTGTCCTGCCCTACTGAAGTCAAAAAGAATCTGTGCATGAAATCTCATTGTATAGTTGTATGTTATTTATCTCAGGCTTTCAGGTATTGGAGAAGCCCATTCCAGCACAGTGCCACTTCTAGGTCCTACCTGAATCAAAGAGCTTGCACATTTTAGCAGAGCCTCAGCAACAGCTGATTAGTCAGTTCAGCCCTATCTTAAGTGTGCAGATAGTTGTGGATATGGGTTCATAATCAGTGGGGTAGCTGGCCTGCCCTGAAAAAGATGGGTGGAGCTCACTATCAATTTTAAAATATTCTAGCTGTTGCGAGGATTTCTTGAGGATTTTCACCTACCTGATTTTTCTGGTTCCTTGTCTTCCTCTATAGTTTGTTTCATAGCTTCTCTTTGCTGCTGAAAGCTTTTCCCTTAAAGATAGAATGCATACATAAGTGTAATTAATAACGGAACACAATCCTCATCGCCATTAAAAACATAAAATGTACTGAGGGATGACTGGGTTTTAAAATGGATTGAGATTTTAATTCCTAAAAAGAAAATAATTCAGTGAGTGGATATTCTCTCATAAGGCTGTAAAAACAATAAGAAAAAGATGTGGCTTTGCAACAATGTTCTTACTCAAAAACTGTCAAGTTCAAAGCATTTACAAAAGCAAAGGTTCTATGCCCTTGTGAATATGGTTGTAAGTTATTTAAGCCCTTCCACTTGCCACAGGAAATGACCATGAAACAAATATTCATGACTGGTTTTGTACACAAAAGAAAAATATCTTTCCAAGATTCAAATTTAGGAATGTCCACAGACTCTTCCATTCCCTTCCTTGAACCACAGAACAAATGCCCATTAAATCTGATTGCTTATCTTTTCAGGGTAAAGGAGAAGGCTTTCTGAAGTAAAATACTGAGGAAAATCGCTATTTTAGCCATAATCCACAGGGCCTTTAAAAATGTACTACATCTGCACGTGAAGATGTAGTACATTTTTAATGGCCCTGTGGATTATGACAGTCCAGCAAGCCCGCAGTCTTGGTTTTATCTTTGACTCTTCTCTGTCGTGTATCCCTCAGATCCAGACCACAGCCAAGGCTTGTAGATTCTTTTTGTACAATATTGCCAAAATCCGACCATATCTCTCCGCCTCTACTGCCAAGATCCTGGTCCATGCCCTAGTGATCTCACGACTTGATTACTGGAACGTCCTCCTGGCTGGGCTTCCTCTTTCTCTCCTCCGTCCTTTAATCTCTGTCCAGCATTCAGCTGCACGCATTATCACTTCCACCCACCGCTCTGACCACATCTCTCCTGTGTTGGCATCCCTTCACTGGCTCCCCCTCCCTTTCCGCATTCAGTATAAGCTCCTGCTGTCGACATTCAAAGCCCTCCATGGACTGGCCCCTCCTTACTTATCAGACCTTCTTTCTCCTCACCTTCCCATCAGGGCCCTCCGTTCTGGTAGTCAAGGTCTGCTGTCTCAGCCCAGGATTTCCTCTGCCCCATCCTGGATTCGCCCCTTTTCACTTGCTGCCCCTCACTCCTGGAACCTTCTTCCCCCACAAGCAAGAGCCATCACTTCTTTAACCAGCTTCAAAACGGAGTTGAAAACCATCCTGTTCAGAGAAGCCTTCCCAGGCATTGTATAATTGTCACTTACTACTTGGTGTTCTTTTGGTGCCTGTTTATCAAACCATTTCCTGTATTGCTATGTACTGTACAGTATATGCATTATCCTACCTGAGAGTATGTATTTTCCCTGGAAAATGATTAACCATCCATTATGAAGCCAAGCCCTCCCTCCAGTCCATCTGCCTTGGTCCAGGCTTTGGAGGTCGAAGAACTGCTGGACCTCTTACCCTTTCCCTCCACCACTCGCTTCTCCTTTTGTGTTGGTCTTTTTAGATTGTAAGCCCGGGCAAGGTCCGTCTAACTAAAAAGATTGCATGTACAGCGCTGTGTAAATTTACAGCGCTTCATAAAAAAGGTTAATAATAATAATAAGAAGAAGAAACATCTTTAAATGAATGCCACAAATTTCTTCTGAAATCTGCATTTCAAAAGCAGATTATTTAAGAACATACAGTGTTCCTGTGTTTGGCAGGTATGAATCCGTAACTCTACATATTAGTGATAATACAGTATGCTCTGACCTATCAACATGCTAAGCATAACTGCACAATACGACAAACTTCATGATTCTTTTAAGATCCTAGCATGACAGTGAAACTTGCTGTATGACTTCTAGTCTTTGCTAGGTACTAAAAGCTTCATTGTGTCCCATGAACAAATAGGCGGAATCAGGTTTTTTTTAATACTTCGGTACTGATATATGGCAGAGGAAGAACAAGTCTTTCAATAGATATTTATTTCTTTGATTATAATTCAGCTAAATGAACAGCAATAGCTCAGTGAATAATCTGTGAGCTATCCAACAGCTATAACACTTAAATGTCAGTAAGAGCTTGGAAATTACCACAGTTCATTGTTGACACTGAAGTAATTTTAAGTACAGTCAGCCCTTTGTATCCATGGATTCTTTATCCACGGATTCAACCATCCATGGTTTCAAAATATTTTTTAAAATATGTATATTCCAAAAAGCAAACCTTGATTTTACCATTTTATATAAGGGACACAATTTTACTATACCACTGTATTTGATAGGACTTCAGCATCCATGGATTTTGGTATCCATAGAAGGTCCTGGAACCTCAGCGGATACCAAGGGTTCACTGTAATGGTTACTTCAAAGATCAAAGAAATTCATGTAATGATGATGGATATACCAAATGTATGATCATGCTGGCACCTTTAGACAGGAATTACATATTCTCCATAACTCTATGAAAAATTAGAAGTCCAGAAGGCCCAAGAACATTTATCATCAAAAGGTTATGATTAGTTAGGATGACTAGTAAGGATAAGATGAGGTTATCTGTACGACCTTAAAAACTGATGTCTTTCCAAAAGGAGGATTTCATGACATTTTCTTTAAAATTGTACATCATGTTTCCTTGCCTATCCCCTAAATTAAAAAAAAAGGAAAAAAGGCCATCCCCCTGGAATTGAGTTATGATCTTTCCAGCTCTCAAGCACCATCAAGTTACTATATACAGTAGAGTCTCAATTATCCGACATAAACGGGCCAACTGATAGTCGGATAACCGAAAATAATAATAATACTAATAGTATTTATTTATATGCCGCCCAATCACTGGGAATCTGGGCGGCTTACAACAGAGGGAATAATAGACGGTTTCCTGCCCTCAGGCTTACAATCTAAAATGTTGGATAATCCAGAGGCTCATTATCCCCAATGACGGCTCGCAAGCACCCTCCCCTCCCCTCGCCCTCACCCTCCCTGCTTAGTCCCATGGCTGTGGAGGACAGGCCTGGCCGAGGATGCAGCCTCTGCGAAGAGGCCTGGATGCTCGGCCCAGGCCTGTCCTCCATGGCTGTGGAAGACAAGCCTGGGCTGAGCACCCACACCTCCTTTCGGAGGATGCGTGCTTGGCTGGGAGGGAGAGGCTTCGGCATGGGCCCAGACCTCTCCTTCCCGGACCTTTCCTCCTCTCGAACAGGCTCCTGAGAGTCCATTCGGGGGGAGTTAAGCGAAGCCGGGAGGGAGAGGCCTCGGCTTGGGCCCAGGCCTCTCCTTCCTGGGCCTTTCTTCTTCCTCAATGGGCTCCCTGAAGTCCTTTGGGGGAGAGGAAAGGGAGTCAGGAAAGGAGAGGCCTAGGCACCTGCCTGGTCCTCCTCTTCCCAGACCTCCTCTTTCCTCCAAAGGGCTCTTCGGAGCCCTTTGAGGGGAAGGAAAGGGAGGCAGGGGAGGAGAGGACTTGGTGGCTGCGGAGGAAGGTAAGCAGGGAACAAGGGAGGGAGGGAAGGAAGGAAGGAGGGAGGGACTTTTGTCCCCAATCCGACTTCTCACGAAGAAGCATGGGACATCGGATAATCCGGAGTGTTGGATAACTGAAGGTTGGTTATAACTGAGACTCTACTGTATAGGGGGAAATGCATCTGAAAAATTTCCTGTTATAGGTACCTATTGCATTTGATTTACTTACCAAGATTTTCAACAGAGACATGGAAGTGTTATTACTGCAAAGTTAACATATGTCAACTGCCACTGGATAAACTGTTACCAGTGTTCTTATGATATAGAGTTTTGTGTTTAGTGAGCCTAGCCTGCTTTCCCTAAGGCAGACAAAACTCGGCGATACAGCAGCAGCAGCAAAAGAAATA
Source organism: Sceloporus undulatus (assembly GCF_019175285.1). NCBI lineage: Eukaryota > Metazoa > Chordata > Lepidosauria > Squamata > Phrynosomatidae > Sceloporus > Sceloporus undulatus. The sequence goes on along the minus strand of NC_056522.1, from coordinate 311,908,183 downwards.
TGAAAGAAATTAGAAAAATTATTGTCCTAGTGGCCTCAATGTGGGTAAGCATGAAATAAAATGCTGCATATATGAAGCAACTATTTGTAAATCTATATATTTTAACAAGGGGAAAAGATTATTTAGCAATGACAACCAAACAGATTAATATTTCTAAATCGTTTTGAAGTAAAGCCATGAGCAAAGCATACACCAACTGAAATTCTAAAAAAAGAAGCTTATATTTAGCTTTTATTACTTGCACTTTTCACTAGGCATTTCATACATTCTTAGAAGAAACTCACTTATATTTTATCTTTAAATCTTTTTGACTTAAAAAATATCTGTACACCATAAAGTTGCCCAGGATAATTGTTTATTGAAAAGCATATCAGTTTTACTGAATTTAAATCAAACCATTTGGATATCAAATAATAAAACTGAAAAATGTCATGATTTCACTATAGTTCTGGAAAAAATTTTTCTTCTTAATTGTTTAAATATTTGATCTAGTAACACACAGAGCTCCCTTTAGTGAACCAAGGACTACTACCTTCTAAGCAACAGCTAACAAACTTCAATTATTTATTCAGGGACATAAGCTTCCTACCAATATGATCTCCCGGACCTTCTGTTAAATGTACATGGTATAAAAACAAATACTCCTCTTATATCAAAGAGAGCTGAAGATACCTGAAACACAAGTGGCTTTCAAAAAAGTATTTGGAAATGAATGGAGGTATGAATTGAAATGTTCATCCACACAGAAAAGGCATTAGAAAACAATGTCCTACTGCTATTTAAGACCTGACAAAACAGGATTATTAGGCAAAGGATTTAAAAGCCATAAACCAGAACAGGACTTCCAAACTAACAGCATCAGCTCAGTAAAGAAAGAAGTTGGCAACATGAGCTTTTGTAGACTTAAGGGGCTGTGCAAACCGGCAGGAAAAGCTGGGTTGGGGGCGGAGTCAGGATGTGGCATCCATATGATGCATGTCTGCCCCCTAGCCGGCATGCCGGGTCTGCCCCCTAGCCGGCATGATGCTGTGTACCATACCACACAGTGTGCAGCGTCATGGTGCTCCTCTGGTGATGTGTCCACATGACTGAGTGTTGAAGGAGTGTCATAAATCCGTGGCTATCACGCCCTTTGCAAGGCACAAAAAGGAGCCACTTTTTGCGGCTCCTTTTTGTGCCCAGCAAAGGCCAGATCAGGGTTGTGGCGTGTAGATGCCATGGTCCGGATCTGGCTGTAAAAGGAGTGGAGGCTGCCCCTTAGGGGCTGTCTGCTCAGCTCCTAAGTCTACTTCCTCAGATGTAGACTTAAGTCTACAAAAGCACATGCTGCCAACTACTTTCTTTAGTCTCAAAGGTGCTACAAGATTTCTCTACCTACTGTTTCTACAGACTAACATAGTTATATCTTTGAATTCTATCTTTGAATTGACTATCTTTGAATTGAATTTCTAGAGAAAAAAACCGCGATCATAATATTATTATGGTTAGTACAAAACATCAAAAATAAAATTTAACTTTCTTTGTCTCAAGGCTCAGCATGAGGTAGATCAAAATGAAGGAATATCCCAGCAACTGAATCCAAACAAAGAAACAAACAAAGCATGAGGTTGATTGAAACAAGCGACAACCCTAGCAATTCATAAATAAATGTCCCATGATTAAATACCTGGAATAAGCCCTGCCAAAGGTTGATTTTCCTCATCTCCATCTCGGTAGGCCTGCCACCAATTTGGATCTTCTTGACTGATCACATGAAGTATATCTCCCTTTTGAAAGGATAGTCCTAACTCTCTGCAAGGGACATAGGGGTCATCAGATGGATCATAATCAAAATGAGCTTTCACGTGAATCTAGGAAACAAGCAGAAAAATAGAAATGGACTTGTAATGTCAAGTATTAATCTCTAGCATGATATGCCTTTTGTATGTGAAATATTCTACTCTCACTACTTGCTCAAAATGAAAAGCTCATACATGGGCTGAAGTGCATCCTAGCAGAATGAAGACAATGAAAAATTAATTGAATAAATAAGAATGAACATCAATTTTTCTTACATTCGACAACCAATAGTCTTCACCAAAATAAACAGGTTAAATTAAGAAAGTTTGCTAAAAAACAAAAAACAAATACCACTTGTATGATGGGATTTTTTAAAAATAGCAGAGAAAATTCTACCCAGTAAATATTCATAAGAAAGACATAGTCCCTGTCCCTAATTACAAACAGAAGACTCAGTTTAAACTAGAGAAGTTTAAATAAGGGCATCAGTCTTCCATTCTTTGATCAACACTACTGGAAAATCATTTGAAATAAGATCATTAACAATCCTCTAATTCAAAAGGAATACAGTCAGCCCTCCTTATCCACGGGTTTTTTTATCCACGGATTCAAGCATACACGGCTTGAAAATATTCCCCCAAAGTATAACTTCCAAATACAAATCTTGATTATCCATTTTAAATATGGAGCACCATTTTGCTCTGCCATTATATTTAATAGGACTTGAGCATCCACGGATTTTGTTAACCATGGGGGATGGTGGAACTAAACCATAGTGGATATCAAGGTCCTACTGTACATCCAAATATTTTTAAATAGTGTTCTATAGTTTCCTGTAATGTCTGTGAGCATACTGAAAATATGCACATGAATTCTGTGCTCTTGGCTATCCTTCTACTACAAAGCCAAATACAAATACTGTATTAGAACTCTATGGCAAATATCGCATAGGCAGAGCAGTAATAGCATGCACACACCCCAATATCTGTGGCTGGCTGGAGGTTGGTATACTATGGAAGGCCAATTATTCCTGTGGAAAGCTCTGTGGGCACTGGACTTGTCTGCTCTCCTTCTTATCAATTCCTGTTAGCTATATTTCTCTTCATAGATCACAGTAGCAGGTCTGAGTTCCTACCCAAGCTGTTTTGCTAGGAAAAATGCAGAATTATGGTACAAACCAGCTGCAGCTGCATACACTTTCCTGGCTGTATCTAGAAAGTATATGCTAACTTTGGCAGGATACAGACAGCCCAAAAAGGGTGGTCTGCAGCCACCTCCTTTTATGCCAGCGGGAAGCAGCAGCGGATAAAGAACCCGCAAAAAGTGGGTTCTTTTTCGTTGCGCTCGTAACACCTGAGTGCACAAATGGTGCACTCATGACATCACAAGCACGATGCGATGTGCGGATGCTATGAGTCAGTCACGTTGTAATGGCAGCACCCATGTAGACAGGGCGTCGCCATTTTGATGACACTGCGACGTGCTAGGGTTGAGGGGCATGCGGTGGCGCTGCCCTCGCACAACTCTGGCATGAATTCAGGCCGGCGCAAAGCGCCGGTCTCAATAGCACCTATGTAACTCTTTCTAGTTCTTCCCCCAATTTCTACATAAAATGTGACATAAACACTCTGTGTTCAATAGATGAGCATTTATTTGTGTCTCAAGGTACAGCCTGCACCAACAGTGGACTTACCATCTGTGGAACTGAGCTTCCATGGATGGCAAGCCCCAGCTTGTGTGCATGCAGCTGTGTGTGAGAGCGTGCATGTGCACCCACTGAAAAGAATGGGACTTAAGGTCCTGCATTTTTTGCTATCCACAGGGTGTGTGTGTGTGTGTATTTCGAACAGATCCCCCAGAGATAGCAAGGGACAAATGTAACCAGAAATGCTATCTCTAGGTGGAATTGATGGATGTGGGAGAGAAGCAGGAAAATGTGTATTGGACATTGCAGAAATAAAAATTAAACAGGGGGGGAATCTGCAGTGGAGAGCCTAAGGTTAATATCACAAGTGCAGAAATGAGCCATTCTCAGCTGATAGCTGTAACAGAAGTAAAAATACATAGGTCCTTTCTAATTTGAAAAAAGTCATGCCTAAGATCTATGAACTTAACATTTAAGGGAGAGGGAGACTCTGTATATTTTGAACATAATGTACAAGTCAACCTGAAATGGGATGCACAATAAATGAATTCTAGTCTAGTTATTTGAAAGAAAGGCTGCCTGTACAGTAGGGTCTTTCCTCTCTTACTCACCACTGTACTCCCTAAAAACATCTCAGCACAGTGGTGGTCAGAGAACTTTCAGGAAAAGCTTGGGATGTAGTGAAGAGGAGCTGAAAATCAAAGCATGCATGATCATCACATGATGAGATGCGAATGTCAAATAGTCACATCTAATCACTCAGAAAACCATTTGGTCTACCAGCTCATTTTATCTAATTTTTCCTGCCTCTCACACAAGGGAGTTCATGCTCTCAAGCTATTACTCTTGAGCATTTGTAGGGCTGTACCTGTTCCAGACACCATTTTACATACATATCATTTCTTTCTCCTGCCTTCTAAAATCTACCAAGGAAAAGGTACTGCTTAACAGACTTTTAACATTTTTTCACATAATTTGTCACATAGTTGAAACAGAATCTAAAAATTGATATTATCAATAAACTCTCTTAAAAGTGATGTAAACATTCATTTTCAAAGCATAAACATGTTTAAATGTAGCCCATTCTTCAATATAGGAAAAGCATTAGACTTTTAAGCAGCAAGAACTACTACTACAACAAAAAACATCAATAGTATATCAATTTAGTTTGTTATATGCAGTAAATGTACTGCAGTCACATACCACAGTCTCCTTAGTTGGTGGTTGTTTGCTCTGCTGACTAGGAATTAGCACAAACGTCAGAGTGCCATGCATGTCCGCCTATGAGGAAAAGTATCAGTGAATTACAATTTAAAACCACCTCAAGTTTAGCAACAGTCTTCAATATTTATGGTACATAATAATGGCTTGAGCAGAGGGATAGGAATTTCAACCTGCTGCTCTTAATCTTTTGTCACCCTAAACATCAATTCCAGTTTCCTAATCTCAGTTTGGATGTGCTCTGGCATATTTCTATGATGAACTTCCTTACTTTTCAGATATTAGCCAATCCCATCAGGTAAGTCATAAGGAGAAAATGAGTAACAAGGAACCACAACACATATTTTAAGCCAATGCCAGGAGACAGAATGTTTGTTTTGGTGAACCTTTGGTCTGATTCATTAAAGTGGTTCTTATCTTTATACCTCAGTTTCAGCTCTGATTGTCAACAGGCAGGGCTGGTCTGGACACTGCATCCATAAGAAAGTTGAACAGGATTACTTGACAGGATTAACTATGGTTCTTCGAGTGGACATCTGTGAACTCACACAGTTACCTTCACCTAAACAGTGCATCTTTTGGAACATTCTAGAATGTGTTTTGGGGCTAGTCCCTCCACCACCTGGCTCAGGTGAGCAGTGCAGCTCTTGCTTGATCCCTCAGTTCCGTGGGTGTTGAAGCAGCAGTCAAGGAAAGAAGGAAAGTAGGACTCAAAAAGGGGAGTATGGGCAGGGTTGTGTGTGTTCACAGATGAACACTAGAAGAACCACAGTTACAGATAAGCAATCTGTCCTCCTTCTTCATTGTCTCGGAGAGACAGGTGGAGGCCAGGAAAAGGCAGGGAGGAGGAGGAGCAACAGGCACGTGCGTGCCTCTTCCGCTTTCTCCCTCACCCCATACCCAAGGAAGTGGCGTCAGGTGCCACTTCCGGCATGCGTGGCACAAGTTCGCTATCACTGCACTAGGCTAATGAAAACCTATTTAAAAAGGAATATTATTTCTAGTACAGTACAGTGTTAGACTTCCATGGGAAAAGGTTTTTAGAAATGGTGTTAGTGCACACATTTGCAGGTATTAATTTCTCTCAATTTTCTTATAATTTTTGATTGATATAGTGAGAGCAATTATCATGCGGCTCCTCTCCTGTGCCCTTAGACAATGCAATGAGGAACTGGCTGTTTGCTAGGTATGCATACTTAGCCGTTTACTAAGTTTGCAAAGGCCAAAACTTTAAAGAATGCTGGAATGCAGGCGATTTAAATACCCAACTAGAGGAGTTACATTAAAGAAACAAGTTAGAATATCATGAAAACCCTGACTCAACATACCAGTAAGTCGAAAACCTCATTAACATCTTTTCCACGAATTTCAATTCCATTAATTTCCAGAACTTCATCACCTTCATGCAACAGACCACTTTTTTCTGCAGCACCTCCCTTCACTATTCGACTAATGATAACTGAATCCATTTCATTTCGAACTGTAGCACCCTGCAAAAATGACAGTAATATTGAAGCATTAAATATATTTTGTAACAGAAGTATAGTGGCTAGAAGCTAGAAACAACCTGGATTCACACCTTTCGTCAGATGCCTGGAGCTAATCTTCCCTGTCCTCTCCTCTCAGCCTAACCTTTTACTCAAAGGGATGTTGCAATAATAAAAAGGGTGAGAGAACTATGTTGAATTGTACCATACGTTCATTAAATAATGAACAAGATAGAAATATAATAAATGATTAATGAATACAATTCATGAAAGTAAGACAAATGTTAATAATACTTTCGTTGCTATGGAAAGACTAGAGAAAAGCATGAAGAAAAGGGAGGGAGAGAATAATTGGGATATTGGATACTGTATGGATTCTTTTTAAATTGTAAGCCACCTCGATTGTCTTCTGACAGAGAGACAGGGTAAAAATAAAGCTTTTATTTATTATTTATTTATTAAAATGCCTCCTAGTAAGTTAAAAATAGTGCACAGAATGCCCATCAATACAATTTGGTGAAAATATCTCTTCAGGAAGGCTTTTGATAACTCATTTATGTTGTTACATTGATTCTTCCATCCAAACAGTCTACTCTGTATTTTAAATTATGCAACATTTTAACTGTTTTATTATTGTTATTCTGGATTTGCTAGCTATTTTGGAATGCTTATTATTATGACATTTTCAGAAAGATGCACCTCAGTGTATTTCATGTGATATGAAGTCAAGAGAAAGCATACATCTTATTCATTCATATTAGAATTCATATTTTGCCCCTCCAGTGCTTACACACTATGCAAGGCAGTTTACATCAAAAGAGTGCAACAATAAAAAGTGCAACAACATTGCATATAAAATAATAAGATGGACTAGGAAATTAACAATTTGATAAAATATAGGTATTCAAGGGAAAAAAATTTTTTTTACCATTTAGAAGAACACAACAAGAATTGGCCTTGCAAGATAACTTAAACTTGTAGCAGAAAAAACCCTCAGTTAAAAGACTGAAGCAGTATTTAAATCATTCTAAAGCAGTAGCTGTCAGAACAACATCGCATAGACCAGAATCGTACAAACTGGCTTTATCTGTAGCAGCTCAAAGAGTAACTGTGGAGATAAATGAAATCTTGTGCAATTCATTTTGCCTTTGGTTACCAAAATGCTTTTTTAGTAATGAATATGTCAGCACCAATTTTTCTGAGGTCTAGGGCTCAGAAAGAGTAACACATTGTAATTTCATTCAGAAGAAATGAGCATTTTCTTGTCCTCCTGCAACCCGGTGGGGATTGTGTTCGCATAGCTATCCAAAAAGAAAAAGAAAAAGGTAGCCACAAGTTGGGAACTAGCATGATGGTGATGAAAAGGGCTGTGATAAGGTTCCTAGTACCAGCCTCAAAGTAACCACAGAAAAACTGTGCTGTGGGAGAAGAGCACAGCCTACATAGTACAGCTCAAACACAGTTGCTTTTTGTACTGAGTTATAAATTATTAATAGAACAATTCTTAAATGTACTAAAACAACTGGAAAACCTCTGTGTTCTTTATAAAAAGAACAATGGTACTGTGAAAATGCTATCTTACCCTAATTTTCAGAGAGAGCTTATCTTTAATCGCTAATCAGATTTGGACAGTTCATTTTAGAATACAGTAAAATGTCATTAAAGGTCACTTTGTCAATAAATGCTTCCATTTACAAAAACATGCACATGTGAGAAACAGCATGGAACTTCTCAAAAAGAAACACATTTTCAGCACAGACTAAGAACATGAGTTAAAACTGATCATTTCTCAGTTTTCAGTTCAAACAGTTCTACCACAGAATAAGTAAAACAGTAAGAACACTTTGTTGTTGTGTCCTTTCAAATCAAGTTCAATTTATGGTGACCCTAAGGCCTGTTACAGACAGGCCAAAATAAAGCTGCTTCGAGTCACTTTGGAGGTATGGTATTTCAATGATGCATGAGTCCTAAGAGTCCAAAATCCACACCAAAGCTGCACTCCAGTCCTTAGGACTGGAGCATGGCTTTGGTGTGGGTTTTGGACTCTTAGGACGTATGCATCATTGGTGTTTGGACATACCTACTCCAAAGTGACCAAGCAGCTTTATTTTGGCCTGTCTGTAACAGGCCTAAGATTATTTAGAAGAGCTTTGTCGCTGTTTTTTCTAAGGCGAGCGAGTGTGACCTACATGCTCAAGCCCACTCAGTGGATTTCCTTGGCAGACTGGGGATTCAAACCCTGGTGTTCCAGAGCCCTAGCTCAACACTAAAAACACTGCACCACGTGGTTACCTTCACTTATCTCCTTTCTTATACTTGAGGATTGTATTATTATTATTCCTTTTTACTCCTTAGTTGAGAAGAATGTATAAAAAACATCACAGCCTAGTAATGAAAACCATGGAAATGATCATTTATTGGAACTTGTCTCAGTTTACTCACCCAATGGAATATCCCGAGCCTTCTCAATACGAACTTTTTAACTGTCTCTCCCCCATAGAGACCAACTTTTCATAAATCTTTTCATCTTTACTGGTTCTGGCTGCATTCCTGCTCCAGCAACTTTATCATGAGCCAAAAGCAGTGCCTAGTTTAAAGGAAATAGTACCATTTTAGAGGGTTTCATTCATACATTGCAGCTAATTTATACAAAGTAAAACAGTTTAAAAATTCTATCAAGCAATAAAAGATCAGTGCTCTCTTCTAGATCAAAAATGTCATGTGAAAGGCTGTTATGTGAAAGGGACAACAATTAAGACCTTTAGTTATCCAAGCTATACTTCAAATTAGCAATATGTGCATATAATACAACACATATAGTACTACAATTCTGAAATCTACACTACAGAAAGTCTTACAGACAAATGCAGAGAAAACCACTGTGGCACCTCTGTAGTGTCACTGTTGCACAAACATTAAAAAAAATCCAGCTACATCTCCAGCTCTGTCCAACTATTATTTCTTGATTCACTATGTTTTAGCACATGCTGTAGAAAAGGAAGCATTTAAAAGTTATTTACATCATATGGATTAAGAAAGCAATGAAAGTGTATCATACTTCAAAACCATGGTTTTTGTTCCTACCTGAATATGAGGAGCATTCAATAAGAATTGAGTTCTACTCCATCTTTCTGATGGCTTGGTTTCAAACACTCTGTACCTGAAAGACAGAACACCAAAAATATGACACTAAACACCCCACCCCTAATGGCTTTTCCGCAACAAGTAGGGGAAGAAATAGGTATTATACCAGCAAACATGGTTTCCAAGCCAGCTAAACATGTACTAAGAATATAGAAGAGTTATGTGTCTGACATTCGGTTCACACAGTGGACAATCAGTTGCCTAAGGGAATTTGTCAGCAGGACATGAATAGAAGATTGTGAATTCAATCCCAGGGTTGCTTCAGCCTTGAATCTGTCTATCAGTCGCTAAAATGAGTACCCAGTTTGTTGGAGGCAATTAGTTTACATATTATAATCTTAGAGACTACTTAGTTCGTATGAAGTGGTTATAGAAATGTAAAAAAAGAGAGAAATTTATCTGTATCGTGTATGATTTTACATACCTCTATCAAGTCTCTCCCACAACAATCCCCATAATGCAACTTATTTTGATATAGAGTTGCTCAAGTTTGCCCTTTTTCGTTCAGCATTCCAGCTCTACAATACCTGTTTTTCGTTGTGACCACAGCTGTACACGTATTTTAGATATGGCCACACTAAATATAAAACAAAGGCATTATAACATGGAAGCTTATTTTCAAGTTCCTTTACTACTTTATGGACAACACAGAATTTGCCTCCTTTAAGATAACCACATACTGGGGTGACACTGAGCAAGATACTCCTTTCCTAGTCATCTGCTACCCCCATCTGCAAGCACACATTTCAAGGCAAAAAAAAAAAGCACCGAGAGTAAGAACAGGCGCACTATACCAGCTTTGAGCATATGCTCAATGTCGCGCGAGGCACAGCGTCCCATTCGCATGAATGGGGCACACTCCCGTGGCATGCGTCCCATGCGCAATCGCCCCCCACCGTGGACACAAGCCCCATTGTTTGAATGGGGCTTAAGCATCTGTGTTTTTTCTCTTAAACCGGGGGGGGGGGTGGGGGTCCGGAATGGATCCCCCACATAGAGAAGGCGGGACTGTACTTGTCTACGGTCCTGAAAAGATAACTATTTTACAGTTTGCTATTCAGATCTGTAAATACTCATGGTTAAAACAGATACTGCGGAGGTCACTTTTAATATCTAGTCCTTTTCTGATTGGCTGTTACATACTGCTTTTTATTTCATTAGGAGTAATTCTGTGAACTTTCGATTGGAAATTATTACATATACAACACTATTCACTTTGACTTAAATCTGCCACTGGGAAAAAAATGTTAAGCAAACATGTGCATACTGAAAACATTGGTCTTTGCATGCTGATGACAATAAGACTTGTCTATACAAATGATTACCAGACAGAAGAAGAGGATTTAAGTACATGTAGAATGAAGAGAAAACTGCATGCTGAGAATGGACATGATAAAAAAAGAGAGGACAGTGGAGAAAGCCCATACTTTTGGTTAAGCACTATGGTGGAGGCATGGTAAGCATCTCACAGATGAGAAAATTGGGCAAGTGGTAACTGTCTCGAACTCCTCCTTCCTCATACAGACTCCCATGTTGTTCCAGAGCAGAGGAGGATTCTGTGAAACATATGGCAGGAGGTCCAGGCTCCAGAGCAAAGGAGAACGAGAAAAACTGTTCCCACTGCTCCAGTGCAACCAGATTTCTAGAGACATCCACAGTATTTAAATAACTGTATGGATTAATTTTGAATTAAAACAGATGAATGAAAACATTTTCACATCTCATTCATCAAATTCCCAAGAAATTTGTTCTGGAAGACAAACTTAGTATGTCAGCTATGTTTTCACTGCTTTATAAGGAACCACACGTTTATGCATTATGGCCCTATATATGCTAAAACATATAGGCCCGTTACAGACGGGCGTAAAGTACTGTCCTGGGGACGTACTAGGTTTAGGGAAAGTGCATGCCTTACGCCACGCACCTAACCCTAATACGTCCCCAGGACGCACAAAATGGCAGCGCCCGTTCCACACGGGGGCCGCCATTACGACGTCACAATGCGCTGCCTCCAAATGGGGCGGCCCAGATCATCTTTGTGCTGCGCAAGGGCGCTAGAGTGCCCTTTCTGTGGTGCTAGAAGGCTCCGAAATGGAGCTCCTTCTGCGATTTGCGTCGCTGGCGCAGCCTTTAGACAGCTGCGCCAGCGACGCAAAGGAGAAAGGTTCTCTCCTCCCCGCTGCCATCGGGTGTCCTTGGGGCATGAAGCCCCAAGGACACACCCTTTCCAGGCTGCGGGGAAGCGGCCTTTTGCTGCTTCCCCAGGGCTTGGAAAGTGGCGGATTGGGGCCTCGGAGGCTGCCGTTCTGGCAGCTGAGGCCCCGATCCGGCGGGAAAGGCGCGCCTCAGGCGCCCCAAAGGGGCGGTCTGTAATGCGCCTAGTCACTCTAAAAAGTTTATTACAAGATACAATTCTAGTTTAACATCTTGTTAAAATAGCACAGTGTTCCATGTGAGAACTCATTTTTTGAATATTGTATCAACTATTTTTTTATGATTATACTCAGGTTACGTTTCTCAACTCTAGCTTCCTATTTTGTCAACTTTAACTGGCTTTAAAATCAATTTAATTAATTTGATGTTCAGCAGCTATTTTTTTAACAGTGACAGTGTGCACCACATTATTTTAGGGAGTTAATCTCCACATAATTCCTTAGCCTTCATGCTTTACTTAGTGTTCTAATTAAATTAAAGTTTCAGAAAAATAGATATATCATATTTCTGTGCCTTATTACAATTAAGTATTGTCCTCAACAACAGTTGAGAAATGCTCAGACTAGAAAGTATCCCTTTCCAATTATTCAGTATTTAAACAAAGTATAACATCAACTATATGTTTTATTCTGAACCTTTCATCTATTAGTCAGAAAATGCCCAGAGTATGTGAACAGTGTGGGGGAACATCTTTTTTTCTTGGCCTTCACAGGCAAGAACAATTAATTCCTGCAGTATTATCCCTGAAGAATAAAAAAAAATTGAAAAGGTCTACATTGTTTCGCATCACTGTTTCTGTTTTCTTTTATACAGGACACAATTTTCTTTGCAGAAAACTACTTTTTGACAAAGCTACATGTAATTTTTCTGTGCAGAAAAAGACATTTCTACACTGACAAACACCTGCCCTTCTTTGCCCATGAATACTACTGAAAAGCAAATAGTTCTGCAGTCAGTTTATGGCTGCCTGAATTCTACCCAATATGGTTTCCCAAGCAACCGAAACATCTTTCTTGCCATGAAACAAACACCAGTGAATACTTATACTTTACACATTTAGTGGAGAGCATCAGTGCAGTTACCAACTTAGTCTGAATATGTCATCCCAAATCTGCTCCACAAGAACTCTAAACAGCTTCTTCAAATCCTGGGTTTAAAGAGCAATTTGTGTTTTCCTGACAATGAAAAACATATTTTATGTACATTAATAAGTGATCATGAACTTTAGACAGGACTGAGATCTGGCATCTACTAGCAGAAGGCTCCATTTGGGCAATCCTACTTCCCACACCATAGCTCACCACACTCAACAGCATCCCATGACCTTCTGTGTAGCCCTTTCAAGGGACTGCCTTAGGAAGGAGGCTACAGACAAGTCCATTTCCACCAGTCAAGCTTCATATTTAAAACCTAGATCCAACACTGCAATGTATGCATGTGGACATACAGTATATAACTTCGTTATGCTAGTCATATGCAAAATATGCACATTCAGTATCTCCTACTGGCAGTCTTGCAGCAATGAAAAAATGTACAATTCATGCTCACTCTATATCTCTGTTTTCTCTATGTTTGTTTACTCATTTAAAATGTTTAGAACAACAGAAAAATGGAACCATAGCAGAAGCTGAAAAGACGGTATTCGGATGAGTATTTGATGATAATCAATAACAGGCAAAATTCAAATCTATATTCTTGATATATAATTACTTACAATATGCATAATTTCTTCTTAAAATATATACACCCTAAAACTGACAATTTTGAATAATCTGATAGTAGATTAATCACTAGAAGGAAATGTATATAATACATCCTCTTGTGCAAGCTCTTGAGCATTGGAGATAAGAGGGTATGGAGGACTGGCTTTGTTCATATGCACAGTAACAGCATTGTGTATTTTAAATGCATTTTGAAAGTCAGTGTTTTGCACAGCTGTAAAATTAGAGCAATTTCCTCTTGACTTTGGGGATCTAACAGTGTGTGCTGAACATGCTTAGTGAAGACAGAAGCTCATCAACTTCTGCAAAAGAAATAGATACACATTAGTTAGCCTGGAGGTACATAACCAGATTCAGCAATCGACCCATTGCATCAACTGTGATTAACAGACAGTTTTTTTTAAAAAATGCCCTTCACTCTGAAAAACACATGCAGTAAGACAAAGCTGAAACAGATAAGCAAGACTTCATAAAAGTCACAAACTAGAAACTCCTTTTTTAAAAATTATTTGTATTACCATAACATTTTTCTTATACCCCCATAAAACTGGGAAACACTGGGATTTTTGGGAAATATTGTTCTTCACTTCAGGTCAAGTCATAATACAAGTGTCCATAAGTGCCAATTCCCATGGAATACGTACAGCTCCTGCTGTTGACGTTTAAAGCCCTCCATGGGCTGGTCCCTCCTTACTTATCAGACCTTCTTTCTCCTCACCTCCACTAGGGCCCTCCATTTTGGTAGTCAAGGTCTGCGTCCCAGCCCAGGATTTCCTCTGCCCCACCCGGATTCGCCTCTTTTCACTCTCTGCCCCTCACTCTCGGAACCTTCTTCCCCCACAGCAAGAGCCATCACTTCTTTAACCAGCTTCAAAACGGAGTTGAAGACCATCCTGTTCAGAGAAGCGTTCCCAGGCATTGCATAATTGTCACTTGCTATTTGATGTTCTTTTGTTGCCTGTTTTATTGAATCATTCCTGCATTGCTGTGTATTTTATATGTATTATCCTACTAGAGGCAGGCTAACTCCAACAGGCCTCCCTGGAAGAAGTTTACCATCCATTAAGAAGCCAAGCCCTCCCTCCAGTCCATCTCCCCTGATCCAGGCCTCGGAGGTAGAAGAACTGCTGACCCTCATCCCCTTCCCCACCATAACTCCCTTCTCCTTTTGTGTGTGTCTTTTTAGATTGTAAGCCTGAGGGCAGGAAACCGTCCAATTAAAAAGATTGTATGTACAGCGCTGTGTAAATTTACAGCGCTTTATAAATAAAGGTTAATAATAATAATAATAATAATGATAATAATAATAATAATTAATTACTTCGACATGTAATGGCTAGTACGTTTTTTTGTTATGGGGAAGATTCCATTCTTCCACTCATCTGTTATGTCACCTGAGCCCCAAAATCCAGTACAAAGAAAATGTAACACAAGACATATGAAGAATATTTGTTAATATTTCCATACTTGATGAAAAAAAAGATGCCCAGTCACTTAAGATACCAGAGCAAAGATAATGAATAGAACTGGTAGAATTAATTCTAGAAAATCTGCACAGAAGGACATTTTTTTCTACCCAGAAACACATTGAGCAAAGACAAGTATTTTCTATGCAAAAGTAGTATTTTTGTATGGGAATCAGCATCCTTAGCACAAAATACTCTCTCATATGCAAAAACGTTGTTTAGCAGAGAATATATTCTACTCCAAACACATTTTAATACAGAAAACCTGCACTTATATCTGTACAAGTAGGTTTTCACACACAACATTGACACAAATTGCACTAATAACAACCACTAGAGAAGTGAGGAGAAAAATCACCGAAATTGTTTATTCTTGGAAGTAGGAACATAATAAGCAAAAGCCTGGCATTGTAGTCCAACAAGTTGGTCAGATAACTTTACATGCTGTTGTGTGCAAGCAGCCTAATACTGTGTGGTTGGATATGAATACTGTGTATTAATTCCCACTGATATCAGGACAGGGTGGTCCTACAGATATTGCTGGATTTCAACTCCTTTGAGGCCCTACCAATATAGCAAATACTCAAGCATGCAAGAACCTGTAATTTAGCAACAGGTTCCCCTATTCAAGCATGACAGAACCTGTAATTCAGCAACAGGTTCCTTGGAGGCCCACAAGTTCCCTAGTCTTGTGTTAAAGGAACAGAAAAGGATGCCTCAGCTCATTTAAAAGCCACACACACATATAAGTCCAAAGCAAGTAGCTATTCCTGAAGTAATTAGGTTGTCACACTGTTATGCTGGGGCACCAAAGATGTGGTCACCAGCACAAATCTAATGTAGATCATTCAATGTACTTGTCAAGGGTCATTCAATGCATGCAAATCTTAGCTTGTTTGAGGGGTAAACCAATAGTCATCCCAGAATACATCTAATCACCTTCTGAAGTAGCATGTCTTTCCTCTAGGAAGTCCAATACCATGCAAGAATAATGTCTCCATGAATAACTAATTGCATTCATGAAATTATTCTCAACATAAAGGATACTTATCACCAGGGTATCTCTATTCCATATTCAGATTACACAAAAGAAGAAAAATTAAGCATTGCATCAGCACTACTGAGGTAAAGTCAAGACTTGTCTGCTGGCTAAATATCCACAGAATTTTCTTAGGAAGGATAAAAGGAAGAAGAGCAACCAGAGAAAGATGTAGCACAGCACATCATCAATACTGAAACATAAAAAGAAAAGATAACAGAAGATAAACTCTTGAAATCATAGTTTCCCACGAGAGCATAAATGATGTTTATCTCACTTCATTACCCTCCAAAAGTATGAAGTCTGTGATGTCAAATGATTTTGTTATCAACCCTCAGAGGAGTTTTAAACTAAGTAATATTTAAAATTAAGTGGGAGATCATAGCTACTGTTATTTTATCTAAAACAGTGAAACTCAAGAGCAAAAAAGGTGACAAATTCTATACTTGGGGAGTACGTGCTATTATCATCTTTAATTAATACTTCAGTAACATTTCTTCAGGCACATGTGAGGGCTAGACTACCTCTAGCTTACTTAACAATTTACTTCTCTATACTATCATCAAACAATAAAGCACATGAACCATCATTCTTATCCTACTGTATATTCTCTCTCTCATTCCCTCTCCTGCAGAAGTAGCAAAAGGAATACAGACCACAGTTCTTGTAAGTGACAAGATTCCACTTTAGGTACAGCAGGGTAAGTCACAGTTTGCACTGCTACAACTTAAGGTTTCAGAAGAGTGGGCTGTCAGATGTTAGCAATGCACTCCTATGTCTGTCCACTCAGAAGGAAGCACCACTGAATTCAATGGGATGTGATCCCACATAAGCATATATTATTTTACAAACCAAAGGATGTAGTTCACCAGCCTTCAAGAAAACACTTATAGAGATTTAAGAAAGAATATCACTGTTGAAACGATATAACAGCAAAGTATTTCTGCAGAATGAGTATAGGAAAGAGGGATATTTTCAATTTTACTTCATAAACAGTCACATATGAAAACAGCATTCCAGGTTTAATAATCAATTTGACATTTATGCCTTAATGTAAGAAACTCCCATGTTTCTGACTTAATGCATTAATCAGGGTCACAAATTAATGCTTAATTTCCATCCTCACAACTCTCCCCAGTCAAACAGAAACAGGCTGAAATTCAAAGCACCATATTATGATATTCTGCATATGCACGTGAGCTTTTTATAAAGCTCCTCTCTTGTGGAGGCAGTGCACACAAGTTAGAAGTCTCTGGAACAACACCCCATGAAGTGGAAGGGGCTACAGCCAGAAGTAAAGTACTTTCTATCCTATGCCTGTTTAGAAATGCACACACATCTGTGTCCTGGCCAATATGCTGCAGACTGTTCATAATAAAGCAAGGTTTCTTCTCATTAATACAGATCTGTTAAATGTCCTACCTGATATTCCTTTTATTTTCTGTTATATGTTAGACTGAACCTTTTTTCTCTGGCATCAGCATCAAGAGGAATGTATTCAGTGTGTGTATCATTCCAAAGAATAACAGAGAATAAAAAAGATGTGCAACTGTAGGGGTGGATACTTTTTTAACATCAGAGGAAAGTAGAGAAGAAGGAGGGAAAGGAAATTGCTCCTGGGTCACATTAAATAAATGCTGTATGAGGCATCTTTGAAGAAATGAACAGCCAATAATATGTATTCTACCAGATGAAATACATCTGCGTTTTGGAATAACATGGTCTATTAACAAATCAACGACTTGCTCTTCCTGGGACCTGCATCACACAACTTGCATATAACAAACATTGCATGAAGATGTGTTCAATAAAAGAAGTGTGTGTGTGTTGGGGGGGGGGGGAGCTTGAATTCCTTGCTTATTCCTTACAACACAAAATTCAAGTTGTAACTTATTTATATGTTGAAAATAAATTAAAGAAACAAATAAAAACAGGAGCACTCTGTATAAACCAGCACTGCTTAGAATGCAGATTAATTTTACTGGCCACTGAACAACATGGGTTATTCAAGATCTGAGGATACATATTTGTATAATAAATTTCTCAAAGAGCATCACATTCATAAATCGTATTTGCAATCATGTACAGTACTGCTCCTTTCCAAACAACTAAAAATAAAAATAGTATTGCTGCTCGCTACACCCACACATCTTAACAGAGTTTGACAGCTTTCAAGGCAAGCTAGAATTTTGGTTTGAAGTTCAGCTAAACTGTCAAATTCAGAAGTACCCAGAAAGCAGGAAAACAGGGCATGGTTACACAGAATGCAAGCTTTCAGAAATAAACTACAATTCAGCTCTTTAGTGTTCATTTCTTCTACTTGTTTGTAAGTTAAATATTTAATTGGTCAGAAAGTTGAGCTCTAGATTACATTTAATTTAAAAAATGCTACACATAATGTACAGTACTTTCCCTATGAGTTCCCAAATAATGGATTATCATGAATTGATGTTTATCTTTTGGTTTATTATGTAAAGCATCCCAGCCTTAACACAGGAAGAATGCAACAGCACATGGAAATGCAAACTCCTTTCAATGAACCAGAAACATGTTGACATTGAGATTGAAAAAAGCTAAGTATAAACATTTAAACAATTAGTAGCTAGGATATCAATGTATTATTTTGAATCACTTGACTGTCAGTGTTTAAGAACATCTATAACAAAGCTTTTTGCTGCCCTAAAACATAGGTAAAGAAAATCAGAAGGCAGAGTTTTCTAGATTTTAATTCTACACAAAACATCGGCTTCTGTCTTAACTCTACAACATTTTTTCAGAGACACCATCTCCCAATTTACATAAACCTAGGCAATGGGTATAACAATCTCTACCAGAAATTTTCTTGATACACTCTAAAACTGCACTCCGGTACATACTTATCTGGGAGTGTGCCCCATTGAACACAATGAAACTGATTTCTGAGTAAACACTCACAGAATTGGATCTGTAACTAAATCTTTTAGCTAGAAGATACACTTCCATTTTGCTGATGTTGCTCAATGCCAGAAATGTTACAGAAGAATGCTTTTGATCTCATGCATATTACTACACCTAATTGTATTAAGACCAGGCAATCTGTGCAATGTCAACAAAGCACAATGAGGTTATCTGTAAAAACACTTTAGCTTATTACAGTCAGCCTTTCTTATACACAGATTTCTTATACATGGATTCAAGTGTCCACAGTTTGAAAATGTTGAAAAAAAAGTATAAATTTCAAATATCAAACCTTGATTTTCCATTTTTATAAGGGACACCATTTTGCTATGTCATTATATTTAATGGGACTTGAGCATCCATGGATTTTGTTATCCACGGGGGATCTTGGAACCAAACCCCAGCGTATAACAAGGGTCCACTGTAGTTATATCAGCTGTTATAGATTCATGATCACTAGTGATACTATGTAAGTAATATTATCTTTATTTAAACCCTACCTTTTCCTCCAAACAAGGACTCAATATATGAGGTATATCACATGCATTGCACAGACTCTGCTGCTGACCTATACTGATATGGTCACCAGGATCTACAGTTTATACATAATAAGGTGTGCCTTTTTAGAGTATCCAGGGCTTCATCTTGCTTTAAAGCAAGCTAAAATTATTCTGTCACTTCAGTACCTGCTGCAAGATACCGATGGGATTGATATAGAGGACTAAAAAAGGGCTGCTTTTGTAAGCAGGTATATACAAACACAAACTAAAACAACATAAACCAACAGAACACAATCCCATAACTCCCCACATCCCCATATTTAAAACATGGATCTTTTATGTACTTCTTCAACAGTAGTCAAAGCGTTTACTCCTTTACATTTACAAGAGTGGACAGCTATTTCAAACTCAAAAGTTACTTTTATTGTCTTCCCTCATTTCTTTTTAAAGAACTCAATAAATAGATCTCCATCTTTCAGAAATTTTTCTGGTGCTTTTCTCTAATCATAATGGATAGTTTTTCCATTTTTGCCATTCTTCTTTAGATGGTGTTTCTGAGCATTTCCGTTTGCTAGCATATAACACTTGGGCCACCAATATCATAGAACGCATGGTGTTATAATTAAGGACTCCAATCTGATCATTTGACATTCCTAGTAAGAATAACTCTGAATTTAGATCTATATTCATTTTAAATGTTTTGCATTTGCTTCCAGAACTTCTTAGCTTTATCACAAGTCCACCATAAGTGGTAGAAGGATCCAATATGTCTCCAACATTTCCAGCATAGATTTTTTTGCTCCTTTAAACATTTCGGCAATTTAAACTGGGAACAGATATCATCTACTCATCATTTTTAGGAAATTTTCCATAAGAGCATAACATACCCTGAAATCTCACCTTCCACATTCTTTCTCATCTGTCTATCTCGATGTTATAGCTAATATTCTGTGCCCATTTAATCATGCAATTTTTAATTTGTTCATCTGTCTGTTCCAATTTCAATGCATTTTGTAAATTTTCATCATCTGCACAAAGTTTTTATTCTACTTCCAATCTCATTAGTTTGCTACCTGGACATTTTTGATCTACATGAAATCTTTCTAATAATTGTCTATGTCTATACCATTGCATCTCATGGCCTTCTGAAGCTAATTCATTTTGTATCTTGAATCTGTATTCTCGTTTCTCTAATTCTAATAATTCATAGCAGTTCAACCACTCTTCTGCTGTTTTCTTGTCAATTCTATAAAATGCTTCCTGGATTGATATCCATTGTGGGGTTTCAGGGCACAGTAATGATTTAAATCTGTTCTAGATTCTCAAAATTTCTCTTTTGAATACGTGTTTTATGAACTCAGCATGTGCTTTGACTTTATTATACGACATGTAGGCATACCAGATGAATCTCAAGTCAAGGCCTTCCAACTGCAGTAGTCCTTCATTTCTTAATGTTATCCACCCTTTAATCCAAACAAGTGAAAAAGCAGAGTAATATAACTGAAACTCTGGAATTTCAAATCCACCTCTCGTCTTATCGTATTGCAGCAATTTTAATTTTAATTCATGGTTTCTTGCCCTGCCATCTAAACCTAGGAAGATCTTTCTGCCAGTTTTTATATGGGGTATCATTACAGAGTATCATTACATATGATGGCTAATAGAGCACATGAGAGAATTCCAAAAGAAAATCAGCATGTGCTTTATAGACTATAGCAAAGCCTTCGACTGCATAGATTATGAAAGGCTATGGAGCGCCCTTAAAAACATAGGAGTGCCAACACATCTGATAGTCCTGATGAGGAATCTGTACTCAGGACAAGAGGCTACAATCAGAACAGAATATGGAGAAACAGAATGGTTCCCAACTGGCAAAGAGGGCAGACAAGGCTGCATCTTATCACCCTACTTATTCCAGCTACATGCAGAACATATTGTAAGAAAAACAGGCTTGGACACAGAAGAAGGAGGAGTGAAAATAGGAGAAAGAATATCAACAATCCGAGATATGCTGATGACACCATAATATCAGCAGAAAACCTCACAGACCTCAAACAACTACTAAGGAAGATGAAAGAAAAAATTGCAAAGGCAGGCTTACTGTTGAAAATAAAGAAAACAAAAATAATGACCACAGTCAGCTTACACAAATTCAAACTAGACGATGGGGAAACATAAATAGTAAAAGAGTTCTCACATCTGGGATCAAACATTGATAAGAATAGGGACTGCAGCCAGAAAATCAGGAGAAGATTAAGAATGGGGAGGGCATCTATGAAAGATCCTAAAATGTAAAGATACACAACTCAACACAAAAGTTAGAATCATACAAGCTATTGTATTCCCTATTACCATGTATGGATGTGAGAGCTGGACAGTTAAAAAAAATAATTCATTTGAGTTGTGGTGCTGGAAAAGAGTGTTGTGGATTCCATGGACAGCCAAGAAGACAAACAAATGGGTCTAGAGCAGGCCAAGCTAGAACTCTCCCTGGAAGCCAAGATGACAAAACTTAGGCTGCCATTCTTCAGACACATCGTGAGAAGGAATGAACTGTTGGAAAAAAAAACCAACAATGCTAGGAAAGGTGGAAGGAAGTAGAAAGAGGGATGTCACATGTTAGATGGATGGACTCTATTAAAGAGACCACAAATATGAGTTGGCAGGAGCTGGGCAGAGCAGTGGAGGACAGGGGGTCCTGGAGATGTCTCATCAGCAGGGTCGCCATCAACAAGATCAACACGAAGGCATTTAACAACAACAAACAAACATTACAGATAATTGGAATTGTTTGCAAGAGGAATAACAATCTGGGCAGAATATTCATTTTGGAGCTGAGATTCTCTCTAACACAGAGAGTCTCAACTTAGACCATCTCTGGAGTTCTTGTTTTCATTCGTTCTGCCTAAAAAATTCTATTAAATCCATGGGGTTGCCATAAGTAGATAGGTGACTTGAAGGCACATACACAACACTGATGTCAAGGCTTGACCGTTAAGCTTTCTCTGAAGGCGATGTTTGCCTCCACTGATGCTGGGAACCTTCACTGGTGCTAAATATCTGGCCCTAAATCAAAGGAATTCTAGTATTCTGGGGCTATTCCTATTGCACTAGCCAGAGATCTCGTTTCCAACACTGATACTGGGACTGTCTATGAACAGGATGAAAAGTAGCCTAAAAATTGCTGCAGCAATATTTTTAGGGTGGCTTTATCCTGTGCCAACCATCTGGCATCAAAAAGGATCACAGATGCAACAAGAGCTGCAGTGGAAGGTACCCCAAATCAATCCTAAACTGGAAACCCTGCTCAGATGGCTTCTTCAAACCTTTGTACAGTAAAGAACCATTTCTTCTCCGCTGCCAATAAAGTACCATCTGGCAGAGTTTTTCTTGTTAGCGAAAGGGATCTCCTCAAAGATTAAGCCATGCTATACCTGCTGTGATGGCTTTCACATATATTAATCCTCCCTGCATGACATTTTAATTCACAAGAACAGAACAGTCATGAGTGAAATCTGAAAGGATTAAAACTTGGTAGCATTTTTCACTTGGGACTCTATGAAATGTGAGCCTTCTGTGAACAAATTAATCATAAACAGATTGCAGAAAAAAAGTGATGGAAAGAATAATGAAAGGTTTACTGAATTTGAACACAACAGATCTAGTTGCTTGCCTGAGAAAATAAAGTGAACCAATGCCATTTTAAGGTAATATTTTTCCTCACTAGCCATCACAGTTAGAGATTTAGTTTACTTGCTAAAACACATTTATGAAGATAAAATGCCATCAAACTCCTTTAAACATTGGAAGTGGTTGTAATAAAGCAGGGATGGGAATAATGTAGAGCTCCTGATGGTGTTGGACAACAGTCCCCAGAATTCATCTCTAGTAATTATACTGGCTGGGGCAGATGGGAGTTGCAGTCCAGAGTCACTAAAAGTTCACTTTTACACTCTGGCAATTCTGAAAACTAATTTTGTTACCAGAGGCTCAGGTGGTATCTGTGGCACACAGAATTTTACTACTTCCAACTGGTGAACCAACTGCAGTCCCTCCTGGATAGAGATTTCCTAGCAAGTTATACGCTAGCAAATTCCAGATTAAAATTCTGTAATGCATACTGTAAAGAATAACAGTGAGGCTGTGTTTGAAGACTGCCTGACATCTAGAGTTAGTCCTAAATACAGTTATTAAGAGGCTAAGTGTGGTTGATTACGGGTAATACTTCACCAATATTTGAACAATTCCAAAATTGAACAATATTTGACTGGTTCACGGCCGACTTTTGAGCCCAATGTGAATTGAAACACAGGTATCTGAAAGATTACATACTCCCCCACAATCTTCTGGTGTACTAAGATGACCTTTAAAATTGTTCTTCCCACTGCCACCATGAACTACTGTGAGCTAGGTGGCTGCCAGTAAGAGAGACTTTTTTTTTTACTGTGGTGACCCAACTTTTTTAAAAATATAATTTTATTTCCATTTCATTTAAAAAGAAAAAGATAAGAACACACATTTTCACGTGCATTTCCATATATACAGACCTAATTACATACATACCTATCTTCCTTGTATCTATCTTCTCCGCCTTTCTATTGCAATCAATCTTCCCATTTATTACTTCCTAAGTCTTCCATTTTCCAAATATCTTTCTTAGTTTTCATATATCAAATATTCTTATGTTTACTCTTCACTTTTGTCTTATCCTGCTACTTGCCCTTAAAGTAACTTACCTCTCTGTTTCTTCTTTCATCAAATCACATCAAAAAATACAAACAAATAAGACATTTAACTAAACGTTAGCAAACTTTGCATTTAACCCAACAATTTTACCAAATCTATCTCTATTCCCATTGTTGCTTTTGAATTGAGCACAGACACATTGTGGGAGCTGATGAGCAGATATATTATATTTTGAAAGGTTGCAGGCCACTGAGGAAGACTGTTGTCGAAACGCATCTGGCCTTGAGTGTTTAATATCATTTTATGATTATATTTTTTACATTTGCAAAACTTTTAGTGGGGTATTGTTACCCTTTTAGAAATTTTATTGGCTTTCCTGTTCCAGGGTCGATCACTTTAACCTTGAGTTTGGATATTTTATATATTTATTCTTTGCAATTGCTCATTTTTCAGTGGGGTATTTATACCTTTTTAGAAATTTTACTGCCTACTTTACCCCAGGGTTTATTTAACCCCTTATTTCTTTACAGAAGTGTTTATTGGTAACTGCAAGAGGGTTACATTTTACATACATAAATTTTCTTTGGCAGAACCCTTTAGTTTGGTTGCTTTGCTACGGTTCAAAACACACTGCAGAAATAATCCAGTTTGAGACCACTGTAACTGCTCTGGCCGAATACTAGGGAATTCTGGGAACTGTAGTTTTGTGAGACATTTAGCCTTCTCTGACAGATAGCTGTGGCGCCATAATAAACTACAATTCCTAGGATTCCCTAGCACTGAGCCAGGGCAGCTAAACCAGTTTGAAATTGGATTATTTCTGCAGTGAGTTTTGGACCTATATCACTTCGATTTTTCTTCATATATGCAAGAACTTTCCCCCATTCTTCCAATGACTCCTGACTTGCGTTTTTTCCTCAGTTTCATAGATAACAAATAATTTTCCATCATACCATACAGATTGATTAACCACTCATCTACATATGGTATCTTGTTTAGTTTCCAATATAGAACATATATCATTCTTGCAGCAGTTCACATATAAAAAATAATTTTATCATAGTTTTTCTCTGTCCTGTTATCCAATAAATTAAGTAAGACTTCTGGTTTGAACTTCTAATATTTCTTTTATTTTAAATTGAATTTGTTTCCAGTATTTTTTAGCTCTGCCACAAGAGCATGTGGTGACCCAGCTTAGCAATGTTCTCTCCAGAGTCTCAGCTTATTCTCCTCAAGAAACTCCAAACAAATAAATGCCTTTTTGTTTACACAAACTATACTCTTGTGTGACACTGTTTTATTCTGCCACAGTATCTTTTGTTTTAAACATGTATTGTTTTATCTATTCTGATGTTTTTAATTTACTATTTTAGTGTAACTAGAATTATTAGTTGATCTAGAAATATTTACAGTGTTTAAAAAAATGTTAGATTTCCCACATGATCAAATCTATATGCACAGATATCAGTATGTAGCACTGATGACCAGATATTACTATGTCCAGAAGCTCCCACATCAGTGGCTACTATAGAAAAATAGTTAAGACAGCTGTTGATTGTCTCAGTGAAAATGGAAACCAAACAGCCTTTATCATTATGATAATTCATGTTGTTTTGAACCATCAGTGACTATTAAATATATTATCAGACTAATAACAAGAATATGCATGGTGTTCATGTTGAAAAGACTTTAAGAATCCTAAATTAATATATTCCTCTGTAAGTTTCACTTCACTCAAAAGACATACATACCTAGGATTTTCACAGCACAATGTGGGCTCTCCAAAATAACATTTTCACCTGTATCAAATATCGGATTGTCTATTCCACTTTTGGGAGGAATTTGAGCTAACTTCTTCAGACGCATTGAAGAATTAAGGTCCAGTTCCTGTTTTTTTCCTTCTTCTTCCCTTCTTCTCCTCAGGTCCTCTTGCTGTTGTCGAATCCGCTCAAGTTGAGCACTTCGTCGCAGTGGCATCATCCTGGTGCCCAGATCACTAGGGCAATCAACAGCCATTTCTCTATGCTTCTGAGATTCCTCAAGTGGTACCAGATCCACATTTTTTGTTTCATTATCTGAATCTTCTGTTACATGTCCATTCATATGAGAGGTTGTCATTGTTGTATGTAATAAGCTGTACCACTTCTCAGACATAAATATTAGAAAGCCTGTTTTCTTGATAGTACCGCTTAAGATCCATTATAATGTCAAGCAATTCTTCTTTTTACTAAACCAAGATGAAGAGACATATCCAGCAAGAAAGTCTGAAAATAAATATATACACAAGAAACAGAGTTAGAGTAAAAAAAAATAATTCATGTACACTACAGCATAATCGGTTTCTATCAATAAATTTAGCAGGAATATTTAACAACAGAGAAGCCCATATTTTACTTCTGTGGTAAAAAGCTAGTTGCAATCTAGTGGGACAAACTAAACTAAGTACTGATTCATAGTTCAATAGAAATACAGTCATCCCTCCCAACTCACGAATCTGGGATCTGTGACCTTGAATACTCACGGAGGAGTATCCAATGTTTCCAATGGGGTGTGCCCCTATGGTTGTGCCCTGCGCATGCCCATGGACATGCGCCCCATTCAACTCTATGGGCTTGGATAGGCATGAGCCTCCAGTTTTTTTGGAGGGGGGTCCGTGAAAACGGAGGGCCAACTGTAATTATACTGTTAGAGGAAAGTGAGCAGTTAGTCTTAAGTTCCTCTGTGAAATCCGTGCAAACTTAGAAATGCCCAGGGCTGCATATGCAATGGATTAGCATATATGTAGACACACACAATGCACTCATAATTGGATTAGGCTTACAGAAGACGATTGAATAACTAGCAATTATTTTTAAAGATTTATTTTACAGAACAGTTAGTTGCCGTTATTTCATTGCACAGATTTCCCTATCAGTTAAAGTCCTTGCTCAAAGAACCTTTGACAAACACCTTGTTTTTCTCTAGTTCTTTAATGTTTGTAGCCTTTCCAGAAATATCCTAGTGGGTCCCAGAACTACTTCTCTCTTGTGGACTTGACAGTCCTTTGTCGCACTTCTACTTATTGTAAGTTCCTGCTATCTCTCTCCTAATGTCTCAGCTATTCTACAACAGCAAAACAGCTCAGTTTTAAAAGCATTTTTCTTTTGTTTTGTTATGACTATCAAAAGGTTTTGAAAATTATGGTTCACCGCTGAGTTCAAACTGAAAGGATTCTTTCCTATACATTCCATATTAAGAGATTTCTCATTTTAAAAACATTAAAGCACTCTTTAGAACTAACAACAATTAGCAGGCTTCAGTTTATAATGCAGGATGTGCATTTTTTAAACCAACTTTATTGCCTAGCATGCTTGTCTATTCAATTATTTCTTTAACACACTAGGACCCTAAAAGCTGATTTGACCATGATGACTACTTCATTCTTTTAAATTTAACAAAACAAGTTTCTGTTTACAATAGTTAATTACCTTTAACTCCCAACTACTTAAATGTCATAAAAGAATCTGAAGGAGTTTTAAGAAACCTTCTTAAGCATTTTAGAATATTTTCTTTATTGTAAATACTGATTATAATTTTATTACAGATAACAAACGTAGCTCTCTACTTTCATTTAACAACAAAATCACTGTGCTCTATCTGATTACAGATCCATGAAAATTTGCTGTTCTTTTTCCAGATGCAGGAAATGAATGTGTCTGCATCATGTGAATTGCACACAGTGAGGAGGGGCTTCCTATGTGGCCCTTTGGCCCCCAGACCCCTGAGTTATTTTAAAAATTGCTTGAAATATGTTTGGCATTGTTGGTTTTTTAACCAAGGCTGCAGGAATCAAGATTTTGCATTCTTATACTCCCCCCAGTAGAAAACCACTCGGCAACTCAGCCAGAGGTGACTTCCAGTTCTTGGAATGTCATTTCAAATTTCCAGTCATTACAGTGATGCAGCCCACAAGGGGACTGAGGGGGTCCTCTAACTTCCTGTATATGCCTGCCCTTGATACACACTATGACCTGTTTTTCTTCTGAAATCTGAAATACATGTGTGTGTGTGTGTGTGTGTGCGCACGCGCGCGTACACAAGCCTTCAGGTTGCCTGCTGACTATGGCGGCTCAAGACTTTAAATTAGCGTTTTCTTAGGAAAGTAATATTCAGACGTGGTTTTGGCAGTTCCTTCTTCTGAAATATAGGTTACAGCACCTGGTATTTGCTGGCAACAGCAATAACAAGTACATTTCTATACTGCTTAGCAGTGAACTAGCACTCCTGAAGTGGTTTATAATGTGTAAGCCAATTGCCCCCAACAAGCTGGGTATTCATTTTACCAACCTATGAAAGGATGGTAGGCTGAGGGGACCTTGGAGCCTTCCTCTAGGATCGAACTTACAACCTTGTGTCTTCAGGAAAGGCATTTCACCACTGTGCCACCTAGCAGCCCTCCATTCAAGGACCTTCCCCAGCTTCCAAGATCAGACTGGATCTGGTGCCTTTAGGGTAAGCAGGCCGGCTACTGAGAGGTATACTGAGGATATTTTTCTACAAACTTGCTTGCTCTTTTAAAATGTCATTTAGGCTTAGGACCTAAATTCTGTAATGTTGTATGCTGTAAATTCATGCAAAACAAAGAGTTGCTTGCTCTGGTATTGACTCTTCACAGCATCCAATGAAAATCAAATCCAATGTAAGCTCTAATAGCAATAGTTGCAGTTAAACCTATAGTACAGATGCGACCAGCATTTTATCAGGAAGTGCCACTTGTCAACATTAACCAGGCTCACAGCAACCGACGGAGTTGTTTCAGAGTAAAATCTCCAGTTAAAAATGGGTGAGTTTATGACAGTAGGCCTAGCCTTGTTCTAATTCAAAAGCAAGTTCTGCCAAGCTATTTATAATTACAGCTATCATTGATACTGTTGCTGTGTGCCTTGAAATCATTTCCGACTTGTGGGGACCCTAAAGTCAGCATGGCATGCTTTGAGTGTTGCACTAGGACATTGGGAGAACATGCTTTCAATCCCTACTTAGCCATGGAAACCCACAGGGTGACTTTAGGCAAGTTGCATTCTCTCAGCCTCAGAGGAAGACAAGGGCAAATTCTCCTTTGTCTTCCTGAATAAATTTTGCCAAGGAAATCCCATGATAGGGTTGTTCTAAGTCAGAAATGACTTCAAGGCACACAACAAAAAAGTGAACCCATCAAGGGGGTTTTCTTGGCAAGATTTGATCAAAGGAACTTTGCATTTTCCTTCATCTGAATCATTTTATATTATAACTACCATTTCTCAATGTCCAGATTATTTCAACAGACTGCATTAAAAAACTGTTTGAAAATAGCTTTCCCTGAATAATCCTGTATGACAGTCATACAGGAAATTGCCATTCCTATTTAAAATAAACAAAATGTTTATATCAATGAAATTCTGCTTCTTGTCGATCATATAGGTATCTTAAACTTATAAATGAAAACATTTCAAGATTTCACATCTATCTGGAAGATATAAACTGGCCATCTTCAGATTGTAAAAACCATTTAAGGTGTTCTTTCTTAGAAGTATTCAGACATTTTTCTCAAGAACTGATTAAGCAAAATAATAAAATATGTTTATGTAAAAAAACTGGATGTTTTAGTTTTATGTATCAGCCAAGGTTCGATCAAAATTAACTATGTATGTCTCTGATAGGGATCCAAAGGTCCTTAACAGAATGCAAGAAAGCATGGATTACAGAAATAAGCAACATTTATCAAATATCAATTTCTAATGACAGACTCCCATGTTGCTTAATTCACTTTTGCATTATGATTTAAAAGTCTCTACAGACGGACTTAGGATTTGGATATGTGATTCCAGATCTCCTTTTCTTTCTGCCCCATCCCAAAGTGTTGGATGCCAGAAAAATCAGTAACCACAACAGGTAATCCTGAAGTCTTTCAACATATATTCTGAAGCAAGAGAGTAAAAAGAAGTCCTCTTTAAGGTAAACAATATCAATTTTAAATTAGTACTGTGGACTGCACAACCTATGCGATGCGGTGGCTCAAGTGGTTAAGACGCTGGCTCTGTTGATTGCAAGATTGGCAGGTTGGCAGTTTGATGCCCGGTTGCCACATGATGGGGTGAACTCCCATCACTAATACCAGCTTCTGCCAACCTAGCAGTTTGAAAGCATGCAAATGCAAGTAGATAAATAGGTACCACTCCGGTGGGAAGGTAAACAGCATTCGGTGCAATCATGCTGGCCACATGATCACAGAGTAGTCTCTGACAATGGTAGCTCTTTGGCTTAGTAATGGAGATGAGCACCACCCCCTATGGTTGGACACGACTTGACAACATTGTCAATGGGGAATAGCTTTACCTTTAGCTACTGCACAACCTATAAGAGAATTCAGTCACTAAATTTCGGTTTCTTAACAAGCCCCAGATTACATTGCACTGGCCACTAGGAACAAACACTGCAAAATAAATTTTCTGAAGTCACCATCTGGCTCAGATTTGGTAACAAGCCAACAGTTTTGGGTCATGCTGCTGATTAATAATACAGTTGGCCCTCCTTATCCACAGATTTTTTTTATCCATAGCATGCAAAGCTTGAAAATATTTTTGAAAAGTATATCTTCCAAATAGCAAACCTTGATATTCTATTTTATATAAGGGGCACCATTTTGCTATGCCTCTGTATTTAATGGAACTTGTGCATCCACAGATTTTGTTATCCATGAGTGGTCCTAAAACCAAATCCCAGCGGATAACAAGGACCCATTGTAATAGCTTTATTCATAACTTGTCTTTTCCCCAAAAGTGGTACTCAAGGAAGCCTATAAATTAAAAGTATAGTGAAAATGCTTCCCAGATCCCCTACAGGGTGTTTGGGGGCAATCTGGGGCAAAATTTGATTTTTTAAAAAACAAACAAACAGAACAACTGCAGTCAAACAATCCATTTTTCAGGCAGTGCAGCCCTCCAATGTCTTCTGCAGGAGCAATACAGACTCCTAGCTTCTCATAGTTGCCCATGCTCAATTGAAAGCAATACAACACCTTCTTAAAAGCCCTTTCTTTACAAACGTTCAATTATAAAATCCTGTTGGAATTTTAAAAAAGTATTTCCTAGTTGATGAACAAATAGCAAAAAGTTGGACATCCCTATGGAGCAAGTTCCAAAACTTTGGGTCAGCTACTGAGCAAGGTACTATTTGGTATCATCAAAGACTGAACCTGTGAAGGTGGTGGGAGTAAATAAAAAGGCTTTCTTGGAATATCTCATATAGGGAGACACAATGTGTCAGACAGCCTGGCCCTAAACTCAAAGCTTTATAAGTCAACACTGGCTTAATTTCTTTGCTTTTGGCATCCTGAATTGGGCCTGGAAAACAGCCTACAAAAGGAAACCTTGCACTGATATGCTGTTCCTCCCTCATGTACTTTATTTAGATGT
This sequence comes from Sceloporus undulatus, assembly GCF_019175285.1. Classification (NCBI taxonomy): domain Eukaryota; kingdom Metazoa; phylum Chordata; class Lepidosauria; order Squamata; family Phrynosomatidae; genus Sceloporus; species Sceloporus undulatus. The sequence goes on along the minus strand of NC_056522.1, from coordinate 311,876,911 downwards.
TTTCAATTTTGTGGAAAGTTGTGGCTTGCTATTACATTTAACCTAAGTAACAATGGCTCGCATGTGCCCACCAAACTTCTTTTACAACTGCTTCTGCTACTGAATAATTGTGATAACAATCTAACAAATTTTTACACATACTGTATATACTCATTATCTATGGGTTAATATAAGTACTGAACTTTAACTCTTATCAAAAAAAGGAACCATCCTCTTCTCTGAGTAGAGTGGCAAAGGGTGAGCGGTTAGTCCCCCCCAAGAACCTAAAAGAGGCACCAACTCGCTCTACTATCTTTGCCACAGCACTGCTGCTGCTGATCTTTTGAAATGCCTGGACAGGGAAATGGCAGCAGTGACAGCTCTTGGGCATTTCCCCTCAAAGGAGAAATCAAGTGTTAAAGGATTTCAATAAGACATTTGTGTATGTCTGGCAGATTTTCTGGGTTAAAATCAGGAAAGGTTATCTCATTAGTTAAAGGCTATAATAACTGTATGCAAAGAGATCCTGCAGCACCTTTGATACTAACTGAAAGATATTATGTTGACAGCATGATCTTTCATAGACTTGAACCTACTTCCACCAAATGCATCTGAGTAAACAGGCTCAAGTCTATGAAAGTTCATGCTACTAATTTCTATCTTTCAGTTAGTCTCAAAGGTGCTGCAAGATCCTTTCACATAACTGATTTCCCAGACTAACACAGCTATTACTTTAAAGGCTACAATGACTGCTAATGCAGTCACCATTTCCTTTGCTTTGCCTTTACATCTTTTTTGACATCTGCACTTTTTATTAGCCCTGCCCAAGCCTGGTCCCACCCCCGCCAATTACACAGCCATGTTTTACTGCAGTTCCCTCCTCATCCATCCAGCCTTTAGGGTAAACACAAACAGATATGTGTGTGGAATTTACATCCTCTGTTACATGCTGCTAAATTCTACCCTCAACCTATTCATGGGTCATATCAAAATCTAAGACCAGCAAAAGGGCCCAAGCTCGACTCAGGCTTGCATCCTTCCGAGGTCGCTAAAATGAGTACCCAGACTGTTGGGGGCAAATTAGCTTACTTGCTAATTAGCTTACTTGCTGTTCACCGCTATGATCTTTGGAATAGCGGTATATAAATAAAACAAATTATTATTATTATTAATTATTATTATTATTATTATTATTACGATTTTCAATCCAAACCCTGCCCCCTTAATTATACATGAGGTTGACTTATAGTCAAGTATATACAGTACAGTATGTCTGAGTCAAAAATTAGGTAAAGCCCAGGCTACCACTGTTGATTTGCAAACACAGCACCACAGCCCAAAAAAAGTTACATAGAATAAACCAAATTTTATCAATGAAATTATCAAGTACAGCTTCTGTTGCCACTACTCTAGGTCTTACATAAAGATAAATCAGGACTTCATTTTATAGTACCGATAACTTCATCTTAGTTTTTTGACATATTTTAGATTTAACCTATTATGTTTTCATCTTCTGACACCAGGCTGCTGGTGGAAAGGAAGAAACTGACAAAAATTAAAATGGGAAGCCTCTACTGGATGCTAATTTCATCAACAAACTTCATTCAGGCCTATCAGGTTCTAACCCACTGATCTCTGAAAACTAACTCTTCAAAATGAATACTGAAATACTTTTCTGTATGTAAGATTATGTCAGAAAACTTACACAGGGTTTTTTTTTAGTTCCAAAGAAGTTACTAGAATTAGAAAAATCCAGTGCCTTACTCATTCTGGACCTCTTAGATAAATCTGGATAACAGACTTACACAATGCATATTTTCAGTCAAGGTGGATGTTTATCCTCTTGAAGAAAGACAATATTTTTAATGTAACTCCATGTGCAAAGTTAACATGCAAGGTACCACCATTTGTTGTCCAAAAGAAAAACATCAGGTCTGTGAATATGAAATACTGTATTTTCTAATATACCTGAGTGAAATGGCTTTAAAATGCTAACAAGTCTGAAAGCCACGATGGAGATAAGGATCTAAAATTTATTGTCAGTTTTTGCAGCAGAACAGCATCAGCACATCTGTCAGTGTTCACAGTCCTATCAGGGAAGCTACCACTACCTCTTACCAAATTCAAGTTCATCATCAGTACATAATTTTGAACAAATAATTTTAAATGCCTACATCTGCAAAAACAACCACACAAATGGAAAGCTTCAGTAGACAGTACATGAAGGCATTTTATTTTTAGCTATTTCATTATTCCCTACCCATATGACATGATGGTGCCAGGACTGAATAGATACTACAGCAATGGAATGTAGTTTCACTCCCTTAAGTTCCTCCCTTATGCCTTCCCACCTTTGGGAAGCAGCTGGAACTTCTCATTTATATCAGATTAGCATTCCACTGCCACACTCTGGTGCTGAATGCCGTGCTGAATGTTTGTTTCCATAGAGACAGCTCTGCCAGCTAGCATGCAACTCATGCAAAAAACCCCACACACCCTTACATTAAGAAATCACGCCCAGACTTTACTCCTTTTGCTAATTTTTCTTCTTCTATGATCTCAGGTAACAGTGATTAGACATTTAAGCCTGTTAAACAGAAAATGTGATGACTGCTCATATGCAGAGCTGTACAACATCTTTCTACTAGCTATATCAGGCTCAGCTGGCAGATGGCTAAACCTTTCTAGTAAGTAGTAGTAATGATGCCAAAATCTCTAAAGAACAGCACGTAAACTATCTGCTCTATTTACGTCAGTCATTTGAGACCACTTAAAAATGGAATGACTAAGGTGAAAACACATTTTATGCAGTAGGCATATAGGTTCCATTGCAAATGGGAAGAAATATAAACTTTAAGTGTAACAATACCATGTACACATTAGTAAGCCTTGCAGAACAGAGTGCTTAAGATGTTTAGTTGTTACAGTCCCTACACCCTGGACAGATATTCCCAAAATACATGGATCCTATCCAAATGGATAGGTCAAAAATGTCTATGCAGCTAAGAAATCCCCCCCTCTCTCCCCACAACCAATGGAAAAAAAATCATGCAGAAGCTACAGCAGAGGCAGAATGACCATTTCAACCTTATTTTTAGAAAACGTAATTCCTTTTAATTTCTCACTTACAGACAGCCAAGTTTATTGTCACTTAAATCCAAAGAACTGTGGGCTGCATTCCATAAACACCTTTCACACTCTCCTTCTTGTTACCGCTCCTCATGCCCTCTGAAAAGCCATCTGAGGGATCTGCTGAAACTGTATGTGAAGCAATCTGGAGTGGGGGTGAGGTGGGGGATAGGACTGACAACCATTCTTCACACAGGAATAAATATGGCTTCTGATTCAAAGAGCACTTTCCCCCTTTGCAACAGAGGTTTAGCTAAGTTATTACAACTGCTTAGATACATCCCTACATTGGCTTATTGTTTCTTTCAGAATCTTGATTGAAAATACTACACTACTGCCATGAAATAGTCCCATATTCCTTTCTAGAAAGGTTACAAATATTTCAACCATTAAAATTAAAAGGAAAACCTTGTATTTGCTTTATAATTAATTAATGCTAGCTATACTTTTTATTTTTATAATAACTTTGTCAACATGATCAACATTTATTTAACAAACAATTCCCCTTTGGTTACTAAGAGATCTTCTATGGCTAGCCCTTTGATGCTATCTTCAACATTAAGTTACTCAAAATGAACCTGTACATTAAGTAAGATAATAAGAGCTGTTTGACAGTGGAATACACAGCCTTGGAGTCGCCTACTTTGGAGGTTTTTAAACAGAGGCTGGATGGCCACCTGTCAGGGGGGCTTTGATTGTGTATTCCTGCATGGCAGGGGGGTTGAACTGGATGGCCCTTATGGTCTCCTTCCAGCTCTATGATTAATTTGGCAATCTATTATTGACCATTTAGTTAATTGTAGAAGACCTCCAGCAAAATGACCCTTAGTTGTGTCCTATCATTATGCAGCTCACATTTTTCAAGTCCTAACTTTATGTAAGATAAAATCTGAAGGTGTGTACATTTTTGATATATTAATAGGGCAGACGATTAGCATTTTTAAACTGTTGCTTTACTAACTGATATGCCATTTATAGGACTTATCAAACTGGCTTATACTGTCAGAACATTGGGCCAGCTAGTTCAGAATTGTCTATTCAGACTAGCTTGGGGCTTCAGCTATGCACATTTTTCAGATGCTGCTCTTTCTTGCTTTCCCAGTAGAAGTCTTTCCAGCCCTGACATCTATGACCTTTTCAGTGGAAAACATGCCATCTTCTGTAAACAAAGCTTGTTCCCTGCCTACTGAGTAATCATCTTTTTCTATATATAAAAAGCATATACATAATTATGCTTAGAAGAAATATAGCCACGAGCTGCAGCTCTCTGTAAATATATATATATAATGTATAGTTTCAGAAATTATCAATTCATATTCTACGAGAGTGTGCTTTAGAATTATTTTTCAAAGTTCTTCTAGCGATCTAGAATGTTATTTGTTATGTATCTGTTACACTTTTAAGATTCTCTGGTCACCAAAGATGTCTGCATGATGAACAATACTTTAAAATATAAAATACAAACAATGAACAATGATAAAAGCATAGGATGAAACCACAATAAAACCAGCAGCCAAGAGAATTGCTACTGCATATAAACTAGCAGCAAAACAAAAGAATACAAAAATATTTAAGCACTAAAACCAATATCCCAAAGTGTGCCTTCATGGTGCCTGCTGGCATATGACAACCCCATGAATTTTACAGGATTTTCTTAGGAACACAGTAATCAGGTGTGGTTTTGCCAGTTCCTTCCTCTGAAATATAGCCTACAGCAGATTTCCCATCCAAGTACTAAGCAGGGCTAACCCTGCTTAGCTTCCAAAATTAGACTTGGAAAATTAGAGTATTCCAAAGACCATACTGTAAACCAGCAGGTAAAGTATGATGCGGGCATTTTACAGTATGGGTTACCACTCTATTGGAAAGGCCTACTTTATTTGACAGGGAGATATACTTTATATTACCACAGGTTCTGAGTAGGTTGATAATAGAGATATTCCTTCAAATAAATTGACTCCAAGTTGCTTATGGCTATAAATGAGCACTCCAAACTGGGCCTAGAAATGGGATTTACATTCAGCGCAGCAGAGGATGTCTTAGTCTTTTGGTTTCATTTGACAACTCATTCACCATTTTTTCAGTGATCATTTATTTTTCTCCTTGCCATATTTTATTTATACTTGCCAATTGAGGTTGTCCAATTTTCACTATACATAAATCAAAAGAAGGAAAGTGAGGGGAAATACTTCTGCAAACACTGCCGAAGCCATACATACACTTTTATTTCTGTCAGTTTTACTAGATGGAGGCAAATTAGAGGCCAGTCCTTTAAAAGAGAATTGCCAGTGTAACTTTGATATCTAAAGGCCAGTTTCCCAAATAAATAAATAAATAAACAAACAAACAAACGGTCTCAAACTGTAACTTACAGCATCACTGTAAAATGAGAAATAATGGCAAAATATAATTGTATCATCTGTTCCCCATGACCACTCTACCTGCCTTACTTTGAACTAACTGAAGTTTCTGGACTGTTTTGAAAGGCAGATGCACATATAACACACTGTAACAATTCAAACAGGAGATTACCAGAACATCAATAACAGTTACAAAGTTATTTCTATCCCTCCCCCCACAAAAAAGGAAAGAAAGAAAAAAAAAAGGAAAAAAAAGTTGTACAGTAGTTGGTATATCAGCTTAAGTTGATAAAAGGGGGTCTGAGCCAGAGAGTTCACAGTGATGGATTCAATAATACCCCCAAACTATGAACCTAATACTTTTTATGCCCTAAATGGGAAATGTAGTCCACACTACAACATGCTGAACATCACTTAAGTGACTAGACAAATCACTCATAACAAAGATCTACCTTGTCTGCACTGACTTAGTTGAATGGTCCTCATTCAGGCCATTTCCCTACTGAAGCACTGATTCAAAACATTAAACCCCCCCCCCCCCCACACACACACACTTATACTAAATTAAAAGGAGAGATAGAGCTGAGTGTCATTTGCATACTGGTTGAATGAAATGGAAGTTGCAGTTTAGCATTTGTCCTTGCTTTATTTAAATCTTCAAATATGGCAGTGATTTATCGCTACAAAATGCAATCCACTGGAATATGTTAGCAGACCTAAAGGTTGAGCCAGTAATTGTGCAAATGCACCCGAGAGTAAGGCCAAAATACTTGGGTGTGCCATAGGCTCTCCACCACTACTAGACGATAACCAAAATAAAATAAAAACAAATAAAAAACAAATCATGAGATAAGATATGCTTGCCATTTTTATACCTATGGGTAGGTATTTTATTTGTAAAGGCAGAAAGCTTAAGTATGGTCATATCTAAAGAAATTTGAAACGATTTTCCATTCCCTTAAGACCACAACTCCTGAAGAAAATTGGCCTATAAAAGAACACTGTGCTCAACTACATGGGGAAATATTTAATGCAGCTACTTAGACTTAATATTCCCACTTAAGTTGAACAACCAAGTTATATATGTTCTTTTTGAGTTGAAACCTCATAAGGGTTACAAGTTCTCTCATCATGCCTTTTCCTATATTTTTAAAGGAAACCTCTAAGAAATCAGAGTTTCATCACTAATGGTTATAGTGGTTAAAAAAGGACTATAAAGCCCTCCAGTTCCTATATATACAATTGTCATAGCACAACACTATTTGGGAAAGATAGCTATGTGGAGCTATTTACAGCTAATATTGCTCTATGTAAGTTTCCAGAAAGTAGGTAACCATTCACTAATGCATAAACTGGGCACATGTGGTCCTTTAGATCATAGAACTGAAAGAAAATTGAAAGATCATAGAACTGAAAAAAACTAAGAGCAATTTGTGATTTGTAAAATTCTAAAATATCCAGGAATGTCTCAAGAAAGGGACTTTCTGTCTTATGATGTCAACCTCACCCACTTCAGGTAGGAGTGGCCGTTAGTCATCACATTAGTTTCATTCTATTTATCTTACCCTTACTAGAATTTCCAGAAAGCAATGACAATCTGTTTCACAAACCTCAAACCCAACTATTTCTCTCATTATGTGTCACTTTTTATGACATAATTATAGGAAATACATTTGGCGGCAATATAGAACAGATATATAAACATGCTGTTCTTCATTTTGGAGTTAATCATTTATTTCATTTGCATATGGAAAACTGGCTTCATCTTGCCTAATAAAATGATATCGATAAGACATTTATGTATATGTCTATTGTTTTGACTGGAATTCTGATAAAAATTGTTTTATGAAGTATGAAATCAATCCATGACTCCACATTATTCGAACTACATGCTTCTCCCATCAGAATGAGCTGATATAGTCCAGGATGCATCAGTGCCCCAATTTTCTTGCAATCCTTGCACCTGTACCATTTGAAAGACTGTCTACGGAGGCACCCAATACCTCCTTATGTAAGTGATTCTTGTGCTTTAGGTCAGCTTTGCCTTTCATAAGCCAAGAAAGCTACTTATTGATCTGCATGGGACAACAAGAAGCTCTAGGTGGATGCTAGAACTGCTTGCTGCACTGCCATCTTTTCTCTCTGCATTAGTCCTCAGGCCAACAATCCCCATAAGCATAATGGTAGGACTCTTTTCTCTACCACTGTGAAACAGGACCTTTCCATGAAGGTTCATATTTTCCTTCCTTGATCAATACCAGCCAAAATGCAGAATTAGAGCTGTTGAGGTAATCTCAGTTAGAAAGTTTCTGAATGACAGAGTGCAAACTGAAGGTCTGCCATCCAGACATTTTGTTAAATATGAAGATGCCCAGATCACAGACAATTAAACACTGGAGGAACAGAACTTTTAACTCTTACCTTATATAGGTGGCAGAGAGTAGACAACCCTTCTAGGTCTCATTTAATTGTCTGCCAACATTACCACATATATCTAAGGTTACTAATTAGCTCTGCTAATATCCACTAACTGTGAAAAAAATACTAGCATACAATATCAATGTTCCAAGAACTGGTACTATCTCTGTGGCACATTGTATTTATGTTGACATAGTATCTTGGAATCCCAGCATGGACTGGCAGCTGATGGCCCATGGACATTCATTGTGAGCCCTCAGATCATCACTTTGAGTAGCAAAGAGTAGGTGATCAACTTTATAACAAAATCAACTTTAAAAATGTATTTCTCAATTTTTATTGAAGCAGATGAAAACAATTTAAGCATCACCAATAGTAATTTCAACTTCTACACCAAGCTCAATACCGACAGAAGTGATCTGCTTAACTATATCCAAAGGACTGTGCAAATCAGTGAGATGCTTGTGAATATGCATCTCGAAACGATTTCAGGTTTTGGAAACTTTGACACATTGTGTTTTCCTTGTAGTGATTCACAGACTCTTGCTGGGCATGCGAACTGGTCCCTTCACTTTTAAATTCTTCTCCTTAGCACCTCTGATCAGATCTGCACAGACCTTTTCTAGAGACTTCACATTCCGACTTGTTAAGGTGATTCTGATTCGATGAACTGCTACCTCCTGTTCCACGGGTACTTTCCCAGTATCTTTAAATGTCATGGCTATTGCCGCCTCCAAGCTTTCCTGACTGACTTATTCTGGGCCGGAGCAAGCATGCAAGACCCACAGAATAGCGGTGAGTCAGGAAACCATGAGAGGGAGCCACTAAAAAACAACAAAATCAGATAATACTTATTCAAAAGTGACCCATTCCAAAAATTGCAGGCTACGCCCCAAATAAGTCCATGTTGCATCCTTGGTTTTCACAAAACTATGCCCTAAGAAGACACTGGCATTCCTAACAAAGAAAATAAAAAGGCATCAGTAATAGATCATTATCCTGCCCTGCCACACATACTTTGTGCCCTTTTATAAAATGAAGGACACTAATTTTCAAATTCTTGTCACAATCCTCTAGTGAAATGATCTTTTGTGAATTAGCCACAGAATACCATTGACTGTCTACTGTGGTTAATTGTTCTTTCATCTGATACCCCCCTTGAGGCTAAACTACAGTCACCTATTACAGTGGTTGATAGGAACTGAGTGGAGAGGTGAGAGAGCTATACCTTCTTGCCTCTGTACACTCAACACAGGGAAAGGCACTCATCTAAATCTATAAAGTTCAAAACAATTGATGCAAAGGAGCAGAACCTGAGTGTGACTGCATAGAGACAAGAACCATCATATTTTCTGAAAGAACGTCTGTGAACTCATCACATCTCTCTGTTTATATAAATATAATTTTGCAGTAATATTTTCTATGACATTAAGTACAAATCAATTCTTTTGCCTACAATTCTAGGAGACAGCTATGGCAAGATTATGTCTAAGGTTTCTAGGGATCTGGCATGCAGAGGTTTCCACAGTGGGCTTAGAGCTAAGTTGTTTGGCTGAAGAAGTATGCCCACTGGGATAAAACTAAATGCCATCATCAGGACAACAAAATCACTGATCAATTTTGGGGGAACTTGGAATAAGCCACCTATGGAAACTTTTCTGGTGCTGTACGCAGGACAAAAGCCATGATATGAAATAGCATAAGTAGGCATTACGCAACTTTGGTGAATTTTGAGAATACCCTGCAGAATTAAAGTGTTAATCTGTGGAAGGAATACTGATGACTGAATTATATAGAAGGAAGAGACCAGCCTACTCCATCCACCAGAAAAAAAGAGGAATAGCCACAGAAAGTTTCTTTCCTCCTTCCTGCCAACAAGAACATAAGGCCCAACTATATGTTTCCCTTAATTTCTGTAGTCTGTGTGGGAAAAAAACACCTGCACCCTGTCCATCAGTTTAAAAAAGTAAGAGCAATCCATTTTTGTTCAAGCAAAACATGATGAAAGCCTAATTATAAGTAACCACTTTGTTCTGCCATGGAAAAACAGATCCCTCTTTTACCTTTTTCTATTTTCCCCTTCCTCTATATATCTTAAAATTTGACAAACCTATAACAAGGACTGTTTCTATGTTACTGTTGTGATCCATTTTGAAAGAGATGTGCATGAAAAGCATATACAATAAACAGGTAAATAAATTATATGAAGGTACTGCATTTTTTCCTGTTTACTCTCTTAGACAGTCAATGTGTGCAAAAACCCAGCTTCAAACCAGTGTCTGCTGTTTGATGGACAATTATAAGTGAACTGTTTGAACTTCTGCAAGTCACTTAGGTTAAAAGAAACGTGGCTATAATGGATGGTCTGCTACCTGAGATGCACCGTGCTTTTGAGAAATCCCTCAGGGCCACACAGAGGTTCAAGCGCTCCACCCATTACTGATAATGAAATTACCATGTCATAAACTAAAACATCACTTCTCAGATCTAACAAGTCAAATCAGAGACATGAGTTCCAAAACCAAGGCTATATCCTCCAATATAACAACATTTTGATTTCTGTAGCAGCCTCTACAGATATAAAGTATACTCACAAGTATTCCTGTCCTTGATAAAAAAAAAAACAAAAACCCACGGTCTCTAAATACCTATTGAAAAATGCCTTTGGCTGACATTATGGTGCCCAGTACTTCTCTCCAACAATAACCAAGAAAGCCCAAATCACTTTTTCCTGCAGGAAAGGTAGTCAGGCCTGGAGTCTGACCTGGAGTGGCAAAAGTGCTCCAGATGCCTTGACCATAACTGCCTTTTTACCTATGCTTAGAACTGTGAAGGGGATAATTAGGAAATTGCCAGAAACACCCTGCCAATACTGTAAATTCAAACTAGGGAAGAATGCTTGTTTTATCATGTTTGCTGTGGATTGTGCATCTGTGTAGCCCTCTTGTCATCATCACAGAGCATGTTAAAACTGTTAAACCATACAATAGATCAGCAGAGTTTTTGATAAATATTTAACGAAAATGCCATAGTCCTAAACACTTGTCTGGTCCATGGTTAAATTTTATATTTATAGTCCTGTTAAATACACATTTAGAAATACAGATGAATCCAAACAGCTTATTTGATGTTTCAAGGAAGATTTTCAGACAGTGACGGGATCATTCCCCCATCCTTATCCTGTCCTTAACCCGTCTGTGACTGCAGTGGAGCAAAGGGCTTTCAAATGGTTGTGCCAATCCCGCCATTAACCTGTCATTAAAGCGGCATTGCATTAACACGAACTTCAGTTAATACAAAATGCCAGCCAATGTCAGTTTAATGGCGGGATAATGATGGGATCTGCACCACTTCGTATGAAAGCCTTTCACGCAATCGCTGTCATTTGCACTTCCCGGATGGGATACGTGCAAATCCCATCTGAAAGTCCTTCCCAGACATGGGGCAACGGGGGTAGGACATATCTCATCTGATAATCCCCAGGGTGAATGCAACTCCATCAAAAGTAAGTGCCAATATTTCTTCATCATTTTTATAATTAACAGAACTTAATTGGATGAAATTTCAGTTGGTTAACCCTAAATCCATTGAAACTACACTAAACACTAGTTCAGAACTATTACAGTGGATCCTTGTTATACGCTGGGGTTTGGTTCCAAGATCCCCCGTGTATAACAAAATTCGTATATGCTCAAGTCCCATTAAGTATAATGACATAGCAAAATGGTGTCCCTAATAAAAAATGGAACATCAAGGTAAATTTATACTTTTTTGGAACATTTTCAAACCGTGTATGCTTAAATCTGTGTATAAAAAATCCGTGTATAAGAAGGGCCGACTGTACTACCTAACTCAGGATTATACTGTACTGAAAAAAATAGCTACAAAGCTTGATTCAGTCAGTAGTTTCCTGCAGATACTAAAGAGCACATGAGACAAGATAGGGCAATATAGAATCCTATGCACCAAAAGACAGGGGTACAACATTCATTGGTCTCAAAGCATCACCTTCTGGGAGAAGCCCCTGAGAAAACACAAAAACTCCAGCAAGCAGTGTGTGTGTGTGTGTGTGTGGTCTTCAAGTTGACTGTCAGTTTACAATGACTTCATAAATCTCATTGGGTATTCTTAGGCAAGGAATACTCACCTGCTTTGCCAATTCCTTCTAGCTTGAAATGTAGCCTACAACAGCGGATATTCATTGGTGGTCTCCCATCTTAGCACTAACCAGGCTGACTCTACTTAGCTTCCACGATCAGACAGGATCTGGTGCTTTTGGGATATTTAGGTTCACAGCATACCCTGTAGTATTCTAAATAGGACAGTTCAGAAAGAAACCATAGTTGCCAGTTGAAATTTTATGAGATGTATAATGGAATCAGTAGGTTTGCACTCACCACCTATTTATATCCTGGTGAAGGTGGCAGATGACAAAGGCAGCTTCAGATTAGAAAAGAGTTAATAAGGCATTTCAACCACAACCACCACCACAACCTGGAATTAGACAATCTCCTGGTGCTTTAAGTGCCAGCTTTAATCCTCATCCAGGTAGATGGGATATTTTAGCCCTCCAAAGTTATATTGTGTGGTAGAATCTGGAAGCAGACTTAGTAGTTATTTTATGACATTCTCACCTGAAGAGGTGTAAACAGTGTCTTTGAATTTCAGCCACTTGTCATGTATAGTTTTTAAAAAAAAAGAAACAAAAATGCCCAGGACAAAAAAATGTCCCAACAAATTTACTGCATTTATGTTGGTTACATTTGCTGAAAACAAGGAGGGCTGACAGCTATTCAGAACAAATGTTCCATTTTATGTGAACTTGTTTCTTCTGGCTCTGGCTGCCTGGATATTATGGAATACAGTCAGTCTTCATTATCAACTGATACTATATTCACAAGATTCAACCATCCATGACTTGAAAATATTATTTAAAAATTTCAAAAAGCAAACGTTGATTTTGCCATTGTATATAAGGGACACCATTTTATTATGCCACTGACCTGAACATTCACAGATTTGGGTATCCCTGGACCAAACCCCAGTGGATGCCAAGAGCCCATTGTTCTCTTGATGTTGCATCCATAAATAATCCTATACATATGGGGCATTTTCCCACCTTTCAATACATACTATGAAATTTGCATTGGGAGTGAGAAATACACTCATCCCTCCACATTTGCGGCTTTGACTTTTTCAGATTTGATTATTCAGATTTGATTAATATGTTCTTTCTAGGAATATCTAGGTCCCGCAGCATAACTCTATGCTCAACTTTAACCAAAAGTTGCACTAAAGGACCTAGGGATTCATGGAGCAAATACTCCACTAAGCATTTAGCTCTTCCTGCACAATTCTATGGTCAATGTTTGGCGATGCTGACCACAGAGTTGCACTGGAGGACCTAGAAATTCCTAGAGAGGTGTTCTCTCAGGCAAAAACATAGTGTTTTTGTTATCTGTGATGTTTCCACATTGACAGGGGTCCTGTGTGTCTAACCCCAGCGAAGCCACTAAAAACAAATAAAACAATAAAACAAAACACACACCCTGCTTGCATACAAATTATAAATGGACAACCTTGATACTGATAGATGTGGACTATGCAAAATGGATTCTGTCAGGTAGATTCAGACAAATGACTGGAAACCCATACTCAAGAGTGCATGCTCATCACTGGTCCAAAACACACTTAAGAAATAATCCAGTTTGAAACTGCTTTAACTGCCCCAGCTCAATGCAAGGGAATCCTGGGAACTGTAGTTTATATTGGCACCAGAGCTCTCTGTCAGAGGCGGCTAAATGTCTCACAAAACTACAGGTGCCAGAATTCCCTAGCATTGATCCAGGATAGTTAAAGTGGTCTCAAAATGGATATTCTACCTCTGGATTTCTACATTAGGCAGAGGATTATATTAGACAGCCTATATAGCTACAATTCTATCATCCTTAAAAGCCAATACTGGTACAATTCTAGGCTGCAGCATAGTTTATTTCTTATTAAAGGAAATAAAAGTATGTCTCACTTTTATTCTGCTTTGGTTAACCTTCATTTATGGTCCAACTCTAGGTACCACAAGTTAATGAGGATATTAATAAGCTGAAACATAGTGAGCAGAATCAAGATGATAAAGGGCCCAGACACCAATCCTGTAAGGACCAATTGAGAAAAGTGAGTTATGTTTAGCTTGGAGAAGAGAGGTATTATGACAGCCATCTTGAAATATCTGAAGATCTGTCACATATTCTAAAGTTCTGAAGATGCAACATGTTCTAGAGAGGCAAATCAGTGGTTTCAAATTATATATATATATATATAAAAGATTCTTATAGGATTTCCTCATGATAAGAACTTTTCAACAGTAGAACAGATTCTATAATAAAGTGGTAGACTCTCCCTCATTGGTGGTTTCTAAAAAGAGTCCAGACAGACATCTGTCAGAAGTGCTTTAGCTGCTGATTCCTGCATTGGTAGGAATGCAAGGTTCTTGCCTGCAAGGTTTTTTTCTTCCTTCCTCCCCTAAGGATTCCCATTGGGATCCTTACTATATGACAGGCCAGTTGTTTAAATCAAAAAGGTTATGCAACACCTTTTTGAGAAAGCACTTATCTCACTACTGTTTTTTAAAATAAAGAATTAGTTGGTGCTGAGCTTTTTATTTCAGTTGCTTAACCTTGATGCATTTAGGATGAGAAAACAATGGGAATGATTCCAAGAAAGCTGTTTAAATGTTCAGGTTGGACAAAGTAAAAATGTCAATATAAGAACATCTAGATGGAGTCCTAGTGATTAGTAGATCACATTCTATCCCAACAATGGTGTTTTATGTGAGAGTGGAGAAAAGCTGTTTTATCCACAAAGTGTTCTATGAACTATGAACTGACTATGAACTACAGTCAGACTGTAAAACTCCTTTAAGCAGTAATATAAGTTTCTCCCCAAAAAAGTAAATTTTCTGCAGCCATAAAATCTGATAACACATTTAAGTGAAATTTAGAAAACAACTAAAAACATGTTAATTTTAAATGATATACAAATAGAATATTTATTCTTTAACAGCCAAAGATAGATTTTTAAGAGAATCATATTATTCTACCTTTCTGTAACTTCAACTGCAGTTCTGTAACTTCAATTGGAAAAATGTTCTTAGTGATGTTTAAACACTATTCAAATGAATTCAAAGCTTTACGTCAGAAAACTTGCAAATATTGAAATAATACCCCAGCTGCACTGACATACTCTACATAGGTTCATATATGGTGTCAGACTTTTTTTTTTTTTTTTGGTATTCTAAGGCAGTGATTTCCAAACACTGGTCCTCCAGATGTTTTGGACTTCAGCTCCCAGAAGCCTCAGCCATCTTGGTCAACAGTCTGTGATTCTGGGAGGACAAGAGTTTAGAGATCACTGTTCTAAGGTATGGTCTCCAAATCACAATAGGCAGAGTTCCCTTCATATATCTCCCCTTCCCCTGCTGCCATCAAACACAGAAGCTGAAAAAAAAAGCTAAACTCTCCAATGCTACAGAGGACATCTCTCAAGACTGGGCCACACGCAGAAAAGAACAGATTGTGCCACAGGAACAGCTGCTATATAGTTACAGGCCCATTTCACACTGGAACCTGAAAGCACCACAGGAAGTGCCATTGCATTACAAACCTGTTGCAGAACATAGCAGGAAAAGGAGTTGGCTCATTTCTTTATTTGTTAAGCTTCGTAGAACTGACATGTCAAATGTATCTAATCCATTTAGTAGCTAAAATCTTAGATATCCACTTTTTGTGTCCCTCATCAGGTCCCTGTGTCCAGGCCCCTGTTAGTCTAAGCTTTTGTTAAATCTTCATACATTTAGGAACTCTTGTTTTATGAAATGCATTTCAATGTGTTTTGTGGTGAGAGATCAGAGATGTAACCAAACTCTGCATGAAATCTATCTTAACAGACAAGCACCTACATTGCTGATTAGAGTAGCAATTGCCTTCCAACTCAACCACAGTTTCTTGATGTCTTTTGGCACATTCCTCCATACTTCAGCTGCCCAAAAGCCTGGGCTTGTCAAGAATGTAATCAGCTGAAAACTGATGGAAGGTCTTCTTTCACAGGGCAGGAAGGCAGCAGTATGGGAGGTAGAAAGGTCTGCATGTTTTGTGGATGTGCAGCCTGTCATGAGACTATACCAGAGTCCAGTGAAGTTAAGCAGTCATGCACATCAACAAGTAATTATACTGATAAGCAGGCAAACAATGCATAGATAAGCTGCATAATGTTTTATTAGCCTGGTTACCCCATTGTCATAAGACTAACTGAACATACTTTGACCAGCTAGATTTATTTAAAATATTTGTATTTGAGTTTTAAAACTTGGGTAGCTGATTATATGCAATGAGCAATTAAAAGTCAAAATGACAAGAAACTGAGTGGTTGGCAAAATCAGTCAGGACAGCACCTTTTCTATCAGATACAAAAGTGATGCAAAGTAAATGGATTGCGCAGAGTGTAAAAGAGAGAAGCTGCAGACCTTCTTTGAGGAAACCATCCCAGCAAAGATCTTGCTCCTAGCTGCTGACAATTTTACCTAAAGCAGCACTCGGTCCATGTCACCTGTGCCCCTCACACTTTCTAGAAGGTACACACTGAAGTCTTTTCAAGATTTGAATGAGGTCTTCTGGTTGAAAAAGTTTCCCTAACCCTGACCTAATATAATGAGATTATATTAAACTTTTTTTTCTGAAGAAAATTAATTACACAGGGAAATTCATAGGGAGACAGTCTCTAAAGCAGTGGTCCCCAAACTTTTCCCAGCTATCACCCCCTTTCCACTTGGGCAACAATGCTATTTCTTGATATTAGGTCTATAGTTCTACTGTAAATTCAAAGCAACCAAACTCAGTCTTTTCTCCCTTTGCACTTAGTGACTTAAGCAGCAGCAACTGAGTAGCTAGCTAAGCAGTGACTGAAAAGCCTCTAATCCGAGCCGACCTTGCAGCAAACACCAACCTAGATGAGAGGCCTCTTGGTCGCTGCTCTACTGGATGCTTGGTCACTGCCCCCTTTCCACATGATCACCCTTGGAGCAGCAACTGAGCAGTGACCAAGAAGCCTCTCACCCATGCCAGCCCTCCAGCAAAGGCTAGTGTGGCCAAGAGTCCTCTTGGTTGCTGATCCCAGGATGACCAGATGTAAAGGAAGAAGCTTCTCCGTGGCAAAGTACTCTCAATCCTTCTTTGTCAGGACAGAGAGGGGCACAGCCGGTGCGTGTGTAGGGCAAGGGTGCCCAACTTGGAAGGAGGTAGGGCTGAAATTAAGATCGGCTAAGGATGTTTGGGCTGCCAACAGTTTTAGGTGAAATGTAAGACATTAAAAATGGGGGTGTGACCAAATAAAAGCTGGAAGCAAAATGCAAATCCCTACTTCTTAGCCATGCTCAAAATAGAGGACATTGTGGAATACCTCCTCCTGGACAAGAAGGCTAAGATGGGGGACATGTCTGGGAAAAGGAGGGAAAGTCTAGTCACCCTGTCAGGGAGCAAGGCTCCCAAGGCTCCCTCCCTCTCTTTCTCTGCTCCCTCCCTCACTCTCCTTGCTTCTTTCTTTCCTTCCTTCCTCCTTTCTTCCTTTCCCCGCTTCCTTCATCCCTCCCTCCATTCTTTTTCTCTCTTTTCTTCCTTCTTCCCTCCCTCCCTTCTTTCTTTCCTTTTCCCTTCCTTCCAGAGGACGAGGAGGATGGGGGAAAGACACAAGGACGCCCACCCACCGCGTTGTCCTCCTCCTCTGCCTAGTCGTTCACCTTTGAGCAGCCTGGGGTTTTTGCCAGGCGGACAGCCTTACTGCTTGAAGGTGAATGACTCGGAAGAGAAGGAGGAAGACAACGCGGTGGGCAGGCATCCTTGTCTCTTTCCCCCATCCTCTTTTGTCTCTTTCCCCCATTGCTGGGCAGGCAGCCTTGTGAGGAGGAGGAGGAGGAGGAGGGGGAGGATGGGAGAAAGACAGGAGGAAACTCAACCACCACATTGTCCTCCTCCTCCTCTGCCAAGTCATTTGCTTTTGAGCAGCCTTGGGGTTTTGCCAGGCGGGCAGCCTTGCCACTCAAAAGCAAAACCCTAGGCTACTCAAAAACAAACGACTCAGCAGAGGAGGAGGAGGACAACACAGTAGTCGGGCGTCCACCTCTCTTTCTCCCATCCTCCCCCTCACTCACCAGAGGAAGGTCATAAGGCTCTCTTGTGATCTTTAGCTCTCTTGCTGTTTGCTCTCTAGCTCTCTCTCTGCCCTCCTGGCTGTCTCTACTGCTTGCCTGCAAGAAGCCCCTCCCTCTGGGCCTGCCTGGCCAATGGGGTGAGAGGAGCTGTAAGCCTGCCTCCAGCAAAAGCTCCCCTGGGAAGCGGAGGCAAGCTCTGGGGGAAGAGTCCATTGCTCCCATCCTCCAAAGCCCCGTGCGATCAGGCGAGGACTCTGGGAGCCAGGACATCCCCCTCTTCCTGACAGTGGGGCCCTGGGCCTCCAGAAATCCTTTGGCGGGCTGCATTCCCCCCCGCCACATCTTGTACAGCCCTGGTGTAGGGGCTTTAGCACAAGCCACATGCTCTGAAATGAAGAGTTGCAAGGATAGGAAAGGGGGAAATGTTAACTAAAAGAGCAGCTCTAAGGCGAAGGACTCTTTCCAAGAACTAACCCTAGATAATCTTCCCTCTCCTTCTCCAGACATGTCTTCCCCACTCAGCTTCAAGTGTTCTCCCCCACACATACACAAACATTGTTTCTTCTGTTACTTCTTCTCTCAGGTTCACTGATGAAAGAAAACAGGAGCAGCAGAGCAGCTCCAACCTGTCAGCCAAGTCCCAGAAAAGCTCACAAAGCTTCAGCAGTGTCCCAAATTTGAAAGCTCCTTTTTGCCGCCACTTCTTCCCCTTCCACATGCTCTAACTCAGGGGTAGGCAACCTGCAGCCCGCGGGCCAGATGCGGCCTGGCAAGGCCTTGGGACTGGCCCCAGCCTGGTCCTGCCGCTGATTGCCACCGGGGCCTTTGGGGGGGCAATTGTCTATAGAAGCCTCAGAAACATGCATTTATATTAACATTTTTAAAAAACTCAGCAATTTTTTTCGCGTGTCCTCCATTTTTTTTTTAAAAAAGTGTCGTCCATTTGAAAATTTTGTCCTACATTTGTCCTGGTTTATTTATATATTTATTTTTTTAAACAATTATTTAATTATTTATTTTTTTGGCTTCGGCCCCCCAGTTGTCTGAGGGACAGCAACCCGGCCCCCGGCTCAAAAAGGTTGCCTACCCCTGCTCTAACTCCTTGCTCCAACCAACCAGTCTGTTGCCAAATGGTGCCATTCCAAGCCATTAAAGTGATGTCCTGCACGCAAACCTTGCAAGAGTTTCCCAGCTACCCCTGCCACCACCAATGAAATATGTGACTAAGGGAGTGCGCTCATGTGGGCGGGTGAAGCACAAGAATGCCACCACATAAAATGATAGACAAGGCTGTGTTGTGGTTTTAAGGGACCCTGAAAAGACTTTCTTGCAACCCTCATTCCTACCATGGTCCTAAAGCCTTCTGGTTCCCCTTGCCTTTCTTACACACCAATACTTTGACTGCCACCCCTTTTTCTCTCACCACCCCCTGCTGCCTAAATTTCTCCTCACTGCCCGCCAAGGAAGGCGTGTCGCCCACTTTGGGATTCACTGCTCCAAAGTATACATTAATTCCAGTTCATGAAGGAGTTTTAAGCTACACCATGGGAATGCTGGAGGATTTCATTAAACTGTATTTTTAAGAAAGCCAACTCAAACTGTACTCAGCAGACTAATGTTTGGATCAGAGCATACACACCATTTTGCCATTCTTCAAATCCAGTAATACATTTCTCAGCTCAAAAATATTACATATATAAAAATACATATCTTAATTGAGAGCTGGCATGATGTGGTGGTTTAAGTGTTCAACTAGGACACTGAGAGACCAGGGTTTGAATCTCACTCAGCCATAGAAACCCACTAGGTGACCTTGGGCAAGTCACACTCTCTTAGCCTCAAATGAAGACAAGGGCAAACATCCTCTAAACCAATTATACCATGAAAACCCCATGATGGGTTCACCTCAGGGTCACCATAAATCAGAAATGACTCGAGCAGAACAACATATTTTAATTAACATGTGCACAAACATCCTATGTTGCAGAAGATACATTCAAAATTAATGTACATTTTTGTGACTGGAAACTGCAAGTTTTATCTGCACAACACCACTTTGGTTTAAAGCTGAAAACAAGCAGGGAACTTTTTTTGGTAAACTGATCCCCCCCCTCCTTTTCTGCTCAGACCTTTGGTCAGCTGCTGGAAAGAACTTCAGCCGATAAGTAAACAGAAGAAGGGGGAAATTGCCACATATTTATGTGAATAGAATGGCAAGAAAAAGTTGGTGAACTCTATGATAATTACAGAAATTTCATAGTTTTACCATGACAGCCTTTGTGGATCAAAACCAGTCCATATTCTAAGTACTGAACATAGTTTATTTTAACCATACCCGTAAAAAATAAAACAGAGTATAAATTAGGAAAACACAGAGTATGTAAAAGTTGTTGTTAAGCACATAAGTAATTGAATTATTGATTGCGTAAGTTCAATGCATGTGAAATTAAAATCAGTTAGTTAAGTAAGTACTTAGGTCTGCAAAAGGGACTATGGGAAGCTTCACTCTATAACGCATCAGAAACTTTGCAAGTTTGATCTTCACCATACAGTTATGTGGAAACATGTCATGCCAAAATCAAAAGACATCTCCAGGGACCTCAGAAAAGCAGTCTAAAAATGTTACAAAACTATTTCTAAGTTTTGGACCACTACCAATCCATTATCAGATAGACAAAGCTACAAGCAAAGCAGGTTTAAGCGCACAGCCATTGTACTCAGGAGTAGTAATCCTCTCAAAAATTTCTCTAAAACCAAACTGGCATATCATTCAGGATGTCAAAAAGAATGCAAGCTAATCTCATGTGAGCATTCATAATTCTATGATCATGAAAAGAGTGAACAAGAATGGTATTCAATGGAGAATAGCTAGGAGGAAACTACTGTTCTCTAAAAAGAAGACTGTTGCCAGTCTGAAGTGAAGCACTGTCTTGCTTTGGACAGAGCAATACCAAAGTATACTCTTCTTATTGCCCCACCCCAGGTCCACTGAGATGTACTCTCACATGATTCTCTTTCCTTCCCATTACCAATCAGTGCAATCAGTTTTCAGTACTGAGCAGCAGTACTCAGCTCATTGGCTGACACTGTCATTTGCAACACATCCTTCCTTCTTCCAACCTGGATGGATCAAAGAAGGGGATGCTTGTGATGCAGCAGATCACATGGTGTTTAGCACTGAGAGCTAGCTACTGGATCCTTTTTCAGGTGCACCATAATCCACTGTCCTTTTTGCATTGCATTTGAGATGTGTTTGCCTTTGAATTTCAGCATTACTTCAAATGCAAACCAATACCTCTGGAGACAAGTTATTGTACAAAATGTTTGCTGGTACCAAGGCCGGACAAAATTTGATGACCACAGGTTTGTTTGTTTGTTTTGGGGGGGGGGGGTGTTGGTTGGTTGTTATTCTATGATGCTGCATTGTTTCCAGCGATCCATCCTTTAGTAGATCAGAGTGTTCAAAGAATGTACTCTGGGATATTAGAAGACGTTCTACAGCCTGTGAGTTGCAGAAAGCAGAGGAGGGGGAGGTCCATTGTGTGGGTGGAAATCCATTAGTTTGATGTTAGATGGAACATGTACAATAGGAACATATTTTTATTTAGTGGCTGGTAACACTTTTTTGTGGGGAATACAGCGAAATCCTTTTCCAGTGCCAATACAAAAGATTACAAACTACAGTGGACCCCTGTTATACGCTGGGGTTTGGTTCCAAGATCCCCCATGTGTAACAAAATCCGTGTATGCTCAAGTCCCATTAACAATAATGACATAGGAAAATGATGTCCCTTATAAAAATGGAAAATCAAGATTGGATATTTGAAATTTATACTTTTTTTGGAACATTTTCAAATCATGTATGCTTGAATCCGTGTATAAAAAAACCCATGTATAAGAAGGGCCGACTGTATAACCATTTCCACTGCAGCAATTGTTGGTGAGGATGTACATGGGAGGAAATCTGTAGTACCCAATTACATCTTATACATTAAATGAGCAATCACAATGAGCAAATTACCTTAGTATACCTGTTCATAATAAGAATCTTTTTTGTGAGACATTTCTATAAATGTGTGACGACTTCTCCAGTAATGAACCTGACAGAGGTCAAATGGCTTTGTTGACAAATACATTGCCCTATGCTTTTACATTAGCACCGTTTTTGATTTTATCAAAGGAATGCAAGCTCCAGCACAGTGCAGCCTCCAATGTAAATGCACAGAAGGATGCATTATAGAAAATGAAAAGATAGCTATGAAACCCATAAATAAAATTACAAAATCTGTGTTGATATGATACTCCTCTATGATCAAATATCCTTCTTTGAACAAGGTATTAGAGCATGTGTTGGCCTCCCAGATCCAGGGTTACTGGATCACACAGATTATCTAGATCCATTTCAGCCTGGCTATGGAACAGAGACAGCTTGGGTGGATGACCTTCCCAGGGAACTATCCATTAAGAAGCCACGCCCTCCCTCCAGTCCATCTCCCTTGGTCCAGGCCTCAGAGGTAGAGAAGAACTGCTGGACCTGATCCCCTTCCCCACCACTACTCCCTTCTCCTTTTGTGTCGTGTCTTTTTAGACTGTAAACCTGAGGGCAGGGAACCATCTAATTAAAAAGATTGTATGTACAACACTGTGTAAACTTACAGTGCTTTATAAATAAAGGATAATAATAATAATAATAATAACAATAATAACAACAACAACAACAACAACAACAACAACTAGACAGTGAGAGTGTGTTCCTGCTGGACCTCTTAGTGGCTTTCAGTGCCATCAACCACAGTATTCTTCTGGGATGGGACTTGGGGGCACTGTTTTACAGTGGCTCCACTCCTTCTTAGAGGGCCAGATCCAGAAGGTAGTGCTGGGAGATGCCTGTTTGACGTCCTGGCTAGTAGCCTGTAGTATCCCTCAGGGCTCGGTTCTATCCCCAATGCTGTTTGATATCTATATGAAATTGCTGGGAGAGGTCATCCAGAGTTTTGGGGTTCAGTGTCATCAGTATGTTGATGACACCCAACTCTCTCTCTCTTTTCCATCTGATTCCAAGGAAGGGTGAAAAAACTGAAACTTAATCCAGATAAGACAGAGGTGCTCCTGGTCAGTCACAGGGGTAGATCAAGGAATTGGGATTTAGCCTGTATTGGATGGGGTTACATGCCCCGGAAATCTTAGGCTTGCAGCTTCTGTGTGTTCTTGGATTCAGATCTGAGCCTGGAAGCCAAGGTTTTAGCTATGGCCATTTGCACAATTAAAATTGGTGTGCCAGTTCTGTGCTCCTTGAGAAGTCGGATCCCGCTACAGTGACACATACCTTGACAACATCCTGTTCAGACTACTGTAATGAGCTCTATGGGGGTTGCCTTTGGAAACTATTCAGAAAACTCAGCAGGGCCAAAATGCTGTGTCCAGGCTGTTGACTGGAGCTGTCTACAGGGATCATGCGACTCCTATGCTGGAACAGCAGCTACCAGTTTGGTTCTGGGCAGAATTCAAGGTGCCGGTTTCAACTTTTAAAGACCTAAACAGCTTGGTTCCAGACTGTCTGAAGGACCGTATCTCCCTATACAAGCCAGCCTGAGTGTTAAGAACGGCAGGGAAGGAAACTCTCTCTTTCTCACCACCTTCACAGGTATGGCTGGTGAGGACTCAGGAAAAAGCCTTCTCCGTGGCTACTTCCAGACTATGGGACTCTCTTTCATGGCAGGTCAGGCCCTTCCCTTCCCTGCTCTCTTTTTGCTGGCAGCTGAAGATATTTTTACTTAGGCAGGCTTTTGGCATGTGAATTTTATGTAATGTGGTGGGCTGTTTTAATTTTTTTAAATCTTTTAAATAGTTTTAACTATGTTGTGTTTTAAACTTATATTTTAATATTAGTATTATTTAATCATTTCTTAACTTTTAGTAATTAACATTTTATTTTTATCCTTTTAAATTATTGTAAGCTGCCTTGAATCTCATTTTGGGGAAAAAGCAGGATATAAATTCAACGAATAAACAATTAAATAAATAATAAAACTGTGTTAACTAATAGGTCACAAAAACATGCAAGCTTTTATAGTCTACAGACCTCTTCAGAAAGCAAGATTACAAAATGCTGGCAGAGGATCAGAGTATTTTCTGTCTGTCACATGAGCACATTGAATCAGATTAGAAAGGGAACCCAATGGTCATCATATCCAATCCGGTACAAGTGCAGAAATCCATGGGTAAAGCATGCATGAAAGGGTGTTAATTCATAAAAGTTTCATTCTGTTTCTGAATATATCTGCTCAAAATGTATCCTGAAATATTTCCCCACAAGACTGTATGTGTGTGTGAGTGCCTTCAAGTTGCCTTTCGATTTATGGCAACCCCATTAATTTCACAGCATTTTCTTAGGAGGGGTACTGAGAGGTGGTTTTGCCAGTTTCTTCTCCTGGAATATAGCCTACAGCATCTTGGTATTCCCATAGGAATACTAACCCTGCTTAACTTCCAAGCTCAGACAGAATCTGGTGATTTTATTATATTTAGGTTCCACAAGATGCATATTTCTAAATGTATTCTCTCTCAAACTACATATTTCTGAGCAAGTTTCATCCTAAAATTAAATGTGACTTGGAAAA
The DNA here is from genome assembly GCF_019175285.1 of Sceloporus undulatus. Classification (NCBI taxonomy): domain Eukaryota; kingdom Metazoa; phylum Chordata; class Lepidosauria; order Squamata; family Phrynosomatidae; genus Sceloporus; species Sceloporus undulatus. The sequence continues at coordinate 311,852,207 of NC_056522.1, read as the reverse complement.
GCACAAAATGAAAACAAAACTATGTTTTGATTGACACACTAGTCTAATAAGTGTACATCATGTCAGTTCATATTGGAATTGACAGATCCAAATGCTAGTCTAAATTCCATTAATTCAGCTCAACTCAAATGTAAATTCCATTAATTCAGTGGGTCTATTCCTGAGAATAATATTCTGATATAGGCCAAAGAATTAATTACTCAAGTATCCATAGTAATAACATGGAACATTTTTTTCCATTCCATTTTGAGTATTTATACCCCGCTCTTGTGCCACAAAAGGTCTCAGAGAGGCTTACAAATTGTTAAACAGACAGTTCTCTGTCAGCTCTGGTGGTGCAGTGGTTAAATGCCTGTACTGCAGCCACTCCCTTAAAACCATGAGGTTGCAAGTTCAAGACCAGCAAAAGGGCTCAAGCTTGACTCAGGCTTGCATCCTTCCGAGTTCACTAAAATGAGTACCCAGATTGTTGGGGGGCAATTAGCTTACAGTTGTAAACCTCTTAGACACTGTTAGTTCAGTACGAAGTGGTATATAAATGAAGCTGTTTGTTTGTTTGTTTCTCTATACTCAGGCTTACAATCTAAAAGACATGACATAAAATGATAAGGGAATGGCAGTGGGGAAGGGGATCAGGTACAGCAGATATTACTGGTTTTACTCTCCCTCTGATGTCAGGGCGGTGGCAGCTGGAATGGAGGGAGGGCCCTTCATCTGTCTCTAGGCTAAGCAAGGTGGAGCTGTGCCTGCCTCCTCCATGAATCAGATATAAACAAAAGCACATACTGTATACACTCATGCATAAGTCTAGAAATTCTAGTCAAAAAGTTGACCCAAAAAACCTATGTTGACTTATCCATGGGTCAATGTGAGTACTGTACTTTGATGCTTATTAAAATGGGAATCATCCCCTTGTTAAAGGCAAGAATTTAATCTGTCTTGAAAGGATTGACACCCCCCCCCCCCCCCCTTCTTTCATCCATCCAGCCTTTAGTGTGTACAAAAAGTTATTCCTGCTGGAATTTTGTTAGTTCTTTGGCATTGTTTTCCTTAGCTTCATCCTTTAGATCCTTTGCTACATGCCCCTAACTTTTACCCTAGACTTATACACAGGTCATATCAAAATCCTTCTTTTTAGCCCCAAAACCTGCTCTTGATGTATACATGAGGTTGACTTATAGTGAAGTATATACCATAATAAAGCCTACTTTTAGGTTTCACTTGGAGAGTTTTCAGCAGGCATTTAGCTGTTCTACTGAAATCAATGGGGAAAGTGCTGGATACTATCCTTCCTGTTCAAATGGATTTAGCAAGCAAGACAAAAGACATTTCCAAACCATCTGTTTTTTACTCCAAAGTTTTATCCAGATAAGTAACTTAAGAATTAGCCATACAGAACAATCCCAACTCTGAAATTCAAACGTCTTCAGACAAATTTCTTATTATTCTTAAAATGACTTATCACTTTGCCTAAAATCATTACATCAGATCTATATACTGTAACTACTAAACATGATATTCTGTGGTAAGACTACAGGTTCAAGATGATGTTTACAGTTCTTCTGTACTTCTTCATATACCTAAGGCTTATTCTTCCTTTCAACATACTTCTGAACCATGCAATTTTACAATCAAAGTTATTTGAATCTAATAATGATGATGATGATGATGCCAGGGTTTGTTTTTTTTTGGTATCTCATACTATGGAATGATAACTGAAAATAAGAAGCGAACATTATGTGTGAAAATCCAAACTTTCCCCCCTGAAGCATAAAAAGGAAGAAAGAAGAGGCAGAGGGGAAAAAAAGGAATGTAGCAGCACCTTTAAGACGAAATGGGGTTTTTTTTAGCATGAGCTTTTGTGGATATAAACCTAGTTCTCCTCTTGTATTTGAGCTCACTTTGGATGGGTAGAACTAAATTGCAAAACGGGTTTTAACATATTACTTTCATCTTAATATTTTATATATACTGCAGCCCATTAGCCCTTTGTGCTAGAAATTAAAAGACATAAAACAAGAATTGAGCTCCAGATTGACATCTGGCTAGTCGATGTCCTTCTAAACCTTAAATGACTGGATTGAACAGGTTGTTTCAGTGGTCAAGGCGTATCCTTAATACTACTAGCTCAAGAATGACTTATCGACCACCCAGCAGGAGAAAAAAGCCTATGAGATCAGCTCTTAGCTCATTAACTCCAAAAGTCTGCCTTAATACTACTGTTGCTGCTGCTATCCAAGAACCAAATTTAGAATTCATCTTCCTGCCCCAACAAAGACAAAAGACTTCTCTTACTTCAAGTGGGAAAGATTAATAACCATTATCTCCCAGTTACTTTCTCCCAAAGCTGATTTTGAAAGCAGGTCCCTGAGTAGGAACAACTGCTGAACTTAAATAAGCAAAAGAACTAAATATGTAAACATTAGCATCTTACACAGCTTAGTGAAGTCTGAAAATAATTCAGAAACACAAAAGCAAACCAGCTGTATTGCATTTTCATATGGTTTAATATTTACCAACTGTCTTTTCAAATGCCACTACTCAAACTGGTTAAAGATTAAAACCATAATATATACAGCAGACCAATAAAATGATCCCTCTAAAACAGCAAAAACCTTTAACACAATCCATCCAAAGTTAGGTTTAAGTATGTGCCTAAGCCTTTATCACTGAAATAGATGGGAATAACTGTACATAGACTTTAGCTAGACAGTGTGCCATAAAATACGTATGTCTGCTCAGAACTAAACCTCATTTATTTCAATGAGACTGTGTAAAATTGCTGGCTAAATGACATTACCTGACAAGGGTTGTATGTGTTAGTGGCAATGTAACTATTCTGTTCAGAGCAATCCTTACATAAAATGTGCTCCTACAGGTATATTTCCAGGTAAATTAATTGTATTAAACTCAGTGGGTTTTCAGAAATATATACATCAACTGACAATGAGAAACTTTCATTGAAATACTGTATAAGGAGCATAACAAAAGTCCAGTATTTGCCTACGCTTCTAATCCTTCCATACAAGTCAATGCTGCTTCCAAGTCACCTGTTAACAGTAAGATACTTTAAAAATCTGCCAACTGCTACAAACTCTTGCTGAATGAGTAAACCTAATCCTAAACCTTTTAATGGTCACACTTATCCAAAGGATTTTTAATAAAGAAAATGGATACTACTTTTGCCTGCAGTTCAAACCACAGAAGTACAACAAAATAATGTACTGTGGTAACTTACCAATCAGTTCCCAAGGGAACAAATGGATGGGCATAACCTTGATGCGACTCAGTCATAAGACAGAGTCTCTAAATATCATTGTAAAACTCCATTCAACTTGAAAGTTACCTCTCTTATAATCCTAATCAGCATTTTCTTTTCTCTTCCCAAGAAGACCAGATGAAGACAAGGGCTTCTGCGTAAAAGGCAGAAAGGTATGCGCCATGTGCACCAAAGAAGTAATGCAGCTCGACCCGACTTACCTGCCATGGCTCAATGCTATGGGATTCTGGGATGTGTAGTTCTGATGCCACAACAAACTACAGGGTTCCACAGCAGTTAAACTGATGTCAAACTGCATTATTTGTCCAGTGCAGACGCAGCCAGTGTGACTTTGAATAAACTGGCACACAAGCGGTGGAAAGAACAGTTTATAAACCAAAAGGAGCAAAAGTACAACAAATAACCAAACAAATGGGTGTGGTGCTGTGCATCAAGACTTGTGTGTGAAAGACAGGTTCACGGGGACCAAGATTTCCCCTCGACACTTCTTTATGACGTTCCCAATAAAGCCACAGCCCAGGGCTCCCAAATGCCATCGCAGCTTTAACCCACGGGAGCCTCAGCACCATGAAAGCACCGGATCTCACCTGATCTTGGATGCTAAGCAGGGTCAGCCCTGGTTAGTACTTGGATGGGAGACCGACTATGAATATTTCAGAGGAAGGGACTCTGTGCGTCTGAAGGCTATGGAATTCTGGGAGTTGGAGTTTGTTGTGGGGCCCGGAGCGTCCACAACAAACTCCAACTCCCAGAATTCCATAGCCTTCAGACGCACAAAGAGTTAAACCCGTACCAAACCGGTTTATTTCTCCAGTCTGGACGCAGCCCCCCAACTCTCTCTCCCTCCTCTCGCCTTGTTCATGGTACCTGTTGAGCGGCGATCCGGGCCTCAACGCCGCCTTCCAAGGCACTACAACACGGACCAGGCCCCAGGAGACACCGGCGCTTCGTTGGAGTCCTCCCGCTCCACGGAGAGCGACAACGACCTCTTCTTCTGCCAGCTCCCAGCAACTACATCGCCTTTTTTTTCCTTCCCCCCTCGCCGCGCGCATGCGCAGGCAATATTTCCCCCACTCTTTCACTCACTCCCAAGCTCCGCCTCCTCAAGGATAAAGGGGCGTGGTTTAGAACGTGCACCGCCCCTCCCAGCAACCCAATCAGTTTTTCTCCTTTCCCTCACAGCGCGCGTGCGCATCCTCTGTTTTCCTCACTCCTTCGCTCCCTTCAAGCCCCGCCTCTCAAGGAGAAGAAGGAGTGTCTGAAAACGTGTGCCCTCCTCCCTTCCCTCCGCCAACTCCCAGCAACCAAACCACAGGGTTTTTCTCCTCAGCCTTCTCCTTCTTCACCTGCGCGTGCGCATACTGCCCAGCCCCCCAGTCCTTCGTTCCCCTCAAGGCGGTCTCAAGGAGAAGGCGTGGCTGAGAAAGTGTGCCTGCCCCGCCTCCTCCTCCGCCAGCAACCAATCACAGGGTTTTTCTCCTCAGTCTCTTCTTCCGCCTTCACCTGCGCGTGCGCATACTGTTCCCCACTCCGAGTCCTTCACTCCCCTCAAGCCCCGCCTCTCAAGCCGAAGGAGGCGTGGCTGAGAACGTGCACCGCCTTTTCTTCCGCCGCCACCCCCGTGTCAGCTCCTAGCAACTAAATCAGTTTTTTTCCTCCTTCTCTTCCATCTGCGCGTGCGTGGTTCCCCCTCTAGCCCCGCCTTCTCAAGGATAAGAAGGCGTGGCTGAGAACGAGTGCCTGCCCCGCTTCCTCCACCAGCTTCCAGTAACTGGATCGTCCTGTCTTTCTATTTTCTCCCTTTGCGCATGCGCGTACCCAATTTCCTCCCCACTTCTCTCTCCCTCCGCCCCCGCAATCCTCAAGCCCCGCCTCTGAAGGAGAAGGAGGCGTGGCTGGGGGCCGTGCTGGCGCAGCAGCAGCAGTTGAGTTCCCCGTTGACGTCACGAGCGCCGAGCGCGAGCTGCTTCTCCCCCGGCCCCTCCCCCTCCCCCTCATGAGGTTCCCCCAAAGCGAGCGGGAATCGCCTCAGAGGACATGCCCTACGTTTCCAACCAGAGCAAAAAGCATTACATAAAATGGCCATGAGCCATAATAGTGACCCTGTGGCATTGTGTATTTTGATGTTAATGGATTTGCAGAGCAGTGTATAAATCTAAACATTAAAAAAATAAACAAAATCTCAGATCAAATTATCCTGAGTCTGATCTAAGAAATCCTCCTCTCTTCCCTTCGTTTCTCAGAAAATACATACTTGCCAGGCATAAAATAAACCGTGTCCTTAGATTCTGAATGGCAATGTCACCATTTCCCCTTGTACAAGATAATGGGACAGTTGGGTACATTGTGTCTCTGACTGAAAAGCTGGCCCTGTTTCTTACTTTTAGAGATGCCACTGAATCTATACAAACTGGAATGCTGTTGAGCATCCTCATAACATTACATTGTGCTTAAATTATGCAACTGTAAAGACTAAAAAAGAATATGAAATAAGAAAATGTCACTATATGGAACGTGAATGCATGCAGTTACTGCTGGCAGGGGTCCAGATCCCTGTACATCCACAGCAGCAGGGCCCCTTGAGTTCTGCCCAGTGCCAGTCCCTGGGCTCTTCAAGAAGACCTCCCTAGCCTTTGAGGGGTTTCCAGAGCTGCAGCATTTCCACAGCAGGTGCGAGGAGTGAAGTCAGATTCATGGAAGTGTAGTGTTCAAAGAAACCACAAAGCCCATCCAGTCCAGTCCTCTGCTGTGGAGGAAGATAACCAAAGTAGTCCTGACAGATGGCCATCCAAGCGCTTTGTAAAAACCTCCCAAGGAGACTCCCATCCATCCTGAGGCAGCTTTAGACACCAGGAGGTTTTTCCTGATGTTTAGGTGGAACCTCTTTCCTTGTACTTTGAATCCACTGCTTCATGTCCCAGTCTCTGGAGCAGAAGAAAACAAGCTTGCTCCATTTCCAAAATGACATCTTTCCAAATCCCATATATACTTGGCTATAAGGCAAGTTTAGGGCAGTTTTGGAACCCAATTTATGGATTTTGATATGACCTGTGGATAAGTCGAGAGTACTGTGTAACTTAGGGGCACGTAACAAAGGATCTAATGGATCAAGTAAAGGAAAACAATGCCAACGAACTTACACAATCCCGGCAGGCATAACTGTTTGCTCACACTAAAGGCTGGATGGATGAGAGAGCAGAGGGAAGGCAGTGCTTCCAAGGCAGATTACACTCTTGCCTTTCACTGGGGGATGGATCATTTTTAATAAGCATTAAAGTACAGTACTTACATTGACCTGTGGATAAGAGTATTCAGGTTTTTTCAGTCAATTTTTTGACTAAAATTTATAGACTTATACATGAGTATATACAGTATTTCAGTTTGTCTGATTTCATATTCTTTTTTTAGTCTTTACACTTGCATAATTTCAGCATAATAATGTAATGTTATGAGGATGCTCAAAAGCATTCCAATTTGTATAACAAAGGTGGTTATAGAAGACTTTTTAGAGTATCATTTACAGCAGTAGATTCTTATATACTCATATGTTTTTGTTAATAAGGAAATAAAAGACAGATTGTTCAGTGTCTTCCTTTGCTCTATATTCCAGCGTCTGTATTTCAGATGCTACTATGAGAATGATTTTGGTTTTCCCCACAAAAACTGAGACTTGCCTCAAGTATATATCGCTGTTAAGAAATCTGTCCACTTTTGGTTTGGCTGAAGACACACAGTTGGATCGAACCTCCAAACAACTTTCATGTTGCTTTGCACTGTTGCTAAGAAATTAGACTGTTACATGACGGCAGTTTTAGGTTAATGTGCGATCTCTAATCCATAGCATTTGTCAGGTTTCCTAAGATCCCGGTATAACAAAAGGGAGGATAAAAATCCACACACCTTTCATTTGTCTTTAACTAGTTTTAAATAAAAGTAATTTAGACAGTAGTTGTATTGATACTGGTACGTTTGTGTTACTGCAACTGAAGTCTAGAGTGAAGTGTACTATTTTCCATGCTAATCAATCCTCTGGGCTCAGAGCAGATCTCCCTTGATGAAGGCACTCTTTCTGTTTGTGGAAGGAGTTGTAATTC
>NC_056522.1:311797609-311844823 GCF_019175285.1 Sceloporus undulatus | reverse complement strand
AGAGGATGTTTTCAACCAGGGAAGAGGGATATGATGAGGCATTTTTTTCCCCAATTCCCCTTCCCTCTGTGGCTTCCTTAGCCGTTCTGGAAGGGTCTTTTAGGCCACATAAGTAGATTTTGGTGTGTGTGTGGGTTTGTGGGGCCTACATGGGAAAGAGGGATTGCCTCTAGGGTGTCAGTTAGGATGAGTCAAGAAACGAGCAAAAAGAAATAGGGTTCATATCACCTCCTGGATCAGGCAAGACTAAATCCAGGATAATGCCACCAGTAGTATCTGGAACCTTTCCTCATTTCCTCTGTAGCTCTCCACCAATAAGATGCTACAAAGGATTTCCTAGCCTTGTGGAGTAGATTTTATAGGGCATGTTGGAGATCCATGAGGAGAAGATGGTGGGTTTTTTTTTTTTTGGCTACAAACCCAATATATTTTAGCCTTAGGAGGCAATATAAAACTCACAAAAGGATAACCTATAAATACATGACATTCATTTACATGAAATCATTAATTAAGTACATTGCTTATTTCAATAAGTATGCTGCTTATGGCCTGTTCATAATCACTTCGGATCGAAGCTGCAGAAATTTCTGAGTCGGGAAATCCAAAATCTACTTATTGACAGAATGAAAACATGTGTATAAAGGCTGGTTTGGGGTTTTGGGTTTCTGTTATTGTTGTTGTTGTTTTGTATCATGTAAGTCGATTTTAGAGGGGAAAAACCAACAACAGTTGATCTAAATTAGACACGACTACCCAAATCATTATAAAAGTTGTTTTAATGTGATAAGCAGTTAATACGGTCTCTGCTTGGGGCATAAACCTGATTCTCTCAAATGTTGTCTTTATTGCAGTTTGATCACATTGTGCCAATAGTTGCATATTCAGAATACTTCAGTTGTGTAAATGGTGTATAACTCTTTCCCCTCATCTTCTCATTCATCTTAAACATAGATGTTCACTTTTGTAATGGGGTGAGCATGGCTATGAAGTGATTAAAAACAGGCTGCAAATGACAAGAGTAAAATTATACAGAAGGTGAAAACGTAAGAGCCCCAATCCCCAAATCTGGTATGGGAGTGGGGAGAATATTGCTTTGTGTATATTGTTTCTCTAATTTTGATCCATGGCACAATGTTGTTATTATTCCAATAATTTATATTCAGAGATTCCTCCTTGTACAATTTGGCACACGATATGGCCCAATTATGTGTAAAGGGGGACACAACTGTTTCTCAGGCAGTGGTGTTTCAAGTAAAATAAAACAGTATTACTTTTGGTGAATTTTTTTTGGCTGCTTTGAAACTCCAAGTTGACAACTGCAGTTCTTGAGCAAAACTCAATTACAGTACTTTGATTATTATGATCTATTGTTTTTGTAGCCAAGCCATGGGATGGTTCCATTTTCAATAAAGCAGGAAAAATATCCTGTGTTCTATTGCTCAGAAAAGAACACAATTGTTAGACTTTCTTTATCTCTAGTTCAGTTATTATTGACCAGAACAATACTACTAATAATACTGGCCCCCTGATGTTTTGAATCATTGAGCTGGAAGAGACCTCAAGGGCTATCAAGTCCCCTCCCATGCAGGAAGACACAATCAAAGCACCCCTGACAGATGGCCGTTCAGCCTTGGCTTAAAAACCTCCAAAGAAGGAATTGCCACCACACTCTGAGGGAGTTATCTAAAAGTTACGAGTCATCTAAAAGAAACGAGTGCAAGTAATGACCGCCATACTAGGGTTAGATGCACTCCGTATTGCAGTTATTACTGCTTCCTGACGTAGGCATCATTGCTAGGAGAAAGGTTCTGTTTGCTCAGGACCATATGCTAGATCCCATGTGATCCAGCTCATAGGATCTGTATGTACTCTTAGACTTCAACCAAGTAACACTATTGATTGCTCTTGATTATTAGTCTATGCTCTCTAGTTACTAGTATCTAGAACAAGGAAGGGCAGCTGCAAGGGGAACAGGGACTAATTAAACCCCCCATCTCCCTCACAGGTCATGCACATCTCACAGCAAAACCACATACTTCTGTTTTTCTCTGCAGTCCTTCTCATGTTCCATCACTTTATGTTACAATTTTGAGCAGGGCAGCAGAGGAAAACTGGGATATTTGGGGGAAGTACAAATTTGGGGGAGAGCCAGTGTGGCGTAGTAATTTGAGTGTTGGATTACAACTCTTGAGACCAAGCTCGCTTCCCAGCTCAGCCATGAACCCCACTGGGTGACCTTGGGAAGTCACACTCTTTCAGCTCAGGGGAAGGCAATGGCAATCCTCCTCTGAACAAATGTTGCCAAGAAAACTCTGTGATAGGTTCCCTTATCACTATAAGTTAGAAACAACTTGATGGCACTCAACAACAACAAGCAAATTTGGATGGGGTAGTTGTCAGGGTAGGATTGGGGTATTTTTACGTGTTATGAAGGTTTGGGGATACAGTAATAGCTAGAAATCAGGGTTTTAAAAAAATGTGGGGTTGAGAGGCTATGAGGGATGTGCAACAACGCTAAACCATTTCCAATTCATTGCAAAAGTCTTGTGTAAAAATGATCTATGTATTTGGGTGTCAAGAATGTTTATATATTGCAGGGCCTGCTTGTGAACTTTGCAAATTCAAGCTGTGTTGTCTCCAGTTAAAGGCTCTGAGGGAAAAGATTTGGAAAATAACCTTGGAGAGAATCTGCCAGGAAGAATAGACAGCTGTGGACGTAGATGGACCAAAGACAGGCTTATACATTAAATATTTATATTTTAACTTTTGTATGTTTTCATAAAGTGAACTTTTATCTGTGTCAGCATTCACTTACTTGAGTTGTCTTGAATCCAGGTCTCAAAAAAGAAAGAAAAAGGATACAAATAAATTAGTGATGGTTATGATAGTAGTGATAGTACTAATACATGTCAAATTCAAGGAATAAGAGGCTAAGATCAGGTACTGAGAAATCCGTCAAAATAAGAGGCAATAACTATCCTGTGACAGAATTGGCTCTGGCTTTGTTCTTTTCAGAAGCTGCACAAAGGAGCCATAGTGACATAAATCTCCCAGGTCCCTGAAAGATCTGGAACTTGGGACAGATATTGTTTCCAGCAGACTTGCCCTCCTGGGACTAATACTTATGGGATCAACACAGAGGTAAGATGTATGGACTTCAAGAGTTGATCTTCCAGGGAGAAAATCCTTCCCTTGTGGGGACCTTCTACTCCAAAGAGTCTTTTTGTGTTCCAAGTAATGTTTTTTCTTGTTGTGATTATGGCAATTTAATATGTTATATAAGTGCCTGCAGAGATTCAATATTAGTCTCTCTAGTTTCATGTGAATGTCATGTGGTTTACAGAGATTGAAAGTGCAATTAGAAATAACCCTAAAAGGTATATAAAATAGCAGAGGAGGCCCACAAATGGGCAGTGTCTAGAGACAATAGTTCATAAGGTATTACTTTTTAGATGGAGTCTTAGCACTTTGTTGCACTAGACAGAGGCAGGACAGTCATTGCCACCTGTGATAGACAGAAAGAACCAATCAGGCCACTTTCCCCCTTCCTGCAGACATGTGTCTCGGATTGAGATGGTATTAGTTCCTAATTCTGCTCTTCATGTTAGCAACAGGGAAGGTGCTATGTTGACAGCAGTGTCCTTGTCTTCACTCCAGAAAGGCCTGAAATTGTCTCATGCCCTGTGATGAACAGCTTAGAAACTATGTTTAGCCTGAGGAAGAGAAGGTTAAGGGGTGATAGGATGGCCATGTTTAAATATTTGAAGAGGTGTCATATAGAGCAAGCTTGCTTTCTGCTGCTCCAGAGACTAGAACATGGAGCAATGGATTCAAGCTACAGGAAAGAAGATTCCACCTAAACATTAGGGAGAAGTTTCTGATGGTAAGAGCTGTTCAACAGTGGAACACACTGCCTTGGAGAGTGGTGGAATTTCCTTTGGAGGTTTTTAAACAAAGGCTGGATGGCCATCTGTTGGGAGTGTTTAGATTGCATCTTCCTGCATGACATGGGGTTGGACAGATGGCCCTTGTGGTCTCTTCCATGATTCTATGAGATCATCCAGGAGCACATGTTCCCAGGAGATGTTCTCTTGTCTGTAGACCTTTCAGAAGCTTATTTTCATGTTCCTATCCACATTTCCTCAGTTAGTTTTTGTTACTGCAGCACCCAACTACCAATTCAAAGCACATCTGTTCAGCCTAGCATTGGTATTTGCTAAACCTAGGATAGCACCTTAGCAACGTTGAAACTATAGGGAATATATTTTCCTGAACTTTGACAATCTCCTTGCAAAATTAACCTCCCTTCAAGAATCCAAGCAAGCATTGTCTACCACCCTGCCCATGCCAAATCAGCTCAGCTTCATAATCAATGAGAGGAAGGCACATCTTCTTCCATATCAGTGACTCCTTCATTTCAGAGCCCTCACAGACACCAACAAGGGGTGCATCTCCCTTTCTCCAGTCAGAATTCAGAGAATCAAAAGGAATCTCTGTTCTTCTTTTTGCTAGATCAGAATGTGCAGATCTCATGGTCCTACCACACCTCCTGGATCTCCTGATTTCTTACATCCACTTGGTAACAGGGGCAAGGTTCCATTCTTGATCTTTTTGGCTTTTGCTCAAGCCATTTCAAGCATTTATCATCATATGCAAGCACACTCAAATACATCTCCCCTGGAATCCAGTCATTCCCCCCTGTGGTGGATGAACACACCAACATCTCACAGGGCACTCCCCTGCAGGATCTTCCTACACTAATTTTCACAACTGATGCAAGCCTCATGGGATGGATGTGGAGGGGTCACTGCCAGGGTCTATCAGTCCAGGGAGTGTGGAGTGGAACAGAGCAATTCCACAGCATCACAGAGCAACCCCACAGCCAAATCCCACATCCTGAAGCAGGAAGGATACCACTTCTAACAGAGAAGAACAGTCACTCTCATCCCAACACATTCAGAGAGCCCGGAACAGGGAGGTGGACTTCTTCAGCTACCATACTCTGGACCCAGGGAAATCCAGACCTACACATTTTCAACCAACTGCATGCACAGATCAGCGATCTTCACGTTGATCTGTTTACCTCAGATGCAAATCAGAAACTCCCCAGGTATTTCACCACATTTTATTCTCCAAAGGCAGAAGCCCAGGATGTCCAGCAGACTTCTTGTCCTCAAGGACTGCTTTACATGTTCCCTCTGATCCTCATCCTGCTCAGAATATTGGGGAGCTAAGGATCAGGAGAGAATGGACGTCGATAATTCTAATGGTCTCACATTGGCCCAGGAGACTATGGTTTTTCCATAGTGCTTTGTAGATGATGAGCAATGGTTTCCAAACTTTGGTCCTCTAGATATTTTGGACTTAAGCTTCCAGAATTCCTGACTGTTGGCCAAGTTGGCTGGGGTTTCTGGGAGTTGAAGTCCAAAACACATGAACTAACATTTGGGAATCACTGACATAAAACACATTGATGCTGGAGCTGGAGCTATCAGCACTACAAATCTTTGGAGTTTATCAGACAAGAGAAATTGGAAGTATAATCCAATGGCAATCCGAACGCAATCATGGGTTTTCACGTTACTGCGTGATAGACTACCACACGCAATTTCGGGCAATGGCAAGCTATTTTCGGGCAATGGGAAGTCAGTTCGAATGCACTTCAAATTCACGTAAATTCGCTGAACTAGCAAATTCACGTGAATGTGTTCTGGCCCCTCTTTCTTTTCATTCAAAATTAAGAGAAATTCCTCCTGTGTAATAAACTCCTTTGATGTTAGCAGACCATCTCTCCAGTCCTGCTCTACATATGATTTTCATTAATGTGATGCATCTGTAAATATTGCCTCTCTCTCAGAATCAGTTTCTTCTACATCTTCTCTGTATTGAGAACCAGTCCTGTATTGATTCTGATATTTGTCCCACTATAACAGTCTAAAGCTTATCTCGTAATCATCCATGAAATTTAGAGAGAGATGTATTTTATAGGAATGTAAGATTGCTGGAAATGACTAAGGAGTTTGGGGAGAAGCACTTTTGAGACTAATTTTTTCATTTTAGTATGCGCTTTTGTAGATTTCAATTCACTTTTTAAGATGGCGGAAGGTACTAGACACAAGAAATTCCAAGGTATAAATTGCCTTTTAATCCAGCTGTCGTAGCTCAAAATGAAAGGTAATACCAAATAAGTGAGATCAAATTGTAGGAAACATGTTAAATCCTTGTACATGTAGAAATAGAAAGCAACCACAACCATCAGTAGATAACTGAAAGAAAAATATCAGGCATGAATTTCTAATTACAACATGGTTTATTACATATTTTTAAACAAACAGGAAGGACAACAAAGTAGGACTCTTTGGAACCATGAAAAAAATGAATTCATAATGAAAGTAATAGATAAAAAATGAAGAGGAGTGATTATTATTAATGCATGAATTTAATACACCTGCAGTCTATCAACCTTTCTTAGAAATTTATTTGAGGTCCCAAAATGTGTGTAATCAGCAGCTTTGTGATTGGAACCTTGTGTACATCAGTGGAATGTACTGCATGGGAATGGGCATTAAGATACTGACTAAAGCTCATCTTTGCAGGTCCAGAAAGATGCTACATTAACCTGTTATGGAAGGACTCATATAAATCTCAAACTCTCAGAGCGGTCCAAGAGAAGTTCCAAAGATTGGGCCCCTCAGATTGTTTTCTTTGTACGTTAAATTGGACAATGGCAAGAAAAATCCTCATACAGAGGATTAGAGATATTGATACCAAGTATTCCTTATCAATTGCCAAAACAACCTCTTCTCCCATTAATTTAAGCCTGGAATTTAATCGAAAGGGAGGTGCAAACTATCTAAAAAATCTCACAATTCTCAAATATCGCCTGGTATTTACTAAAGCGAGATTTAATGCATTTCCATCTGCAGTATTGGAAGGTCGTTTCCAACATGTTGAGTATAAAGATAATCTGTGCCCATGTGGAGAAGAGTCTGTAGAATCCATATCATATATCCTTCTTATATGTACTTTCTATGTACTTTATGACAGATTGAGATTAATAAAACCCTTATTAGATAAATTTCAGGGAAGATCTCAGGGCTAGTATACAAGATATTTACTAGAAGACACTGATAAAAAGGTTACAGAAGAGGTGCAAAATTCTGTTTTGCAGCAATTAAGACCCGCAGGGCTATAGTAACTACTACAGGAAGACTCAATAACTGGTGTTAGTAACTAACAGTAAACGTCTTCTCCTGACCCAGCTCGTTTTTACAGTGCATTGAATAACGAGAAAGAGCAGTATCTGTTTCATATAACAGGGTCTGCTTATGTTCGTAACTGATTAATAAGATAAAGAGCTAGAAGCTTTTTATTTTTAATTATATTTGTACTGATATTGTAAATTAATTTTTTAAATATGCTATTGTTGTGTTAAAACTGGTTGTGTGTTTTTTTGTTGTTGTTTTTAATTTTTTTGTATTGCCTGGAGATCTGTTGACTGTAATAAAGGCTTTGTATTGAATTGTACACCTGCAGTGGTGAATGAAACATGTATCAATTTGTACATTTTGGCAAAACAAGTTCATTAGAGAGGATTTTAAAAAAAATAAAATAAAATAGTATCTATCTCTGCCTCTTGTTTCTATATTTGATAGACGAATAACCTTTTTTTAAAAAATCAAAGAAATAATGAGCAGTTTTATTTAAACACATACAAATTATTGATTTATATTTATGTTTAGGCTGTCTTTTAAGGGTAGAATATTTGTTAATAAAAGTAAATACTTAGGCCTGTTACAGACTGCCAAAATAAAGCTGCTTCGGGTCTCTTTGGAGGTATGCTATTTAAATGATGCATGGGTCCTAAGAGTCCGGAGGTCGCACCAAAGCCACACTCCATTCCTAAGCACTGGAGTACAGCTTTGGTGCAGCTTCCGGATTCTTAGGATGCATGCATCATTTAAACAGCATACCTCCAAAGAGACCCGAAGCAGCTTTATTTTGGCGGTCTGTAACAGGCCTTAGAATACTTAGAAGAAGAAGAAAGCCAGCTACACCTCTTTCTTTTCTCTGTGAACCCCATCCTTCCCATGGCTCACCACATTTCTCCTAATCTGATCCCCATTCGGCCTCTCCCTGTCTCCCTGCTTTCCTTCCTCTGTTCCCTCTGGAACTGTCGCTCTCCTGCCCCTAAAGCAGCAGCAATTCATGACCTTTTTCTCTCCAAATCCCTTAATCTCCTTGCTCTCACAGAAAGCTGGCTCCCAGCCCATGACACTGCAACCTCCACTGCCCTTTCTTTTGGTGGTCTCTCCTTCACGCACACAAGCCGTCCTGAGGGTTGAGGAGGAGGGGTTGGTATCTTGCTATCTAACTCCTGCCAGTTTCAAGTTCTATCTTTTCCCCCAGCTATCATTTCTCTTCCTTTGAGTTTCATCCTATTAGACTCTTTTCTCCTCTACAGCTCCGGGTTGCAGTCATCTATCGCCCTCCTGGTTCTGCCACCCAGTTCCTATCTGACTTTGAATCATGGCTGACATTCTTTCTTTCAGACTCAGTCCCCACCTTGATCCTAGGTGACTTTAATATCCATGTTGACGATTCCAATAACCCTACTACATCTCGCTTTAACTCTCTGCTAGCTTCTTTTGGCCTCCAACCACACTCCAACTCTTCAACTCATTCTCTTGGTCACTGTCTTGACCTAGTTCTTGCTGCAAACTGCACCATTTCTAACTACCTGGCACTTGACTTTCCACTATCTGATCATCATTTAATCTCCTTTGCTCTCACTTCTCCTCCTCGCCATACTATTCAATGCCATTTTCGTGATCTTCAATCTGTTGACTCTAACCATCTTGGTCTGACCCTGGATTCATCTCTCTCTTCCCTAAACCTCGGGGATTCTGCTGATTCAGCAATGTCTTTATTTAACTCCACTCTTTCCTCAACTCTCGACTATTTTGCCCCTGTCTCTGTCCGCACTTCTTCCTCTAAGACTAGACCTCAGCCCTGGCTTACCCCCAACATTAAGTTTCTCCGGTCCTGCTCTAGAGCGGCCGAACGTCTTTGGAGAAAGTCTAAAGAGTGGGCTGATTTTATCCATTTCAAATTTGTTCTTTCTTCCTTCTCACATGCCCTCTCTATGGCAAAACAGAATTATTACAAATCATTGATTTCCGCCAATGAGAGGCGCCCACAGCGTTTGTTCTCCATCTTCAACTCATTGCTTAAACCTCCCTCTCCTCCTGTCTCTTCATCATTCTCTCCTAATGACTTTGCTAACTATTTCATCTCTAAGATTACCACTATTCGCTGAGATAGTCCCTCCTGATTCTTCTTCTGCTCTTAATCTTCTATCGCCCTCGCCTAACAAATTTTCTGTCTTTCCTCCTGCCTCTTTGGATGAACTCTCTACACTTCTGAACTCTTCCAAACCTGCAACCTGTCCTCTTGATCCTATTCCTACTCGTCTTCTAATCTCTATAGCTCCCTCCTTTCTGCCCTCGCTTCTCCATATCTTCAATCTCTCTCTCTCTACAGGCTCCTTCCTGTCGGACTTCAAACATGCTCTCATTTCCCCAATTCTGAAAAAACCTTCTCTTGACCCCTCCTCTCTGTCTAGCTATCGTCCGATTTCTCTTCTCCCCTTTCTTTCTAAGGTTTTGGAATGGGTTGTTTATTCGCGCTGAAACCAACTCCATCCTCAATCCCTTTCAGTCTGGTTTCCGCCCAAGGCATTCCACAGAGACAGCTCTCACTAAGATCTCGAATGACCTTTTACAGGCCAAGGCTAATGGCCTTTACTCTGTTCTCATCCTTCTCAATTTGTCTGCAGCCTTTGACACTGTTGATCACTGTCTCCTAATTGACATACTCTCTGACCTTGGGTTCTCAGACTCTGTTCTCGACTGGTTTAGATCTTACTTGTCTGGCCGATATTTTGCAGTAGTTGCAGGGGGTCAGACTTCATCTCCTGTTCCCTTATCTGTTAGAGTTCCCCAGGGCTCTGTTCTCGGTCCCCTTCTGTTTTCTCACTACACACTGTCCTTAGGAAAACTCATCAGCTCTTTTGGTTTTTCCTACCATCTGTATGCCGATGACACCCAGCTGTATCTTTCTGCCCCTGACCTTTCTCCAAGGCTTGAACAGCAAGTCTCGTCTTGCCTTACAGCTGTCTCACAGTGGATGCGCCATCGGCGTTTGAAGCTCAACATGTCCAAGACGGAGCTTCTTGTCTTTCCCCCTAAGCCCACCCTTCAACACTCCTTTTCTGTCTCTGTGGACAACATTTCTATTCAACCAGTCCAGCAAGCCCGCAGTCTTGGTTTTATCTTTGACTCTTCTCTGTCATGTATCCCTCAGATCCAGACCACAGCCAAGGCTTGTAGATTCTTTTTGTACAATATTGCCAAAATCCGACCATATCTCTCCGCCTCTACTGCCAAGATCCTGGTCCATGCCCTAGTGATCTCACGACTTGATTACTGTAACGTCCTCCTGGCTGGGCCTCCTCTTTCTCACCTCCGTCCTTTAATCTCTGTCCAGCATTCAGCTGCACGCATTATCACTTCCACCCACCGCTCTGACCATATCTCTCCTGTGTTGGCATCCCTTCACTGGCTCCCCCTCCCTTTCCGCATTCAGTATAAGCTCCTGCTGTCGACATTCAAAGCCCTCCATGGACTGGCCCCTCCTTACTTATCAGACCTTCTTTCTCCTCACCTTCCCATCAGGGCCCTCCGTTCTGGTAGTCAAGGGTTCCTGTCTCAGCCCAGGATTTCCTCTGCCCCATCCCAGATTCGACCCTTTTCACTTGCTGCCCCTCACTCCTGGAACCTTCTTCCCCCACAAGCAAGAGCCATCACTTCTTTAACTAGCTTCAAAACGGAGTTGAAAACCATCCTGTTCAAAGAAGCCTTCCCAGGCATTGCATAACTGTCGCTTACTATCTGATGTTCTTTTGTTGCCTGTTTATCGAACCATTTCCTGTATTGCTATGTATTGTATATGTATTATCCTACTTGAGAGTATGTATTTTCCCTGGATGAAGATTAACCTTCTATTTTGAAGCCAAGCCCTCCCTCCAGTCCATCTGCCTTGGTCCAGGCCTCGGAGGTAGAGAGGAACTGCTGGACCTCTTACCCTTTCCCTCCACCACTCCCTTCTCCTTCTGTGTCATGTCTTTTTAGATTGTAAGCCCGAGGGCAGGGAACCATCTAACTAAAAAGATTGCATGTACAGCGCTGTGTAAATTTACAGTGCTTCATAAATAAAGGTTAATAATAATAATAATAAATACCCAGTACGATTTCAGGCAAGTTTAATGTTATGATATTGGTATAGAACAGTACTAGAGTTCCAAGATTTATGTCTGTCTCCCATCTGAACACCCCTTTTCTTCACTTTCCCTTCATATCTTGCATTTAGTTTCATTTCACATTCCATGAGAATCCATTTTTCATTTTAGTTGTAATAAAGTATCCCAGACTTATTGACATTCTTTAGGATTCCTGTAAAGAAACAGGAGGAACATGAGGAAATACAGTCCAGGAAAGCAGACAATAAACAAAGAGAAAAGAGTGTAAAAAAACAAAAACAAGATGATATGATTTAGAAAAGAAGAGGGAAAGAAAGGCT
The DNA here is from genome assembly GCF_019175285.1 of Sceloporus undulatus. Lineage (NCBI taxonomy): Eukaryota > Metazoa > Chordata > Lepidosauria > Squamata > Phrynosomatidae > Sceloporus > Sceloporus undulatus. The sequence goes on along the minus strand of NC_056522.1, from coordinate 311,833,183 downwards.
AACCAAAAAAAAGACAGTTACACTAGAAATAACTAAAGAATTGGAATAGTCTAGTACAGCAAGAAGAAAGCAATGGTGTAGGGAAGGATGGGGGAGAAAAAGTTAAAGGAAGAGATCAGTTTTTGATTGTTTATAGAAGTGAAAAAACACAAACCACCATTTTATTTCTCCCTCTCTCAGTACTGAAAAACATGACTGAAGTTTACTGATGTTGTGAATAAAAAGGGATCATGTTAAGAGCATAATGAATTTGAACCCTGCTTGCAATGTAATATTCTTAACCTTTTGTGGGCTTATAAGAGAGGCTAGCCTGCATTCAGTTTAACTTAACACAGTGCAATGAGCAAAAATGTTACTGATGGTAAAATGTAAACCCTAGCCTGATTTGTCACATGTTTAGGAAAGAAGAAAGTATCACATTTCTATTAATTTCTTATTTTCAGCTCAAATGTCCAGAAGAGCCTCTGTTTCTTCAATGAACAACGTATGTGCATTTAAAATTGTGGCAGTGATATCCCCTCCATAGATGCTTTCTGGCACATGTCTACAGTGCGCTGTGTGTGTGACTTGCTGCATGGGACTGTCAGCCTTATGCATATTCAGAGCAATCCTTCTAGGTGGCTGAAATATGTGGCACACATAAATGATTTTAAGAACATGAATATGAGTTTGAATTACTGTTGCTATATTCAAGAAATCAAGGAACATAAACATTTAAAAGAGACAAGAATATGAAAAGAATCCTCATAGGATGTTTGAAGAAGGTACGAGCAACTGAGTTTGTATACAGTACTTATATACAGCAGTCTGTCATGCTGGTTTTGGTTTTTAAATGGTAAAAAATATCTATTATGGATGCTAAAACCCCCAAAACTATTTTAAGCATATTCTGGGACAGCCATGCACTATAAAGAGCTCATTACACTTTTATCTTAGTGAGGTCTTTCCAAGACTGCTTATAAATTGTCTGTTTCTATATTTTCTCCCATTTAAATGATAATATTCCCCGTGTGTAAAGGAAAGAGACAGTGGGAATAATTTTAAGAGACAACAACAAACCATCTTTTTACACTTTGTATTGGTAGTTTTTAATTATTAATGGGTGGGTCAATAGTGCCCATGAGGTTCAAATTCAGTTAGGGGTTCCTGTTAGAGATTGGGATAATATTGTGATTTTTAGCTTGTTGTTGTTATTTTTCCCCACAAATCCATAAATAATCCATGGTTAAGATCTTAGAAATGGACTTTTGACTCATAGAGACTTGTAATTATTCAAGTGTGTGCCTTCTTTTTCTTATTAGGAAAATCTTAGAATAAAGCAAATTTGCTTTTTAGCAAATACTATAAAAAGCCTTTTTTAGACCTAGTGATTCTGATTTCCTAATCAGTAAACCTGTATTTATTAACCATACGATATATCTGTCAGTACTTGAAGCTTTTGTTGTGCTGACTTTTTGAGATGGGCAATACTCTGGGTTTATTTAAGTGTGAAGTATTTCTCAGCCTAATTTGGAGTTGATTTGGAACTATACATGGGAACTACCAAAGGGTGAAATATATGTGAGTTTGATCAAGCCCAAAATCAAACCCAAAACTTGCTTGACCCCATGCTTTTTCACAGGTCAGGTCTGAATGTAGTTTTTGCATCTGAACAGAGGCTTGAAAATGTTAAAGCTGATCATTTTTTGGGAGTGCGCTAACATAGAAACTTCCCGGGGTTGGGGTGGCAGCCTGGAAAGTACTTTATAAAAAGTACTTCTCTTAAAATACTTTATAAGAAGTATTATGGAAAACAGAGCAGACACTAGCACAGACAGGTACATGAATGGTTTTAAAAGAGGTTATAGAAATCACATGAATTAAATAGTAAGAGGAGAAAGAGGCATATGAATTAATTTTTAAAAACTACTTTGCCATTACTAAATTAAAATTATAATGTAGTTAACCCTCTTCCTGACATATGGGGCATTTTAGAACTCCAGAGCCACGCTTTGTTGCAGACTTTACACAGAATTAGACCTATAAGGGCCAGATCATGATTCCAAATGATTTGGTTTAAACCACCATGGTTCCCACTTAATTTGAATCGCTGAAGCTATTCGGAAAGGGGGGGCCATGGTTTTTACCCATTTAACTCATGTCAAAAAGACGCTGGTAAAATGGGGTGTTTTTGGACTGAATCGATTTATTTGGAAATAAATCGATTTTGCCCAAGTGGGAACCAGGTGGCTTCGAATTGGATTTGAATCCACCCTGGTTCCCACTGGCAGCGGCTTCCATGACCTCCTGACCATACCTCCATGCTTGCTCCGTCCTCAGTCCTCCTTCCTCCTGGCCTGCCTTTCTCCTTCCACCCCACCTTTCCTCTGTCCCCAGCCTATCAGTATGGCCAGGAGGATGGAGGGAGGCATGGCGGGAAAGCTTCCTGCACCGATTCTTGAAACCAGCACAAACATAGTGGGAACAATTCTGTTTGCTGAACCGGTTTCAGGAGTCGGTTTAGGAATTGGGCCTATGTAGATATTTTATGGCATTGTCACACATAACAGTTGTAAATAAAGTTCCCAAGTTTCAGCCACTTGCTGTATACAGTTTTTAAAATGTTGTTGTAGTTAACTGCCTTTGAGTCAACCTGTGTGGTGATCCTATTAATGAGAGTCTACCAAATCACTCTATCATCAACTGCTTTGCTCAGGTTTGTGGACTCATAGCCTTGATTGAGTCTATCCATCTGAAATGCAGTCTTCCACTTTTCCTGCTGCCTTCTACCTACCAAACACTGTTGTCTAGTGAGGCATGTCTATTTGTGATATGGCCAAAGTACAACAGTCTCAGTTTAGTCATCTTGGCTTCTAGGGATAGTTCAGGCCTTATTTGCTCCAGAGCCAATTTGTCTGTCTTGTTAGCAGTCCACCATATCCAAAGAACTCTTCCCCAGCACCACATTTTCAATGTAGATTTTCTTTCTATCCACTTTCTTCACTGTCTAGCCTTCACATCCATACATAGAAATGGGAAATACATTGGCTTGTAGAATCCTGACTTTACTATGCAATGATATATCTTTACATTTCTTGATCCTGTTTGATAGCTTCATTGCTGCCCTTCCAAGTCCTAGTTGTCTTCTGATTTCTTGGCTGCAGTCTCCATTCTGATTAATGATTGAGCAGTATGGAAAGTCTTGGACCATTTCAATCTCTTCACCATCTATTTTAATGTTATGCAATTAATCTGTAGTCATTTTTGTTTTCTTAATATTTAATTTTATTTAATCTAACTGTAAATCTACTTTTGCACTTTCTTCAGTAATTGTTCCAGGTTTTTGCTAATTTTCTGTTAGCAGGATGGTGTCATTTCCATATCTTAAATTGTTGCTCCTCCAGTTTTCATGCCTCCTTCCTCCAAGTCTAAGCCTTCTTTACATGTGAAATTTTCAGCATGCAAGATATGCAGATAGGATGATAAAATGCAGCCTTGGTTGACTCCCTTGCTAATTGGAAACAATTCCATTTCTCTGTATTGTGTCATAACTGTAGCCTCTTGTCCTCAGTATGTAATAAAACATTGTGGCACACCCATTTATGCAAGAGTAATCCATAGCTTTTCATGATTTATGCAGTCAAAGGCTTTGCTATAATCTATGAAGCATAAAACGATTTTCTTTTGAAATTCTTTGATGCACTCCATTATCCAGCATATGTTTGCAATATGAACCCTAGTGCCTCTTCTTTTCTTGAACCTAGCTTGGACATCTGGCATTTCTTCTTTGTGGTCTCTGTGACTCATACAATTGGATCATCCTGTGCTGGCGCAGCTTTCAGAACATTCTATCCACTTCTCTACCAACTCCCCCTCTTCAGTTCCATGATCCGCTCCAAAACATTAACCATATGTGGAACTCCATCACCATGGATTTGTAGGTGCTCAACATCATAAGGAGAGGCGTAGCTATTGCATTTGAATCTTATCCTCCAACAGGGCTCTTCTGATCTATGGTCCCTTCTGCTATTCTTTTCAAAGAAGTAGACACCCTCTTGCAAAAGGGAGCAATTGAGCCTGTACCTCCATCAGAGGTGTGCCAGGGAGTCTTCTCCTGATGCTTCATCATCACCAAGAAAGATGGTGGTCTGAGGCCAATTCTGGACTTGAGAGGAGTGAATTTGTAGATTTTGATGCTTCAGGATGGTAACTCTAGCCTCTATCCTGCTGTTGATAGGATGATTAGTTCCCCCTTCTGGACCTAAAAGATGCCTGCTTCCATATTTTGATTTGGCCTTGTCACAGACATTTCCTCTGTTTTGCTGTAGGATGGGAGGTGTACACATTTTGAGTCCTACTGTTTGGTCTCAGCACAGCAACTTGGGTGTTTACAAAGGTGATTTCTCTTGTGGTTGTTTTTCTTCAGCAGCAAGGTGTCTTCCTCTACCCATATATAGATGAATGGCTAGTTATCCCTCTTTCCAAAAATCACTTGCTACAGGATGTATAGGCAGTATTGACTCTTTTAGACATTGTAACTTTGCCTCACCTAGAAGAAGACAACACATTGGATCTGATTCATCAGAGCAATCCTAGACTCTGAAGCACAGGCTACTGTCCTTCCTCCTGACCATTTACTCAATCTCTTCAAGTTGGTATCGAGTTGGATCATCTCAGGGATCAATAGGCCCAGGTCACTGTAGCTTGCTAGTGTCTGAATTGTGTCAGTCACAGAGACTATGAAGAAGGAGGACAAGTTGCATGTCTGTAACTGTAGTTCTTCAAGTAGTCATCTATGAACTCACATAAGCCTGCCCACACACCCCTCATCGTGTCTGGATGGTCCACAAAGATAATTTCATCAGTGTCCTATGGAACTAGTGGGCTTTGGCAGGAGCCCCTTATACAGGTCTGTTGAACATTCTGAAAGAGGCACTGCACAGGTGCAGGATAACCCAATTGTATGAGTTCACAGATGACCATTCGAACAATTATAGTTACTGGTATGCAACCTGTCCTTTTTGCTGCATATATGGTAAAAGTCTTTGTTGCAGAATTTTGAGCCTCACTTTGCTCACATGGGAAATTATGCTGTGGTCTGGTGGTTACTGCAGTTCCCCATATCCCCTTTCGTGGGGATTGGAATGTATACCAAGTGTTTCCATTCTGTGGGCCAGTCTTTTATTTTCAAATTAGAAATTTGAAGTAGTTGACAAATTGCAGTTAGAACTAGAGTAGATTTTGTCTCTAGATTAAATCGCTTCCATTGGTATGCCATTTGTTCCTGGTGATTTATTTCACCCAAGCTTCTACTTCATTTTTTAAAACTGGAAGTTTCATCTTCATGTATTTCTTTTTGAAATGTTCCAGACATTCTTTCATTTCAGTGTATTGTTTCCATTGCTTTTAAAATTTCTGTTTGGTTAAGCAATGTGTTCTCCTATTGGTTATAAATCATCCCTGCACATGATTAAACTTTCCTTTGATTTCTTGGATCTTGTAGAAGAGGTCTCTTGTTCTTCCTTTTTTGTTTTTTGTTTCTGTTTCTTTGCATTGATTATTATAACAATTCTCTTTATTCCTGTGCACAAGTCTTTGAACATATGTATTCAGGATTCTGTTTCTGTTTCTGTGACCTTTAACTTTTAGTTCTATTCTATTCTATTCTATTCTTGACTGTTCCAAGAGTTTCATCTGTCATCCATTGAGGCTTCTCTTTTTTTTTGGTTACAGTTAGTGTCTTTCTGCACCCCCCTTGACAGTGTCTCTGGGTTCAGTCCAAAGTTCCTCTGGCTTTCGATCAGGCTTACCAGTGCACAGCTAATTTTTACTTCCTTAAATTCCACTGGGATGTTCTCTAAATTGTATTTTGGCATGATGGCTGGTTAAGTGTTTTTTAGTTTTACTCTCACTTTTGCTATTGTCTGTACCACAATATGTTCCTGCTCTTATTTTTGTCAAGAGAATGGAGCTTCTCCATCTTCTGCTTCCAATTATGTAGTGTGTTTGATTTCTATATTGACCATCAGGTGATGTCCATGTACACAGTTGCTTCTTGGATTGCTTGAAGAATATGTTTGTGATGAACAAACTCTTCACCTCATGAAATTCAGTCGATCGGTTTCCTTCTTTATTTCTTGATCCTAGGCCATATTTTCCTATAATTGTTGATACTAGCCCATTTCCAGTTTTTGTCACTTATGATTAACAAGAAGTCATATTTTGTGTGTGATCAATTTCCAACTGGACTCCAGCATAAAATATTTCATTTTCCTCTTCTGCCCTTGTTGGTGGAGCACAGACTTGGATTATGGTTAAATGGTTTCCCCTGAAGTCTTCTTGACATAATTTGGTCTGACTTTGCATTATATCTTCTGCTTTTGCTACCTCTCTCTTAACTGTAAATGCATCTCCATTTCTTCTTATCTTTTCATTCCCTGAGTAAAACATTATGGCCTGGGACAGACTGCCTGAAAAGGGTGGCCTGCTGGAGGCCTTTTTTCCTCCAGAGGGAAGCCGCAGCCACCAAATCGCGCAGCTTCCTTACGGAGGAAAAAGAACCCGAGAAAAGCAGGAGTGGCGTAACAAGTGCACCACTGGCGCACTCATTACGTAAGCGCTGTGCGGCAACATGCGGACGTCGCGTGGCACCTATGTAACAATGGCAGCGCCCATGTACACAGGGTGCCGCAATTGTTATGCCATCCGTACTTTTTAGGGTTAAGGACGGTGCAGTTGCCGCGCGGTCCCTAACCCTAGAACTGGCGCTGGTATGACGGTTTATGGCGGTATGTACTGCACCATTATATGACTCAAAATGTCCCAGTCCTGTCCACTTAGCTCACCCACTACAAGTATTGCAATGTTTATATCTCCCATTTCTTGTTTTCCTGTTTCTAGCTTCCCCTGATTCATGCTTCTCACATTCCATATTCCTATATATCCTGTGCTGCTTTGTATTTTTTTTTTTTTTTTTGCCTCTGAGCACATCAACAACTGAACTTCCTTTAGGCTTGTGTTCAGTTGTGTTGTTAGCCACAGTACTGCTGCATGCTGTCACTAACTCTTGCTTCACTTTGGGTTGAAACTTTTACTTGGTAAAATATCCTGAAAAGGATATTTACTGGTGCCTCCCTCTGTGCACTACTAACAAGTTGGCTATGGTACCACTGGCCTGTCTCTGAAAGATCCCACTCTAGTGTCACCCTTCATCAATGCTGCTGCGCATCAGCTGTTTGGCATTATAAGAGAAAATATTTAATTCTCAGTTATACACAAATAATATATTATTAATGCTAAGCACCCTCCAACTCCCTCCACAGGCCAACAACATTTCCATTTTACACATTCCTTTTTTAATAGAAAAAAAATGTCTGAACAAATCTATTAACAATTGTGCAGGCTACATTTTTTAAATTTTAATTTTCCCCCCAAACAAATTGGTCTGACTGCTATGCAAACAAATGTTCCACTTCCTACTTTTCACACAAACGTTCCACTTTATGTGAATGTATGTCTCCTAGCTCTGAATGTTTGGTATTGTGGAATATCTTTGATAACCCACAATGTATTTTAGGTTATAAAAATGTTCCATGCACGCTCCTGTGGACATGGAACATTTTTATAACCCACAAAAATCAGCATACTCACTGGAGCCAGAGAATAGCCCAGATTGAGACACTCAGTGGAAGTCTGCCTAGATAAAAATTGATAGCTCACAGGCCAGTGCAATTTTACTTAGTCATGTTGCTTACCAACTACTCTCTTTCAGATAACATGTGCATGGGGAGAGCATGCAGATAGACATATGATATACCTACAGTATATTCCTGTTTAGAAAGTCATAGCTAGATTTCTATAATTTTTATAGCACCCAGTTCCTAACCAAATCTAGATACTGATTATAATTTCTATACTTGTCCCATGAATTTTAAGCATCTTCTGTTATGTGGACAAAAGTAAAAGTAGTAAATTAAGAGAACAGGATGGGAGAATATTTCAAATTGTCAGAAAAGAAAGGGAATTCATACCTGAAGTCTGCAGTCTTTTTTCTGTACTAGAAAAAGATTCTCGTTCTCTGAAAGAAGTAAGGAAAAGAAGAAAGTTAAGAAACTTCTATTACAACTATATTAAAAACTTATATTGCCATTGCAGGGTTGAACTACACAAAACAGCAAACATGGGTATCAATCTTCACATCTGCTACATAAAGCTGGGGCATTTTCAGAGGATTCATAGAAGTGGAGATGGAAAAGTCATCCACTCCCTGTTAACGTAGGACAAAAGTGCACAACTGTAAGAGGTTTGCGATCTGCATTGCCACCCCAGGGGACCTTGAAAGCTACACCCACCCACTATGTAGGGTGACCAGATGTCATAACCACAAAAGACGACAAAGCACCACAAAATGTAAGACATTACAAAATAAAACTAAAAAAAACAAAACAGTAACGGTAAAGGTTTCCCCTTTGACATGATTGTTTAGTTGTGTCCAAATGCAGGGGGTGGTGCTCATCTTCGTAACTAAGCCGAGGGAGCTGGCACTGTCACAGACAACTCCATGGTCATGTGGCCAGCATGACTAAATGCTGTGGTGTATGGAATGCTGTTACCTTCCCACTGAAATGATACCTATTTATCTACTTGCACTTTTACATGCTGATTTTATTTGGAATTTTTTTAATGGGGTGGGATTCACAATAATGATATTTGGGACTTTATGTAGCTTGGGGGGAGAGCTTTTTCTTCTCAGTCCTACTTCTATAAATGTACTGCCCACCCTCACCAATTTAATGCAGCTAGGCTCCAAGATTTGAAATAAATTGAATATGGTGTACTTCTGGAAAGAAGTATTATCAGACAAATACAATGAGAAGAAAGCATGTCTATTGACATAACATTTAGTATTGTTCTTAATCTGTGAAGTGAACATTATCCCCAATTATCTTCATATAGCTGTTTTCTAGTGGATTTTCAAAAGCTTGTAGAAAAATAAACACACAGTCTGTAGTTCTTCAATCTTTAGAGCCCATTTGGAATTACTGACAGATCCTAGTAGGCCTTTTGCAATGTAGTACAGTCTGTCGCTCCAATTGCACAACTGTTTAGATTGGGATGCAAATAATAGTCTTTTTATTTTATTGACAGAGAAATGATTCTTTCCAGAGGGGGAGAAGGCTACATTGACTAGAGAGTACAGTTTTAAAATCACCTGTCCTCATTCACAACATCACATAAACTACATCTTAAACTGCTACATTAGATACTAAGGCATGCAAGCATCTTGATCAATGCTGCAATCTTGGAGAGTTCAGGGAATCCAATTTCAGATACATCCTCTAAGATCTGCCAACCCACTATGGAGTTTTCCACAGTGGTTTCCTTCTGAGGTTAAAATTTCTGGCCTCAGCAAGGAGCAAAAATGGATGTAGTGGTAGGCAGGGAGTGAGAGGACACAGATTTGTTGGATCAACAGAACTGTCCGTTCCAGAAAATTCCCTAACATGGAAATAGATGCACTCTGAAATCCATCTCTTTTCTATCTCATGTCTTGCAAAGGAGTTGTTTTCTTTTCTTTTTCTTTTTTCTTTTGGTTAGAAGACCCCACAAAACCCCAAATCAGATGGAAGAGAAAACTGGTTGAAAAATTAGCTCCAATAATAATTATTCCTGGCTGAACTTGGAGCAGACTGAAGTCTGTTGGGTTCCTTATCTTAGGATCACATTGCAAAATTATTCCATCTTTGTAAGAGCTTGAAAATAGACTTATGGGCCAAAATAAAGCTGCTTGGAAGTATGCTGTTTAAATGACACACACATCTTAAAAGGCCAGAAACTGTGCTAAAGCTGCGCTCCAGTCCTTAGGACTGGAGCGTGGCTTTGGCGCGGCTTCCAGCCTCTTAGGACACATGCATCATTTAAACAGCATACTTCCAAAGTGACCCAAAGCAACTTTATTTTGGCCTGTCTGTTTGTGCCCTATGTTTTTATAATGCTTTCTCCATCTTTGCTGTAAGGATTTTCCCCAAGGAAGCCAGCTATTGGCAAGATAAACTGAATAAGAAGAAAATCAGATATGTACAAATTACGGAGATTATCACATTAGTTTTGCTGCCAGGGTGTAACTTTTTAAAGACTGATCTTATCACATTCATCTATCACCAGGCAGTATGGAGCCTGTATAAAACCCGAGCTTCTCTCGCAGCTTTTCCTGCCTGGCGGTGGGTGAATGTGATGATCCGTCTTAAAAAAGTTACATCCCAGGTCTATCCCGGCAGCAAAGCTAATGCAATAATATCTTAGGTTTCTGTTCTATTGAAATGGTTCTAGATGCAAGGTGGAAAACTCTCTTGACAGAAAGTGATCGATAAATCTAATACTATTTATTTTACAGAGGCACACCTTGCTTTTGACATATTTAAGCATATTTGTTTTAAATAAGGCTTCCTCAATCCCAGAATCCCAGAATCAGGACTTCATTCTGAAACTGGAATGAGTTTCATAGCTCTCCCATCACTTCTTTGTTTGGAGGAGGAGATTACAAGCAAAAAATATAAAAAGAGACCCCTGAAGGCTGATGAACCTAATGTAAGAGGGAAAAAATTAAAATAGAAGCTGGAAAGTAGATTATTTATAATAATATACCATTGTAATTCATGTACCTTGATTTACTTTTTTTAACAGTCCTCTTCATGAATTCTTTTTTACGGTCATCTTTTTTCTCAAAATCTATGCCCATTTTTTTCATGAAGCCATAGGGAGAAACTGGGGATGGGCTCTGGCTCTTTCGAAATTCTTCAATGGGACCAACTATATCAGAAATAGTGACACGCTTGGAAGATGTTTTCTTAATGATTTGCGTTTTCACTGGTTCTTCGTTGGCTTGTTGGTTCGTGGGAGTCTCTATTTCACTGTTTTCCTTTAGAAAAAAATTAAAAACAGAAAAGAAATAAAATTTAAAAATTTCAACTGAAAACCACACCAATGGGATTTTCCAGAGCTACCTTTGCGAAGAGTACACAAAGTGACTGTAATGATGAACTGACATTTGCAGAACAATTTGCAAAACAATTAAATGGAAAAGAAACTCAGGATGCCTAACCCAAAACCAATAATAATATTTCCCCTAAGGCACTGGGTGAAGCTGAGAAAAGATAATCTAGGTAAACATTACAGCAGCACCAATTTCCTCTAATCACTTTTTAAAGCATTGACGGACTGCATGTGTATTATTTTTATTGCTATTTAATTTTGTTGCAGCTAAGTATACATACATCTGCTGGCCTACTTTAGTCTCATTGGCTATGCTCTGCAGCTTATCCTATATTCTTTTTTTCCTTACAAGTGAGTCTCACTACGTTCAATACTTCCAAGTAAGTGTGCATAAAATTGCAACCTACATCCAATTATTTTGGATTAAAAGGATTGGATTGAACTATATATCACCTAGAGCATGATGCTGAGCAGTGACTTTTTTTCACAGCCTGTCAGAGAAGAGAAAGTGTTGATGTTTTTTTACATAGAAATAACTAAGGTGATCTGCTGGCATGCAGCCAATCTCGGTGTTTTTGACCTAGTGCAGTCAATGCAAAAATTTTTGACCTACTGCTTTAGTAAATAGGTTATTAGCTGTGGTAAAACCAATATAATGGTCTTCTCCAAAACAATATCTATGTATAAGTAACTTTGGAGACGTATGAGCTTTGGCAAGTAGACAAGATTTCACCTCTGATAGGTGAATGGCATACTGTAAATCCACCACTGCTAACAACAGTGCAACTGTAGTTTGTCCATTTTTATTTGACAAATGGAAGCTGTTTAAATTTTTCAAGCAGCAGTTTCTGGAGCAAAATTTTGTCAGTTTGGAATTAAGATTGGGACAACAATATCATTAGTATCTTATGTTACAGAAATTGGAACCAGTGCAGTAATATTTTAAAATGTTAAGCCAAAATGAGTATCTCTTCTTTGAACAAAGCTGAGTGTAATTTTGAGGGCATTTTCCAGGAAATCATATGGAAGTATAATGTTTGCTAGGTTTTTCTGCTCCTGCTGCCTGTCCTGTCATCCTTGAAAGAATTGTCCCCTCCATGGTGGGCAGTAGCTGTGGCAGTTAGTGGCAGGGAGGGGAAGAAGAAACACTGAATAAACTTGCTTGCCACTAAACCAAAGGTGTGCTAGCCACACCCTCAACTTATTGCAAATGCAAGAGAGAAAATCTCTGATTTCTAATTCTGGCAAACATTCTTGTCTCACATCTTCCGGTAAATACTTTTTCTCCTTGATGAGTGGTGCAGCAAGTTGTGATCCAAACAAAACCAGTCAGCACAAAATGCAGATTGCATCTATAATCACTGTAGTACCATTTTCCGGCGTATAAGACGACTGGGCGTATAAGACGACCCCCAACTTTTCCAGTTAAAATATAGAGTTTGGGATATACTCACCGTATAACACTACCCCTCTTCCAATGCACACCAAATAAAAAATTAAAAAACCATCAGATTTGATTTCAATATGGTATGCAGGTACTTAGCAGGAAAGCTTGTTGTATACAAAGCCTGCTTGGATTGTTCAGCTCTCCCTGCTTGCCCAGCCCTCCCTGTCTCCAAGACTATCAGAGCGGTAGCTGCTTTCATACGATCGTCGCATACGGTGGGGATGTGGCCGCAGCCGTTTTTGAGCTCCCCCCACCAGCTGTGGTGACCGCAGATTCTTCAGTCTGGCTCAGAAATTTCAGCACCTGCCCTATAAGATGACACCCGGCGTATAAGACGACCCCCGGTTTTTGAGAAGATTTTCCTGGGTTAAAAAGTAGTCTTATACGCCAGAAAATACAGTATTCATTTCAAAGTTCCCAACACGAACCAGGGCAGTTAAAGTGGTCTCAAACTGGATTATTTCTGCCATGTGTTTTGGCCCTTGGAGTAATTGGGAGAAACAAAACACTTGGAACAGATGGCATACCAATAGAGCTGCTTCAGTCTACAGAGACAGAATCTACTCTAGTTCCAACTAAAATCTGTCAACAAATATAGAAAACAAAACAGTGGCCCATAGTTTGGACTGCAGTCAAGAAATAAGAAGTCTAGGGCTTGGAAGGGCAGCTATGAAGGAACTAAACAAGATCTTGAAGTTTAAAGATATATTAATAAATACTAAAGTTAGGATTGCCAATGCCATTGCATTTTCCATTTCTGCATATGGTTGTAAAAGCTGGACTGTGAAGGAAGGTGATAGGAAGAAAATCAACTCATTTGAAATGTGGCACTGGAGAAGAGTTCAGTGGACACCATGGACTGCTAAAAAGACAAATAAATGGATCCAAGAGGAAATCAAGCCTGAATTCTCCCTAGAAGCCAAGTTGATTAAAATTGATTTCCTACTTCCCAAGCCTGAAAAAATTAACACTCAGTATATGTGATTTCTCACTACTACTAAGGTTTTTATTCTACTTCTGACCTAAAAACAAAACAGAACAAAATACTTCAAAAGTCAAATTCCACACCCATAATCTTCCCTTCTTTCTTCTTCATATAACACAAAAATGGTTCCTAATCTTTAGAAAAGATGTCCAATGATTTTTCTTTGAGCAGTGTTGTCAATTTGTCCATCTCTGCCAACTAAAAAAAAATTAATCCACTCTTCTGTGAGGAAATAGTAAGTTTTCTAACATTGAACATATAGCAGTCTTGCTTCTATAATCATGTCATGCATAAATTAGGGGCAAAACAAGCCGCCCCTGACAAAGCCAGATTGGAGCCGCAGCAACTGCACTGAGCAGGGAGGAAGGAGCGCCCTGGGCCTCTCCCTCCCTGCCCAGCATGGCATTACACACGAGTAAAGTGCCCTGGGCCTCTCTCTCCCTGCTGTACGTGACAGGGAGGTGTCTGTGTGGGGCACTCAGCTGGGTGTCAACCCCTCTTATGGGGTGTCACCCAGTGCAGTTCGTACCCCCTGCACCCTCCCAGTGATGCTACTTCATATGAGGAGCCCAAGGGCTGGATTGGAACCTAGTATCGAACACTTCAAAGAACGCAGTAACCCAGGTTCCTCATCTTTAATACACAGTGTATACACATAATAAATTTTCAAATTTAACTTGAATGAATTATCTTTGTGTAGATGTTTAATTTTTCAGAGACCTTCCTCCAAGACAAAAATGCCAATGGGACCAAATATATACATTTAGAGTTGCCTTAATTTTTTTCTTGTTACTCAGATAGAATTTGTGGACAAAACAGACTAGCCTCAGTGAAGAATTTTTACTGTGCATCTTCTGCTTTTCCTTGATGCCCAGTGAGAACACTTTAAAGAATGCAGTAACACGAGTTTCTCTTCATGCTACTCTCAGGAACCAACAGTGGTATATAATATGTTTTCCCTGGCATTGAACAAACTGGTGATTTATCCTATACATTTTTAATTTGCAATCTTTCAGTGCCCAATGCCTTATTTTCTAAAATATCAACAAAGAAGCATTGTGTCTAATTTGCACTTACTTTCAATATTGTGTCTGTGGTTGCTCTATATACTTCCTCGGTTTCAAATTCCTTATATAGAGCATGAAATGAAGAACCCTTAGATTTAGATTTCAGTACATTGATGAGCTGTGTCCACTGCTGGAAGAGATGGTCCTGCTTATGTGGCGGTGCACAGAGTTCTAGGTAGTAGGCACGGCCACTCACCAGCTTTAGCTTGATGCGTCTCTTCTTAGCGGAGTGAACAGAAATATCTACAAACTTCAAGGGCAGGAACCTGAAAGACAATTCTCAGATGAGTTTCAGGCATTCATGTAGGCAGCAGAAAATAAAAACAAAAAATGCATCTTTAGTGTGTTTTGTATCATGGGATATGGATTCATTCAGTACATGTGAACTAAGAAGCTAATTTTCAAACCAAAATTATCCCCCACCTGCCTACCCTGAAGGATCAAGATAACCATAGGGTCAGCCTACAGTTCTTAGAAAAGGAGCAGTAATTATGATAATGGCAAAACCTGTACAGTAATACAACATTTAAAGGGGAACCTCTGGTTTTTCAATGTGTGTTGAATAAAGATAGGAAGTTCTGCACAAGCCCTTGCACAGAGGGTGATGATGTTAGTCTCTATTTTTTTTTTGGTGGGGGGGGGGAATAAATTAACAATTTATTATATTTAACAGTCAGCTAAAGACTTTGGTAGAAAAGTTACCAATAACTTTACTCAAGAGCATCTTTATTTATTAATTTTATTCTATGATGAGCAAGAAACTATATTGGTGTAGGACTGTGGTATAGTTAAGCCTCCTAGATCTGAACTAATGCTGGTCCCTAGGCTGGTGCCCCTGCCCAAGTCATTGGCTGCTAGTCCCTGGTGAGTTTCGAAGAAAGAAAGAGATGCTTGTAGCCAATGGGGACAAATATGGTGCCAGTCCTTGGCACATTGGAAAAAATAAGGCTCAAGTAACACAAGCAGTGTGCTAGATCACACTTACAGTCGGCCCTTGTTATACACGGATTTTTTATACACGGATTCAAGCATACACGGTTTGAAAATGTTCAATATATATATAAATTTCAAATATCAAACCTTGGTTTTCCATTTTTTATAAGGGACGCCATTTTGCTATGTCATTATATTTAAGGGACTTGAGCATACATGGATTTTGTTATACATCTTGGAACCAAACCCCAGCGTATAACAAGGGTCCACTGTATTTTCAAAATTTTAAAGCTGCACCATTCCAAATGTTAACATATCTGGAAGATTTGTTCAAAATATTTAAATTTTGTTAAGTAGGACCTACCCCATAGTTATCATACTCTGATATATAAACTTGTCTGGAAATGGCCGAGTATATCCATTTAATCCCATCCTCCCCAATGTCCTTTTCCAGTGGCTCAGGTCTAAAGCAACATTATTTTTATCCATGCCTATTCTCCACTGCATCCAAAAATAACTCCTCCTCTCTAAAACCATTCCATTCCAGAAGTCATTTTATGAACAATTGCATAAGGCTGGTGACTGAAAGCATGATTTTCCCTTCCCTCCTTTTCCCATTTTTCCTTTTGTAACATAGATTTTAGATTGTAAATGCAGGGTCAGGATGTTTTTTCTTTTAAAAAAGGGTACATAATAAAACAAGTTGGTGTGGGAATCTTTTTTCTGAAGAGGATGGTATTCATGCAATAAATACGTAAAGGGAAACAGGATTTTGCTCAAGTTGGACAACTTATTTAAAGATTTATGCATTTATTTAAAGATCTATGCATTCCATTCTTCATTGTACTGGATTACAGAGTGGCATTGAAATAATACCCCCCCCCCAAGACATATCAAGAAGCAAAAAAGATAAAAGGTCAAAACAGACAGTGTTAAAATGCATGGGCAAATACAAATAAAAACCTTGGGAGAGCCAGCGTGGTATAGTGGTTCGGGAAATCAGGGATTGATTCCCTGCTCAGCCGTGGAAACCCACTGGGTGACCTTGGGCAGGTCACACACTCTCAGCCTCAGAAAACTCTTTGATGGGTTTGCCTTAGGGTCACCATAAGTCAGAAATAACTTGAAGGCACACAACAACAACAAATAAAAACTTTTGTGCCTCTGTACATTTTAAAGAATAATGTTGGCACTAGTAGAAAATGTAGGGACCCTTATTAATGCCACTTCATATTACATGGAATAGCCACTTGGAGAAGACCCTTTAGCAGACAGTCTTGCATCCATCTGTTTACTCTTAACATTATAACGCGGGGGTGTATGGTAATATTCTGTAATGTAACCCCCTTGTGCAGGATTAGAGAATCAGGCATTTTATTTTCAACAAAATTATGCCATCTGAGGTGGGATGAAAAATACACTTCATCCAATCTGTGAAGAGTGCCACCATCAGAAAGAATGGTTCTATTGCTACTAATGCTGAGAACTTTGATGTGAACTGTGAATTCCTGATTAAAAGGGTTGATGAGGGATGAAACATATTATTTAAAACAATTGTATCTTCTAAATAATTATATGGCACTTCAAATGTTGTTGGACTGCAGCTCCCAGCATTCCTCACATTGAGAATGTGGGCTGGGAATCTTGGGATTTGGAATTTGTATTCCCAGTCCAGTGTAGGGGAAGTCTGGGGAAATCTAGACAGATTGTGCTCTGTTTCTCAAACCAAAACAGAACAAGAAACTAACAAATGCTACCCCCCTCCATCATCCTCTCCTTAGCTGTACTATCACCTGGTAAGTACAAGTTCATCTTCAGAGCCTGACTGCTTTCGACTTGCTGGGCGGCTTATAATATTTTCCTGGGAGGATGAAGGGGTTGAATGTGCCAGCAACATCACATTTGGCAATGACAAATTTGGACTGGAAGCACAAATGCCCATAGTTACATAATTGGGGCGATTATGAAGGTAAATCGATTCACCTCTTCTGTTGACCTGCAAAGAGATAACAGGTTACTTAAAAAACAACACCAAATCCTTCTCAGGTGCATCCTTATTCTTCTGAGGGGCTACACATGATGAAATGGTTGGGAATATGGCTGGAGTGGCAGTGAAAGAGGACACGTAGCAGATTTCAGCAACCACTACATTACAATGTATTTTGATGCTTGAACTCTCCTTAGAAGCCAAGATGACTAAACTGAGGATGTCATACTTTGGCCATATCATGAGAAGACATGACTCTCTAGAACAGACAATAATGCTTAGTAAGTAGTGAGAAGGCCTCAGGAAAAGAGGAAGGCCACATTCCAGGCGGCTCGACTCCATGGCCATTAGTCTGCAAGACCTGAGCAGGGCTTTTGATGACAGGGGGACCTGAAGATCTCTCATTCAGGTGGTCGCCATAAGTTAAAGTTGACTTCACAGTAATCAACAACAACAAGGTATATTGTATAGCTCACTCAGCGGGAAACCAGCCTAGCTGCATTATTGTCATCTCTCCAAACCCACAGGCAAATATATTTTTATTTAGACATTTTTTCTTAAGCTGGCTTGTGTGCTACGGCAGGTTTTAACAAAGCAATCAGAGCCTTTTACATTTTGACATCGGCACAGAGTTCATGTAGCCCTTAATGGATCACTGGAAATGGTTTATAAAACACTCTTCAAGTAAAATTGACCATATTCATTTTGATCTGGACATCAAGTCAGAAGGCGTTTGGAGATGTGAGTAGTTTCCATGTCTTAGTTACATAAATATTGTTCAGCATGTATAGCTTGAGTACAGGGGTAGGGATCTTGTGGAACTGAAGCCTTGATCATGTTCTTCCTGGGTTGTTAAAAAGGAGGAGGGTGGAACCAGTATCTTTAAGAAATGTGGTTCAAGAAACTGAAAAACCCTTGATAATGAGAATCCCTGTAAGGAAAAGGTCACTGATTTTGAATGTTCACTAACTGGGCAAAATAAGTTCCAGATACTCCTCAGTGAGACTGAATATTTTTCAGTCTGGGGTTTGGCCTCGTTTAGGAATTGAGATGACATAGGTTAAGGTTACTTAGTAGCAGAGAAAAATGACAGTGAGAGTGCATCCTTGCATCCTTCTCCTTTTCTTTTTTAAAAAAATGTGGCACTCTTAATTCCCCATGATCTCTCTGTAGCATTACTCCCAAGGTGAGACTCTGATAATATTACCCAGAGATTACTGTGATATGTTTTGTGTGAGACTGCCTTTGAAGAGTGTCTGGAGAGTTAGTGATGATGGAGAGATTATTAATTGATTTACTGCTTTTTTTATTCTTGCTGCTCTTCTGCGGCTGCTGTTATCTTTCTATTGCTCTTTAGAGAGTCAGTTTTTAAAGCTTCGCACTAAAATACTTTAATTTTTTATTCTGATATTGTTTCATCAGAAAGGTGGAATACAAATTTGCCTATAAGTCCATCCCTCTCTCCCTCCCTCCCATCACTGTACAAGGATAGAAACTAGTGCAAGGAACACCAGTCTAATTATTCTTAATAATTATATCTTATTATTATACAGATATTATATCATGATAGGGAGCTATAGAACAAGAATGTCTGAAAGAAGTGCCACTGCAGTGAAGGGGAGCATGTAAGCATTGCAAATTACAACATTAATGAGATTCCTGTGGTTCTTGGACTGAGCATTCCTCGTTCAGGGAAATTGCAATGGTTCATATGTGTGTTTGTTTTTGCCATTTCTCACAACAGTGTGAAGTGGTTCCAAGAATGCAGATAAAGCAACAGTCATAGAATGCAGCAGGGATATAGCTAGGTTTTTGTTTGATTTATTATCAGTAGACTCTCTCTCTCTCTCTAGTATATATTATATATATATATATATATATATATATATATATATATATGGAAAAGAGGGAACATACTTGTATACAGCCTAATTGATTTTCCCCAAGCCCAATACAGTTCTCTGAATCAAAACCAGGCCTGAAATCAGTTTGAAATGGGTACAAATGGTCAGTCTTCTCCAAAAGGACCTGGAATTGCATTAATACTATGACTTGATCATTTTGCTTCAGATGGGGATATTTTCAGCCAATTGTTTGTTATGACAGTTCTTATGGCTCATGAAGACTCACAGCCAACTCTTTCTAAGATGGTTGAGCTCTTCTGTGCTTATGGAGGCTTTAACTATCTTTCTGGACCCAACTGGCCAAGTCTCATGTACTAGAACCGGGGGGGGGGGATGTGACTTGTAACTCTCATTGTCCCTAGCAAGGATAGCTAATAGTGAGGGGTAATGAAAACTATAAGCTAACAACAATTGGGGAGCCACATATTCTTAATCACTATGCTAATCATTAACTATAAATGGCAAGGTTGAAGGGGCACGTAGCAAAAGATGTCCAAGAATCTTCCCATCTCTTCAGGCAGTAAGTGAAAATTATCACATAAAGTAGTGTTCTGGAGAACACACATCGATTGCCAGTGGCATTTAAGCTGCAAAATATAATGTTTACAGCACAATTCTGAGGCATTTATGCGCTGCTAAGCTGCCAGTCCTCTAATAAATTCTGGTTACCTGAACAAAGTTGCTCTCAAACACAGGAGCAGATCTCAAGGGAACATACTCTCCTCTGTCAAGAACTTTCTGAAGATCTCCCATGATTGGAATGTGAATTCTGAGTGTTTGATGGGATTCCTCAAGGCTGTTTGCTTCTTGTTATATCTAAACAGAAGATAAGATCAAGATCATACTGGAAACCATAATATAGGACACATTTTCTGATAGAAATCTGCATTATAATAGGCTACTTTAGCATAGCAGATAGTATGAAAATAGGCTGATCTCTTCAAAAGACATTCTGTGTATTGGATATGACTATTCTAAATAATGTTTTCTGGAGCCTTTGCTATAAGCTGCTAGACACAAAGATTGTGGCATTTTATTTACTCATTTTATTATTATTATTAATTTTAATTTATATTCTACCTTTTTCCTAATATGTGACTAAAGGGAATGTACAGTATTTTAGCCTTGTGTTTTATATGCCTGTGAACATTTTGAGATATCTGGGTGACCCTGGGCAAATCACATTCTTTCTGCCTCGGGGAAAGCAATGGCAAACCTCTGAACAAATCTGGCCAAGAAAATCCAATGATAGGTTCACGTTAGGGTCACCATAAGTGAGAAATTACTTGAAGGCAAACAACAACAAGAGGAAAGGGATTTGGGATTGGTAGCTTTCAGATACTTTAACCTAAAACAGATTAACTATCCAGAAGTGGTGAAGTATGAGTAAGGGAAGTGTGGCATGTGAACGAAGATACCTCCCCTTTTACAGCCTTCTGCATGGCTAGAGGGATTATGGTATGTTTCTCAGATAGGTCACAACAATGCCCAATATAATGTTCACAACTACAGGTGGGCCACAGTTGTGCTGGTTTCTGGCAAGTGTCTAACACTGATAAGACAACAGCCAGGGGATGAAACTGAGTACGGTACTAAGTGAGTTGATGTCTCTGAAGCACACACATGGCATAATTTCAATCTTATCTAGTTGTTAATGAAACTGACTGAGCAGAGATAGCTCCCATTATCAATGGCTTTTCAAAACGTTATTTTTTAATTAAAATTGCATAACAAATAGAGCCAGTAAGAAGTGATGTGCTACTGGATACAACAAATAGGTTGTTTCTGCTGATCCATAAAATTACTCCATTAATTTTGACAGTTAATTAATTTCAATTTTGACTTCCTGTAAGTATGTTCCTCATATTTATTTTTTTAGGAAAGGTATTTGTTATGTGGAGGAACAAATTAAAAAAAAAACCCACCAGGCTGTATAGTCAAGCGAGTCAAATAACAAGTGTTTTCAACTTGGTGGGTCTTTTGGCCAATTCTACCTCATCCCTTGCCATGCCATGGATGGCCACCATTGATTTAGTGATGTGGTGGCAAGCAGAAGTGGGTTTTCCTCCTTCTGATTTCCATACCCCCTTCCACACTAAAAGAAGGCACATCCTCCACATGTACCTTGTTTCAGCATGGAACGGGAGGTTTTTAATTACCTAAAATGCCAGTGAAGTCTCCAGAGCCAGGAGGCTACATGCCAGCCGTAAGCTCTGGGTTGCCCATCCTTGTTGTGCAGTTTCTCCAGGTGGTAGTTGCTATCTAGACATGAGGTAAAATAATGTCACAATAGGGACATATGACAGATGACACAGTCCTAGGAGATGACATGGTGCCAGTATATTTAAGAAGGAAATAACTTTTCAAGGTTAGCCTGAATTCATTTTCTTGACATACTAATTTTCAGTGTTTAGGAAAATTTTCCTTTTGTGTGGGAGCATTCACACAGGCACTTCCATTCCCTCTTGCCTTGAATGGTAAAGTGAAAGGACAAAAACTACCTCTTAAACCTGCAGCTGACATAAATGGGCTTTCAGAGTGCTCTCAGCAATTTGCTTTATTTGTGCTTGAGACTGGAAATGCAATTAGTGTGTATGCTTTTGTTGCAGCAGAAAAATGTTGAGAAACAGTAAAATAATCAGTATAAAATATGTCATCTACCAAATGTTGTCAAATAATTGTTACATAAGATTAAAGTTCAACTGTCAAAAATGGTCCAATATTAAGTGACTAAGTGTCACTTGCCATGTCAGAGTGTGGCATTATTTTAAGACTGAGATCATCACACCATTCAGAAAATGTTACAAGGTACAGTGCAGGGAAAAGGACAGAGCAAGAAAATGGCCGGGGATGTTAGTTCACAAACCAACTTCAAGACTTTGTTGTTAACTGCTGTCAATGGCAACTCTTTGAATGAACCTATTCAGCCATAATTAAGGTATTATCTCAGTCCAGACCAGTACACAGATTATTTAGCTGTAAGGCTTCTTGTGAGAGTAATGAAATGGGAAGAACAATTGCACACCATTTTGAGTTCCTGGACAGATAGTAGTAGCAAGTACATTTCTATACCGCTTATCAGCGCACTTAAGCGCTCCCTAAGTGGTTTATAACTGGAAGCTAATTGCCCCCAACAAGCTGGGTACTCATTTTAACGATCTTGGAAGGACCCTGAGCCCCTGGCTGGCAATGAACTCACAACCTTGTGGTTTATAAGTGAGTGGCTGCAGTACAGGCATTTAACTACTGTGCCAGATACAAATGAAATCGTGGGATATAAATGAAATGAAATACATGCAGCCTTGCCAGATGAACCTGCCCATTTGCCTGAAACAAGGTAGGGCATGCCTGTTTGTCACTCTATGCGGTAGTTCATCTGTGCACAGATTTAGGACTGCAGTGCATGCGTCTTACTAAATTCAGTATTTTTAGAGTTCAGCTACACTAAATTCAAAATAAGTTCACAGAATTAGTAGTCTATTCTGGCATTTCAGCTACGTTGCTAAAAATGGATTTGAATCAAAAGGTTAAAAGTTCGCATTTTAGGACAGAGAACAAAATGATGTACAACTGAGAGACAAAGCATTCAGAAAAGTCATACATAATTCAGTTATTGTACACACATGCATTGTCTGAATGTGCTTACCTTCACTTTAAAAATAAACACGAAGTCTGTCTTCCTGCAGAAGATAGCTGAGAATTGGTTGTCTGTGATACAAAAGAGGTCTATAAAGCTGGTAAGTTGCATTGGCATTCCATGGTTTATTCCTAGCAGTGCCAACCTCCTTTCAGTCTTTCATGACTGGCTGGCAGATGTCTTCTGTCCTTCTTGCAAGGTAGTCATGGACCTACCCATTCAGAGCAGTGGGACAAGTAACAAAGGGCTGAAAAAATAAACCAACCTGCCCTGACCTAATGTGCTGTGAGGTAATAATGTCTCATTAGCATATCTGAGTCAAAGAAAGGAAGTCTTGCCTTTCAACCTTTTATTTATCCTGGCATGAAATGGAGGTGGTCTTCAAATCCACAACAGGATATATTTCATGAAATAATAATTTTTAAAAAGCCATCAAAGAATATACATTCCTGTTAATACAGCATGGAGTAATCAAAATAGAACTTAAAAGACTTAAAATTTAAGCAAGAAGTTTCAAGGGTGAATATTAATAATTATTTAAAAAGCCAAATTTGAAATGAGCACAGAATACCATTACAGATTTAACACAGAATCTCAAAATCAGATGAGGCTATTGAGAACATTTCATCAAGCACTATAGAGAATACTTATATTGTCTTCATCATGCCCTTGGTTCAGGCTTAACTCCTATGGTGTGGATTTCAGAAGAGAATTAGGATAACTGTTTTCGGCTTCTGACCAGAATCTGTTTAAATATGCTCTTTCACTGGCATATTTTGTTCATAGCTGGAAAGCATATCTGTTCTATTCAGTCTTTGATCTTTCAAATGTAATGAAATTTACCAAGGATTTTTTTACACTTCTTTTGTATTTCCCCCTTAAATTATTTAACTTAAGGCTTAACTAGTGTCTACATTTTCTTATACATTTAGGTACAGCTCATAATTATAATTGAAATAATGCCTCTCTTGTAAAAATGACTGCTTTTTAGTTTAATTCTAAACATTAGTTCCAAAAAATAAAATTCCATTATTTTCTCTGTGTAAAATCCCAAAGTGTTGTATAGAAACCTATAAACAAGGTGTGATCCACCAGAGAAATATAGCCAACTGGTGGAGTATGTCTGCATTTGACAGCACTTTGATACAATTTTAAAAAATTAGTTTACAAAAACAATTGCACTTATTCATATTTCTTATTCAGGATGTGTATGTGTATGGCTCAACTCATGTAAATGCAAATTCAGTTCTAACCTCTGGCACATAACTAATGCATGGTGACATTACTACAGGGATGCCTGACTGAGGTGCAAAAACTTCCTATCGCCAATGCCTCCTTATACATATTCAACACCCCCAACAAAGCTTTCCAGTTCACACCTCATAACAGTGTACTTAAAGTATAAAACTATGGTAACTGTCCTCTCCTCATTCCTGTATCACATAGTACCTATTTAAAACAACTCTATAGGTACTAGAACCAACATTATCGCTTTCCCTGTGTTTCATCTTTCCTATGTTAGCTTGGTGTAGTGGTTTGAGTGTTGGACTACAACTCTGGAGAATAGGATTTGATCCCCTGCTCCACATGGAAACCCACTGGGTGACCTTGGAAAAGTCACGAACTCTTAGTCCCAAAAAACTGTAGTAAGGTTTTCAGGTTGCCATAAGTCAGAAATGACTTGAAGGCATACAGCCACAACGTTAGCAGAGCAAGCATTCTTGGGTCAGCTGATGGAACACTAATCTATCCATTGGCCTTCATGCAGCTCTGCAGTGTTCCTGCAACATACAGGATGAGGTGAAGCTACCATAAACAGTAGACTTCATTCATAACTAACTTGCAACCTTAGAACAAGGAGGAACCAACATTTTTTGGAGGAACAGAAGAGAGATTTGGTTGGCCAAAATAACCATAGGAAGCAAAGATTTCATTTTGTCAAGAGTACCTGGCCTCACACTTTCCACATATAATGTACACGCGATTTAAATGAAAGATGAAGCAATAAGCAATAAGCTTTTGATTAGGTGGTATGAAGTGATAGGAAGGACATTTTTGATATGTCACAGGACTCCTTTTGTTATTATAGTGTTAATATGAAAGAAAAAAATGTGCTTAGCTATTTATGAATGGATAATAAAAGATTGGTTGAATAAAATTTATGACAAAGAGAAAAAAATTAAAGTTGTAGTGTTATCAAGAAACAAAATATATTTATCTCTGGTAGAATTAGACCAATGCTGTGCTAAGAAGTCTCTTAATATTCAGCTCAAAGATATGGCAGTTCTTAAGAATAATTGTTAAAGAAATTTGCTTTGAAACCTCAATCAACCGCCTTCTGCTTTCACAGCTTTCTTTGACAGCTAAGTTGAAGAGTTCATTACGTTAGTGATTTTCACAAGAAGCACTGAACAGCTTTCAGATGATAATTTTTAGTCCTAGCCATTTTCCATACGGTCTGAACTAGTAACAAATTAAAGACTCGACACCTATTAGCAAAACCCTTAGTCATCCAGTTCTCTAAAGGTGATGGATTATCTCTTTTATGTGACATGAAGGTAGACAGAATTTAATATCCTTTTACAAGGGAGAATGAAAAATGTAATTGTTATAGTAAGAGACTTAGAAATAGGTCTAGTAGAGACAAGGGGGGGAGGGGGTTAAAGCAATTAGTTGAGCTCATCTTTTTCTCACCCAGCAAACAATGTAATAAATTTTCCATATACAGGAGTTGTGTTTCAAGATCCAGTAGGGATAGTGGTATCAAATGACCAAAATGCAGAGGGCACAACTAAATTTTAAGTCTTGATTAACAGAATTTGAAACTGCTTATAATGATTTAGAAGTGAATAATACATACTATACAGCAAATGTTCAGAGGGCAAGAAGGTGAAAGTACATCAACAAAATTATTGGCATAATTAGCTTGCTGGCCAAATTGCATCATGAGCACCTGGGAGGACAAAAATGTGTGTGTGTGATTGTGTGTGTGTGTGTGTGTGTGAGAGAGAGAGAGAGAGGGTGGGTGGGTGGGTGGGAGATGGTGATATGGAAATAAGAGAGGCAGAAGGAATAAAAAACAGAGAAGAGCAAGAGGAGGACAGCACAAGAAAATATAAGGAAAAAGGAAAATGGAAAATGTTCTGGAGTGCTGGAAGAGTGACAAAGAAAAGTGGAGTGGCAGCAGGAAAAAGACTGACCTTTTGGGGGATTGTTTCTCCTGGTGTGGACACCAAAAAGCTTACCTTTTTCCTGCCTCTCCTGGTGAGTGGGAGAAGCAACCCACTCAAAGGATGTTCCTCCATCTCTGCTGGGAAACATCCATATATTCATATATGTGCAATCAGATGTGATCAAAATTTTTGCTAGATTAACACTGATCAGGTAATAATCAGATAATAATCAGGTAACTCTGGTAATACAGAAAACTAGTGAAGATCTTCCACCTTCCACCATTATGCCTAACAGGGCCATTTATCTTTTCAGACTCTCAACAACTGTGATATATGCACATCAAAACAATTTTTTGGTTTAACCATGGTTTAAAATGTGTACTTTAATTTTCTCCTGCTCAGTACTTCAATTGCTAAATGGAGTAGTCACCAGACAGAGAAGAGAGACATAGTAAACCACCTGTTGAAGACCTTACACCGTGAAAACCCCTTGATGAGGCAACACAAAATGAACCAAGAGATAGAGCCAGAAGATGAAACTCCCAGGTCAGATGGCACTCAACAAGCAGAGGACAGCTATGAATTATATTGTGGCTAATGACACAACTGGAAAGATGTTCAGCTGTTGACATGCTCAGAGGTGAAAGGAAAGTCAGAAGCTGCATAAGCTATGATAGGAACATAGACTGTGAGAAGTGTGAATCAGGAGAAGCTAATAATAGTAAAACAATGGAATGTATAAACATTGCAATACTGGGAGTGAGCGAGTTAGAGTGGCTAGAAATGGGACATTTTGAATCAGTGTTACCAACACAGTGTTTTAATCAAGAACTGAACATCTAAGAAGAAATGAGGTGGCAGTAATAGTGAAGAGAGGTGTAGAAAAAGCAGTCAAAGGAAGTAACACAACATTTTGCCAATATCAATAAGACCAGGGAAGGCTCATAAATATGACCACACTCCAAGCTTATGCTCCAACAAAAGAAGCAAAAGAAGAAGAAATTGAAAGAGTAATCTGTGCTAAATTCCAGGGGGGAATTGACTACACCAAAATAGCACTTCTTGTTCATCATAGGTGCCTGGAATGCAAAAGTAAGAAACAGCAGGATCAAAGAATGTAGCAAAATCGGATCAAGATCAAGATCAAGAAAAGGAGCAAGAAATGAAGCAGAGAGATACTGATAGAATTTTATGAGACCAACACATTGTTCATTGCAAACACATGTTTCAAGTGGCTAAAGGGGCAATAGAAATAAAAAAGCTGATGAAAACAATACACTAAAGAACTATATGAAAGAGACGAAACAATGACAGATTCATTCAAGGAGGAACCATTTGAAGATGACTCTACAAATTCTGCAACCTAGCAGTTCTGCCAACCTAGCAGGGAAAGTAACAGCATTCTGTGCAGCCAGTTTTGACAATGCTTGCTCTTTGGATTAGTAATGGAGATGAGCACTGCCCCCTACAGTTGGACATGACCACATTGTCAAAGGGGAAATCTTTACCTACAATTTTAGAAAGTGAAGTGGAAGCTGCACACTAAAGGCTTTTGGAAGAAACAAATCACTTGGAACAAATGGCATATCAATAGAGCTGCTTCAAGTTACAGAGAAAGAATCTACTGTAGTTCTAACTAAACCCTGTCAACAAATATGGAAAACAAAAGAATGGCCCACAGAGTAGAAACATTCAATATATATTCCAATCCCCAAGAAAGGGAACACCAGGGACAGCAGTAACCATAGGACCATTGCATTATTCTCCCATGCAAGCAAAGGGATGCTTAAAATTCTACAACAAAAACGTTTGGAGAAAACAATGACAGATATCCAAGCTTGGTTCAGGAAAGGAAGAGACGTTACTATGAAGGACCTTTACAAGTTCCTGAAGTGTAAAGATATATAATTGTAAAGGGTACATACAGTGGGCATTGTTATTCACTAGGATTTGGTTACAAGACCTCCCATGGATACCAAAATCCATAGATGCTCAAGTCCCATTAAATACAATACCACAGTAAAATGATGTTCCCTTATATAAAATGGTAAAGTTATGGTGTGCTTTTTGGAATTTATATATTTTAAAAATATTTGGAATCCATGGATACAGAAGGCTGACTGTTTAATATAAAATTATGAAGTATAAAGATATATAATTCAAATCCTACTAGTTAGTATTTTCCGGGCCATCCTATTTCCAATGTCTGTGTGTGATTGAGAAAGCTGGTAGGAAGAAAATCAACTCATTTGAAATATGGTGATGGAAAAGTGTTCTATGGATACTGTGGACTGCTAAAAAGACAAATAAATGAGTCATAGAGCAAACCCTGAGAGCCAGCTTCATGTAATGGTTTGAGTGTTGGACTACAACTCTGGAGACCAGGGTTTGAATCCCTAGCTGACCATGGAAATCACTGGATGACTTTGGGCAAGTCACATTCTCTCAGTCTCAATGGCAAGCCCCCTCTGAACAAATCTTGCCAAGAAAAACCCATGATAGATTCACCGTAGGGTCACCATAGGTCAGAAATGACTTGAAGGCACATAACAACAACAGAGCAAATCAAACCTGGTCTCTCTCTAGAAGCCAAGATGACTAATGTGAGACTGTCATATTTTGGACATATAATGAGAAGACAAGGTTCACTAGAAAAAACAACAATGCTTGCTAAGGCAGAAGGCAGTAGGAAAAAAGGAAGACTGCATGACAGATGGGTTATCTCAATCAAGGAAGCCACAGCCCTGAGCAGAGCAGTTGATGACAGGGTGACTAAGGGGCTCAACAGGCCGCCTGTTTGGAGCTGCTTGCAGCTGCCCCTTTCCTCGCTGGATTGGGGCCGCGGCAACTACATGCCGCGGTCTCAATCTGGCCTTTCTATGGTGCAAAAAGCATCTCCTTTTTGCTGCGCAGAAAGGTTGCCCTAGCTGCAGCGGAGGCCTTTTGGCGCAGCGTATATAAACACTGCACCAATGGAGCGCCGTGTGCCCCCCCACCATGCAGTTGGGTGCGCAACGTGATGCCGGAGTGTGGACAGTTGACGTGTGTATGCCACACCTTCATGCCGTCCCCACACCAGCGTATAATGCTGGTCTGTGGAGGCTCTAAGTTGAAGTTGATGGCAATTAACAATAATCTTTACAGCAGAGGGCTCCACAACCCTAATCTACTTCTGCCACCTTTGTCTCTCAACTTATTAACATAGTATTTTAGTCATTGTAGTGCTCTACCCGAGGTTGAAAACACACACTGGAATTCTTGCTGAAGGTACACACAAAGAAACAAACATAAGCAATACAATTCCCAAAACAAATTGGAAAGGAAGCCTTGTATTGAGCATACCAATTGCAGTACAGAACAATTTGAAATTATTAGCCAAACATTCCAAACCAAACCAGTCAATTAACTAAAACCTTTAAAACATAGACAACTCTACATAAATAACATGTATTATATAAGTATAGATGAATGGGTACAAAGAAAATATAAGTGAAATTTATAAAGTTGTAAAGCTCCCCACCCAACAAGGTAGTTAGTAAATCATCTGGAATGTATTGTTGTGAGAGACTACTCAGATGCTCTGTCACATTCAAACTATCAGCATCACACCAGGTAGACTGATGGGTCTTTCGTTCTTTCTTTTCTTTCTTTCATTTCGGCTTGGATGCATATCTCACTGCTGAGCAGGACTAAAGGCACAATATTGGGATTGAATAAAAGCTTTCTTGTGAGAGGAACAAAGCAAAGTGGAAAGGGCTTCAAAATGCCCCCCCCAATTTGGACATATGCCCCCCAGTTGTGCAAAGCACAGCTCAAGTCATTGCATGCCCACACAGAAGTAAGCCTCAGCACAACTGCATTTGGGCATGAAAAACATTGATCAGATTTGGGCATGTCTGCTCAAAAGGTATTCAATGTTTCAATAGCCTGTATTCAGTGTTTCAATAGTGTGTATTTAAATATGCATGTATTTTAAGTTTTAATCCTTAAATTGTCACTTATGGGAGACGACAGCAGTGTTTTCCTCACATTGCCCTGAAGAAAGCTCGTCTTTTTCAGTACTGACCAAGAAATTCCCAGCCCTTCTCTCCAGTCAGCGATCAAAGATAAACACGGTGCTGGAGTGAGAAGGGAGGGTTCTTGCAATAGAAGCTTGCTAACTGAATAGGGTCCTACTTTGCGAGACCCTGTCCATGGGCTGGAGATTTCTCATCTGTGATGTAAGCAATGGCACAATTTCAGGACTGTCCATTATAAACTGTAGAAATATAACAAGACCTCACCTGTCAGGACCATTAACTGTATGGCAGCTTGAATAAGGGAGCTTCAGGGAATAGGTGTTTTCATTCTAGAGCCATTACTTCTCCTTTGAAAAGAAGAGATTGCTTGAGTTCTACGGAGCTGTTACACTTGCATTTGTTACTAACAAGATGCCAGCTATTGTCAACAAAGTTTGAGAACAACCTTTTTCTTGAATACAGTATCATCAACATGGAGGTCATTTACAATTCAGTGTTAAAAGTACTGTAATTACACTCGTCCCTCCACACGTGCGGCTTTGACTTTCGTGGATTTCATTATTCATGGATTTTATTAATATGTTATCTCTAGGAATATCTATGTTCTCCAGTGCAACTCTATGGCCAACTTTAACCAAACGTCGCACTGAATGACCTACAGATTCCTAGAGAGAACACTCTACTAGGCATTTGTAGCTCGTCCAGCACAATTCTATGGACAATGTCCGGCAGATGTTGACCACAGAGTTGCACTGGAGGATCTAGAGATTCTTAAGGAGGAGTTTTCTCAGGTAAAAACATAATATTTTTGTTATTTGTGTTTTTTCCATATTCATGGGGATCCTGTGCCCCTAACCCTGGAGAATATGGAGGGACGAGTCTAGTCAAATGCATGGGCAGGGCATTTTTCTCACAACTCTTATCTCTGATGGAGAAACAAAGCCTCGTCAGTATTTTAGCTCCATAATATAGTTAACACACATCGGAAGGTCACAAAAGAAGAATCTATACATCTCTACATCAACTGTGGGTGAAATCCAGTGTTGTTGCCTTTTCTCTAGCAGCCCTGTGCTTGACCTCTTCTTGGGGGCTCCCAAGAGTGCACCTTGTGAAGGTGCTTCAGCAAAGAGGGGGAATAGCCCCTTCCTATTCTGCTGATAGTACTTACTCAGTGAATGGGAGGGATTAACATCACCACTGTATGTGTATTACATGGTTATGTTAACAATAATAAATTAAAATGTAACATAATTAATAGTAGAGACCAATGCTAAACTAATACACGGTGACAGTGAAGAGAGCTAAAATATACATACATACATACATATTATTATTATTATTATTATTATTCTGCTTTATTTATATATTCTCTAAAAGAGTATGTAGGTCTCATATGATGCCAAGCATAGTTTAGTTACACTGTTGACACACTCATGTGGAAAACTTTGCATGGCTCATGTTGAAAACTTTGCTTGGCTCATGTTGCTGGACTCTTGAATTAATAATGGTGACAGGATATATTCTGATTTCAAATATGTGGTCGTACAGTGGAATTGTATATTTGTTTGCATAGAAACAATTCTCACTGAAGACAAAAGGCAGAAACAGGATTGCAATCTTATGCAGCTACTCAAGGCTCTTCAGCACAATGCCAAATCAGTGAATAGCCAGTGAAAATTGTTAAAAATAATCTTTTTTTAACTGAAGAATCACTTTGTTCCTTCCACTATTCAGTCAAGATGGTTTCACATTTTACTGATTTTTTAAAAAAAATTGGTGATCTTAGCAATATTACATATATCTGTTGTTGTCTTGTACCTTTCAGTCATTTTTGACTTATGGTGACCCTATTACAGAGTTTTCTTGGCAAGATTTATTCAGAAGAGGTTTGCCATTGCCTTCCCTGGGGGCTGAGAGCATGTTACTTGCCCAAGGTTACCCAAGGCTGAGTGGGGAATCAAACTCTGGCCTCCAGTGTCTTAGTCCAAACTCAAGACACTATGCCACACTGGCTCTCATGATATATAGTTGGTATATATATTAAATTAAATGGGATTTTAAAAAAAGAAAATGTTAAGCAGACTTGGTAGTAACAAAACTATTTGTGGGAAGGACTTAAATGAAAATCTTCTGTCTTATGCCATATCTTGAAGGCAATGTTTACAAATTATTTATTTTATTATTCTGCCTAAACCTAGACTGATTTCTTGGGCTTGTTTGGCAAGAACAAGAAATAAGTCATGTAAGATTGGTGACCAGAATATATTTCAGTTGAAGGAGGGTGTTCCCAATGCAAATGTTTAAAAATGAAGAGAATGCTCAAATAAGGGGAGGTTGTGGCATTCCATGTTGTCAATACTACTGTACACTTACATCTCAGCTAATTTTTATGGGGATTGTGTTGTTATGTAAAACTGGAGCAGTAATAGTACTGTATTAGTATTGTAATAGTATTGTTTCATAAAGCATATTAGTTTAAATATTATCTAGGTATTACAGTCTAATTTTAAAACAATAGCAAGAGGACACCACTTTATTACTTTGTTAAAAAGAAGAGGCTGCAAAATCTCTCCACTAGTGTCTTTTTTAAAAAAGAAAAACTCAAATGTAATTGCGCTCATTTCATTGCTGAGCTAGGAGATCCTTCCCCAAAAGAGAAAGTGTTCCCCCCCTCCCCATTATTAAACAACAAGGCTAACACAGTCATCTTTTAAATAATGATCCAGGAATTTTTTTATTCATTTAAGTTTCAGTATCATTACAGAAAATGTTATGGTACAGAGTTGTTCAACATTAGTTTTATCTCTTTTCTCCTTTAAATTCCACATGAATGCTGGTAACACTAATATCTGTACAAGATCAGTCTTTGATTTTTTTAGATTTTAATTCTGTACATTTTTAAATGTATTGGTTAAAAAGGCTGTCAGCACTTAAGGAAGCAATTTTTGTTGTTTGTTTAAACAAAAGGTATCCAGTTACTGCCCAAGAGTACTGAGCTGGGTGGCTGCTGGGATGACAGATATCCCTGAACGCGCAGCAAAGGAGGAAAACCTTGGGGGCTTGATCGGGTTCCCAGTTCAGCCACTCGGCTTTTGGCACTGTGCACATCAACACGAGATACGATAAAGAACAAGCAGAAGCTCTCTGTGAAGCAGTTATGAAGCATACTAATAAGGGAAATCCAAGTGTTGTCTACACTAGTATAAATAAGCAGACAGCCTTGTTTTAAGAGCATAAGTAGTTGTATCTTAAAGATGAGAAAAAACACAAGTTCTGCAGGCACCTACTGCTGTCTACTAAAAGCTACCGCTATTGGAACTAGCATTGAACACACAAAGCAATTGCAAGAAAGGAAAAAGTTGCTTTGATATAATCAGAATAGATTTCTTTAAGATTTGTTTTTAAAGTTTTTTTAAAAGGTATTTATTTAAATCCATTTGAAATATAGTTCAAGGTGTTGACTATACTGATCAACTTTTATCCAAATCAGAAAAACTAGCTGTGCCGTTGCATATTACAGGATACAGTCAATGATATGTGGACATGCATCAAAACTTCTCTTTTGCTGGTGACATCATAGTCTTCCAATGACCATGACATCAACCACCTCGCCCTTATGAAGTTCCACATACTGCTCTGTCTTTGGAGGTAGCATCAACAGTCCATTGGCACTGCGCATACTCATCAGACGACTGCTCATCTGATTCCCTACAGGGATGCAAAAAGAGCCAAAAAAAAAAGTCCTGTTAGGAGGGCAAATGCCACAGAATAGAGAAACATATGAAGCCAGTTTACAAAAAATGAAAAACAAGACATTAGAATGGTCACATATAGTGAAAATGTGGTGTCAGAAATAAGACATGGAAGATACCTAGGAAATAATGGTTGGTCTTTTTTCCTCTAGAATTCTTACAATGCAATTTTGTTCAATCAAATCATTATTAATTCTCACATGTACAATTTTTCCATCATATCTTCTGGATGCCCTCGTACTGAATTATAATCTTGAACAGATGATTCCAAAGCCCTCTATCACACAACTGAAGAAACATTTTTTTTTTCATCTTGAGGACTGTCTTCCCTTGTGTGTGACCTCTGTGGACCATGTGCCACAATTGAGCAGGGCCGGAGCCATATACTTCAACTCACACATCTCTGTCTACACTTTCCCCAAGCCCCATTTTCTCATTTACACTCTCTCATACCAAGGCATCCCTAGTAAACCTGGACCATTTTACTTCCTGAGATGGATACTGTGACTTCCAGACCTAACAGTTACATGCTTAGAATTGTTAGCTGCCTTGAGCCCTTCTTGTGAAAAGGCCTCAGAGGGGAGGGAAAGGAAGCATAAACTATTTGTGCTTCTTGTTTTCTGTGTTACACTGAAAAAAAGATGAGAAAGATGAGCTGGATTTGTGGAAAGGGTATGGGGAGGGAATTTCACAGATCTAGAATATGTGGGTCTTGGTGTCAGATGATAAATAATGATCATATGTAAAGGAAGCTCAAATCCCTTGTGTTTCCTTTTGTTCTTCATATTCTGAAACACTTCAGCCTTGTCAGCGAGTAGAGGGGGAAGAAAATGCCCGCAGGAAGCTAACCTGTACTTTGTGCCCAAGGCAGTGGTTCTTGGTGATGCCAAGTCAGTATGCACCGGTGATATTCTGGACGAGGGTCCAATTTCACATCACATGATAACTGCAGAAACACACACACAAAAATAAGATATGTTATCTCTATCTGTCTGAAGGACCGCATAACATTTAGCAATCTGAAAATAAAAGCATATGCCAAACCCAATCCCAGATATATGGTGTTACACTGGGACTGGCCTGAAACTTGGAGAACTCTGGCTAAACTAGAGAAAAAAGTTGAGTAATACATACTTTCCCTCACAAATGTCACACCTAATAAAAATGTAAAATCTTAAAATAATCTACTTTCTATGTAATTCTTATCCAAATCATTATAATTGCTTGGTTCTTTACCCAGATAATATGGCTGCTAAGTGCAGCTCCATACCAGCTTTACTCTGCTCCTTTCTATTTCGCTCACTACGCTAGAGACTCCTATACAATTTTTTTCACTATTTAATGATCATTTTTTTTAAATGATATAATTTTTTCTGAAGATTTTGCAGACCTATAAATGGCTGGTGAGGTACAAACAGCAATCTACCACTAAAGATCCTTGGGGACACAGGACTCCTTAATGGTGGGGCAGCTCTCTGTCCCTCACTAGTTGTTTCCAGAACATGCTTCCAGGCTCTCCCTAATGGCACTACGTGGAAAACATGTCAATAGAAAGATTGAAATTCTGTCTATATGCCAGAACTGACTGATGGGGCAACCAGCAATCCATTCCCAAAGACCCTTTTGCTCCGTGACCATTTCAGGGCTTCAGGCCCTTGCTTTCCCTACTGAAATCAATGGAGACACAGCATCACAACCC
>NC_056522.1:311792106-311794609 GCF_019175285.1 Sceloporus undulatus | reverse complement strand
TTTTTCTGTAAGCCGCCCTGATCGTTGGAAGGGCGGGGTATAAATAAAAATTTTATTTATTTATTATTAAGTGAGTCTTGGTCAAACTTGAAACTACTGTAGTCACAAGTAGGGATGGAAAGAATATTTATTATGATTCATTTCCTGGCATAATACCATGCTTCCTAATATATGAGAAACCTCTGCCAAGTAGAATAGAGCACTTAGGAAGATTCTTTGAACTTTGAGAAGTCTTTTGGGGAATTATTCTGCATGGAAATAAGTGTTTTCTGTGTAAAAACATGTAATGTGTTTCCAGTACAGTATATAGTGTGTTTTGTGTAGTTTTACACAGAACTGATGCCACGGAAGATTTCACCAAGTGAAAATATATCTTGATAACTGCACAGAAATTTTGGTTTCCCCCTCACATTGAGGAGAATAATACAGAAATGTGTTGTCTATTCACAGGCATTCAGACAGGATATTCAATTTTGAACTACTACTCTCCACTAACATTCTCTAACATTTCCCAATTTTTAAATGGTCACCTCATCGCACAAGAATGGTGTGGAGGTCTCAGGCTGGAGGTACTTTAGTCCTTACAACACTGGACCAATGTTGAAAGCAGAGAAACCACTGGCTGCCTCCGCAGCACTTCAGCTGGCTGGTGGGTATGCTGCAGGTTTCAGCTAAGAGGTGATCAGGTAGAATGAGAAACCATTTGGTCCCATTTGTAAGTATTTAAACCACTGCCTCTAGACTGGCCCTTCTGTGCTAGCAAGGTTTTACTCTGAGTGAGCTGAGCAACCTACAGATGGTCAGAGGCCATACCAGGACATCAACTGAACTACTGGTTTGCCTGAAGAACATCATTTGGTAATGTATGTCCAGTAACACTGAACACATATTGACTTACTATAATATACAAACTAGTGAGGCTCAAGCAGCATACAATGGCAAAAGGTACACTCAAATACATCTGGGTCAAATTAATGATATTAAACCATCATATCAGGGGACCAATGCAACATTTCCCGCAGAAGGTTCCAGTACTGGAAATGAGACCAGCTTGGAAAGATGCAACTAGGGTGAGAGAGAACAGGGAGGGGAAGTAATGAAAAGGAGGCAGCTTCAGCATCCTTGTTTACACACCATTTCCTATTCTCCTTTAGATGTAGTTTTGGGCAACACCTTGTCATAATCAATTTGATACTAGGGCTTTCACAAATTGCAAAGAGATTGTTGCCATTTGACCAGCAAATGTATTTCTGGAACACTGTAATCTTCACATTTTACCAGGTTTAGTTTTAGTAACAGCTTTTTTTGGGCTACTCTCTACTGCAAAGAAAATGCACAAGAAGATAATCAAGAAGAACACATCACAAATACAATATTACAAGATTACACCTGTAATCTCACTAGTATAATTCAGTTATTTTAGGGAAACAAAGAACTGCAACTTTTCATCAGATTTTTAGTCCCCCCCCCCCGACTACATTTTGGATTATTTCAATCCTAACAGCATTCATTTCCATGTAATCTAAAATGGGTGGTAATCACATAGCTCTCCAGATGTTATTGGATTGTAACTTCCAGAGTCAAAGGTGAACTACTAGGTTTTCCCTTGTATAGACAGTGATGTTGAATACTATATGCTTCATATACTTCATTCTTGTTGGATCTGATTTTTATCAAATTCAAGAATTTGCTCCCATTCTTGTTCCCCACCAGCCATGGTTTCAAGATGCCAATCACTACTTTGAGAAAATGTGTAGGAATACTGTTTGTGATTGAAGATGTTCTCAGTGGTCCTCATCTCATGAATGTCAGTGGCAAATCTCCTATTCACAAGTTAGGGCATTTTCAAGATAAATCTCTTTGTTTCCTCTGTGAAAACACTGTGCCAGAGGTTCTGCTCATGAGAACAGAGGACAAAGACTAAGCAATTCTTGCCTGATCAGGTAGTAAGTCCCTCTGCAGAGGAGGTACAGGAAGTCAATTCCTACCACTTGAATTTGATCACATTCTACCAGGGTGGTACTGACATCCTCTGCTTTTTTCAGTGGAGTGCTCCTAGAGGATGCTTGCAAAGCTGCGGTCTGGTCCCAGTCATTGACTTTCATCTCACACTACAGGCTGGATACCAGGGTAAGAAATGATGCAGCTTTTGGGAGAGGGCAGTGTTGCTTTCTGGTTTGCATTGAGGTTTGTTGCATTGCATGCTTTCTCCTTGCATGCTTAATAAAATATATTTTGGTCTACTACACATAGTGCCTGGTATCACGACACTCCATTCTCCCATGACAACAGCCTGCTAGTCTAACCCATTTGTGTGATTCACAGAGACCACAACGAAGGAGGACAGGTTGCTTACCTGTAACTATAGTTCTTTGAGTGGTCATCTGTGAATTCACACAGAGGATGGGCAAAGCTACCACCAAAAAGTCTTCCCTAGTGATTCTAGAATTTTAATGCTGTAAGCCGCCCCGGTTGCGCAGAGAGGCAGGATAAAAATAAAGAT
>NC_056522.1:311626140-311792096 GCF_019175285.1 Sceloporus undulatus | reverse complement strand
TTATTATTATTATTATTATTATTATTATTATTATTATTATTATTATTATTTTCCAGATGTGCCTGTGCAGGCATAGAAAACCCATTTGTTTGAATTCACAGATGACCGTTCAAAGAACTAAGGTTACAAGTATCTTCACTAATGTGATATTGCATAAGGTCAGCCACTGTCTTTTCTGATCTCATTAATATAGCTAAACTGAGGGAACTTGTGTGATATCAGAATAGGGGTGGGCAATCGTTGGAGGTTACAAGCCTGCACTGCACCTGCAGGGAGCTTGGGAGGGCTGCATTCCTACTCTTAATTATTTTTTGGTCCAACATACCTCTAAATGCCACAACCTTCCATTTTTATCCCCATTTTTAATAATCTCTGGGCCATTTTAGGGACAAGGGAAGTCTTTGTTCCACAGGAAGTGACCTGGAAGTTAACCCTCCTAAGCCTAAAATGGCCCAGGGTAAGGGAAAACATGATGAAATTGAATCACATATTCTAGGACGCATTTGGGGCAGTCTGTTCTTTGAGTAGTCATCTGTGAATTCAAACAATTTTTTTACAGTGAACCTTTGGGTGATTGGGATGGGGAAAAACAGCACTGGGACCACATTTTCTCTATCCCTAATTTAGAAGGTATTTTCATCAATAATGTGACACCAGCACTATGGCACCTAAAACTCATATTTTAAAGACTTTTACCCTGGCTTTTATGATAGTAGGACGGGGATCCAGGATTCCCTGCATCTTCCTCAGTGCTGGGACAACAAAAAGATTGCAGGTAACAACAGCTGACACAGGATTCCCTAAAGATCAAAACATAGGTTACAGATAGGCAATTCAAAATTATTTAGAGAATGATAAACAATTGTTATATTATGATACTACCTTTTGAGATTTCATATCTATGCTAGGCATAGAGGAAATGTTGTACCTACTGTACTATTTTATATGGAAGATGCAACAGGAAAAGATGCAAAAGGCCCAGATTAAATTTTTCAAGGTTTATGGATTTAGAAACTTAGAAAATAGACATTACTATTACTTTTTCACCTTTGAAGGGCAACTGTATTTATAATGTAATAAAACTTACCTGGGAGTGCAAATATTATTTTTCTTACACCATCAATATCCAAAGTTGCAAAGGTTGTTGGCAACCTAGGAAGGAAACCTAGTTGTTAAAACTATGAAGGGAACTACCATTTAATCTTGAAATAAAATGAATACTCCAGGGGATTTACAGTGTGGTAACATTTCTACTGGACATTTCAAGAATTTTGTTTTTTAAAAATGGTATCACCTTGTCACATACACGCCTGTGCCCTTGCTGTGCTATATCAATATCTACTAAAATTAATAAGCATTATTCAACAATAGCACATTGACAGATGTTGTAAAGAATACTGAAGTGACTTTATGTGGCCTCAGATGTTAATCATGACTACAAAATGCAGAGCAGTTTTTACTGCCTGTATTTTAAAAAAGAATTAATTATCAAAGTGGGACTCATATATTTCTCCTAAATGGACAAATCATCTTTGAAGTAAATATGCAAGGCCCTACTCATCATAGACAGAGAACCTCCACCCTTGAATTTACACAATGGAATCCTCCTCAGAGGCCTCTCCTTGAAGTCTTGCTCCCTCAGAGAAGGGAGAGAGGACAGGAAAACAGATCTTGACTGAACTACATTCTGGAAGAAGGCTAAGCTCAGCTGGGAGATCTCCCTTTCCTTATTTCAGTTGGTAAAGGCAAGGATGGAGTGAACCTTCTCTTGACTGAACTCCTTGAGTTGCTGGCTTTGCTTTACTCTATTCTCCCCTTCTCCCAGAAGGTGTGGCTGGAGCAAAGTTGACTCATCTGGGAGCCACCACTTCAAACTGCTGCTTATGTTTTAGCTCCTCCCTGGGCCTTTATTCACCTCTTGGCTTTTATTGTTGGAAAATGCAGGAGTTGAGCCAAGTTGGCTCAGTATGTGCGTGATGGAAACCCAGTGGATTTCATTGGCCAAGCTGCATTTGCAACCCTGGTTTCCAGGAGGCATAGTCCAACGCTAAAACCACTACACTAGTTCCAGTTCCTTCATTTTGAGGGCACTTTTTTCTTCAACTTCTCTGTGTTTTTTCAATGCCTGTATTTTATTCTACACCGACATCTAGGGCTCTAAAAAGTTGTAAAGGAGAACATCCTCATAATAGTAATAGTAAAAAAAGTTAAGTTCTCCTTTCATTGGTCAATTTTTAGAGTAGAATAATTCTTTCAAGGATCTACATTTCTGAGTGCTGGAAAGCCTTTTTTCTCAGAAGGACGAGTTTGTTAATAAGGGAAATAGACTGTTTATAGAGGGTTGGTACTTTAGCCCCTTGTGGTCTAAATGGAGATCTGTAGTTTAGCTGTCTACTTTAAAGTTCAGATTTTGATATACCGCATAAACATCCCGCTTCCAAGCTGTTAAGGTCAATCTTAATACATGTATGAAGAAAAATAAACTGTAAAGATAGAATGCCTTTGAGAACCATCAGTTGCCAGGCATAAACTTTGGAGATGATTCTTTCAGAACCTTGCAGGCTGAATATGAACTTGTTTTGTAACTATTTTCACATGTATACAGTTTAATCTAGTTTAATATAACATTTCTAAATTGATTTTTAAAAAAATAAAAATTAACATGAGGGATTTTTTACATATCCTGAGACACTTTCTCTCTTTTTCACATTGGAAAGACTACTCACCCTGGTTTCATAAAAACCCTGCCAAAGTGAATCTGAGCATGAAGATCAATATCCAGCACCTGTTTAAGATAGTCCTGTTTAAAAGGGGGAAAAAACCATATTCAAAGCTATTCATTAAGACATCTGTCTGATGAAGCTTTGTTCAGTCCAAGGAAATTTATCATTCTTATACCCCCTTTTCTCAACAATAGTGCTGCAATCAATTAACAGCAATAAAATGCAAAGGGACTGAAGTGCAACAAAATATGTTTAAAATATAAAGGGCCTCACAGCGGTGTTACTACTCAATTTTATATAGCTGAATACCATTTTCATCTTGAGGACAACCTTCTGCAGCTTGAGCTCCTCCAAAATTTTGCATTTTGTCTCCCATCAGCTCCTGCTAGCAAGGTCAATAGTCAGAAATTTGAAAAACTGTAGTTCAAAATGTTCAGAGCACGAGGTTGGGAAAGGCTGTTCTAAGAGCACTGACTAGAGTCTTTCACTAGTAATGTTCTCTTTGAGTGTACTGAGATCTAAATATAACCAAGATGATGATGTTCATGATGTTGTTATCATGATTAGTAAGAACATTTGTTTACAGCACCTGTTTCACTGAAGGGCAGAACAACTCCATTCTCTTTTAGTATTCCTGACCATGGGATCACCACCCCCAGTATTTCTCTAAGTTTATTGAAATCAGCTCTCCTAAAGTCTAGGATGCGTGTCTGACTATGCCTGGCTTCTCCTTTCCACTGTATAACAAACTCCAGGAGAACATAGTCACTTCCCCCTAATGATCCCACCACTTGCACCCCATTAACCCAGTCATGCTTGTTGGTTAGGATCAGATCTAAAATAGCTAACCCTCTTGTTGCCTCTTCCACCTTTTGGAAAATGAAATTGTCTTTGAGGCAAGTGAGGAATTTGCTAGACCTTGAGGATTTGGCTGAGTTTGAATTCCAGCAAATATCAGGATAGTTTAAGTCACCCATCATTACTACATCTCTCCTTTCTGAGTGTGTAGTCATCTGTTCTAGAAAGGCGTCATCAAATTCCTCCATCTGACTGGGGGTTCTGTAGTAGACTCCCACCATAACATCCTTGTTGTTTCCTTCCCTTTAATTTTTATCCAGATGCTCTCCACCTGGTTGCCAGTATTGATGCTCGGATCTCTTTCAATGGTATAAATCTCTCTGACCATATAGTGTTATTCTTCCTCCCTTCCTGTTTGGTTCCATTTCTTTTAAAAAGGTTATACCCTCTATTTCTACATTCCAGTTCTGAGACTCATCCCACCAGGTTTCAGTGATGCCTATTATATCTATTGCTTTGTTGTACTAGAAGTTCGAGTCATCTTGCTAATTTCCCATGCTCTGTGCATTAGTGTACAGACATTGAAGACCATGTGTCCCCTTGACTTGCTGCCTGTGCATGTTTTTTTTGCCTCCCACTGTTGGTCCTTGCACTATTTGTCTTGTTTCCTTTATGGTCAGTTTGAATATTTTCTCCAGCCCTTTTGCCTTCCAGAATATTGTCTCCTCCCACGGACACTCAGTTAAAGCCCTCTGATCAAATTCTTCAGACTGTTGGCAAAACACCATTTCTTCCAACTGGACATGCAGCCCCTGCTCAAACGAACTACAAATAATTCTCGGTGGCCCACTCTCGGACCACGTTGTTTACACTATGCTATCTTTTCCTCTCCCTTCCTTCTTCTAACCACCTGGTTTAACCTACCGTTCACTTTTAAAATCCTTCCAAAAATTACTCTGTCTTTTAAGAGGGAAAGGCCATTACAGGTGATAATTGAAAAGTGTGCCACAGCTTCATTAACTAACTCACTACCGGTGCAATTCTTTCAAAGTTGTACACATCCTATAGCACCTCCTGAATTTGGATGAGGAGTAAGAATAGCTTTCCAGTGCAATGAAAACAACCCTGCTCACTCTTTGCTCCATTAAAACAAGCCAAACAAAACAAGACCTTGCTTTTCAGTTAGAAGATGTCTGAAAACTCAGCAATATGGAACTACAAATGTGTCTCTTTCCCTTATTTCCCCCCTGAAATGCATACCCTCTCTCTCAATCATGAACGAACAGCTTACAGAAGAAAAGAAAAATACAGATAGTTTAGTGTCATTGTAATACAGTGCAGAAAATGTTGTGTTGTTTTTAAATAAAAACTTTTTCCAGTTGTCTTGCCCTCTCCATCCACTGAATCAATAACATCAGAAAATGTGATGAACTGCAAAGAGGTGAAAGAGAAACAGTGGTGTATAAATTGTGCTCTGGATGGGAGCTTCAGAGTATTTGTGAACTGCCTAAGTATGCAAACAACAAACTTATAGAAAAACTGATTAAATAAAAGATCTATAAACTGAGTGAAAATAAGGGAGAAGTGTATCCTACTTGCCCAACGTTCCCATGTTATCAAGATGCCTCAAGGTCAACTGTACAGTGAGAGGAGTAACTGACCCCTGCACGTTCCTGACTTGATGGGACCATACTATTGTGTCCCTGTAAACAATATTATGTTAGTGTGCATGAGAGATCCAAATTCAGTTTAGGAGGTACGGCAAGATCTCAAGCCTCAGTGATGTGTGTGATGGGAAGGAGGTTGTAAAGGGCCTAGAGACTTCTCCTGCTGCCCTATGCAAAGTG
The DNA here is from genome assembly GCF_019175285.1 of Sceloporus undulatus. Classification (NCBI taxonomy): domain Eukaryota; kingdom Metazoa; phylum Chordata; class Lepidosauria; order Squamata; family Phrynosomatidae; genus Sceloporus; species Sceloporus undulatus. Next base: position 311,786,728 of record NC_056522.1, on the reverse strand, counting down.
ATAGGGACATAATGGCAGCAGGATCTAATCCAGGAAAGCTCAGGAGCATTTAGGCTCTGATGTCCCAATAGTTTTTTTAAAGCAAAACAATAACAAACATCAAACAAAATCCCCCTCATTCACATTTCCTGGGGGGTTCAGACCTGCTCTAGAAACCTTCTGCTACCCCTTTCATTCTTTAATGTGTTTATTTCCTAGCATCCACGTTTATACTTGAGCTTCCATTTACTAGAGTTCTTTGCACATACCTTTTCTCCCCATGGACACGCCCCCCCTGATAGTGATGATGACATCAGCACGACTGATTCCCTCATTCAAGGCATTTAGTAAATCGTACTGGACTGTAAGATAATAAAAATAAATAAACTGTCATAAAGTTGTAGATTCTATGCACGTTCAAAAGAATAAAATAGCCCATCTACTAAAAATTGTCCAAATGCAAACACATATTCTTGACCAGTCAGAATATTATTTCCCGGGTGACAAAGACTATTGAGATGTGTAGTAGAAGCATGGCATTTAGTTTGCACACTGGAAATGATTTAGCTGAATGTTTATGGAACCTGTGTGAAGTTGAAGGCTTTCATGGCTGGCATCTATAGTTTTCTTTTGTGGTTTTTCGGGCTACTGTGGCCATGTTCTAGAACGAGTTTCTTCTGAAGTTTCACCAGCATCTGTGGTTGGCATCTTCAGAGAGTGCTTGCCTGGAAAGGAGTTGGATATATATATTGTGTGACCTGGGAAGGCATGAGTGATTTGCATTGTGTATTGTTTTTGTTGCTATGGTAGGCCTCAGGGTGGGAGATCTGCCAAAAGAGGATTAGTATCTGCTTGATAGTGCTCCTTGTCTACTGGGAGAATTTCTCTTTTGCATTTGTTGAGTCTTTATCTGCTATATTTTTCAGGACTGGCGTCAAACCTTGTTACTTCAAAGGGTTTCATCTTTCCTGTTGAAAAAAGTTCCAGGTGTTTGTGGATTTCAATGCTTCTTGTACATCCTGACATGGTAGTGATTGCATGGTCCACGAATTTTCAGTGTTTTTCAAACAGTATTTTATGCCCAGGATGGTTTGTGACATGTTCTGCTACTGCTGATTTTTCTGCTTTCAACAGAAAGAGGAAACCCTTAAAGTAAACACAGGTTTGGCTACCAGTCCTGAAAAATAGCAAGTGAAGATCACACAAATGCAAAAGAGCAAATCTCCCAACAGACAATGAGCACTAATCAAGCAGACACTAATCCTTTTTGCAGACCCTCCCACGCCTGAGGCAGCCATTAGCAACAGAACAACACACAAATCACTCCTGCCTTTCCAGGTCACACAATACATTACCCAAGTCCTTCCCCGGTGTATGGCCAGCCAAGAGGAGGACTCGAGGAGGCCCTTAGCTCCTCAGGTGCAAGAGGAACCTGAGTCTGTGCCAGGCCCAGTTTCTGCCCTGCCAGGTCCCAGCTCTGCTCTGCCACCCCAGTGGTTGTGGCTCAGCCAGATCTTATCTCTCTGGGGTCTCCTCCAGAGGAGCCTGAGCTCAGCATCCCAGTCTTGCCCCAGTGAAGTGCCAGACTTGGGAGACTTAGAACAGCAAAGCATGGAGGTTCCTCCCTTTCTCCAACGGAGAGCAGAAAGGGCATGCCTGCAGCGTTCTAGGAGGCTTGCAGAGAAGCATTCTGTAGATACAGAAACAGCTGTGATAAGGAGGAGTGGTTCTGTGATTTAAGAGTTCGGAAACACCGACCCTTTGTCAGAGTTTATTACAAGTTCAATGTACTGAATGCTGTTGGCTCTGGCTCCTCTGTTCTTTTCCGGGACCCTTGGCGTCCTAGATCTGTGACTACCCTTGAAACCTACGACCTCTGTACAGACTCACAACTTACCCCTCTGGCATCCTCAAACCTTGGACTGAACTGGGCATTGCAGACTTCTAGAATCCTAAACTTGGCTTGGTTTGTGGCTGACATCTATTTGGACAGGAGAAAGTCTGTAAACTGTCTGTTGGTTGCCTAGCTTGTTTTCTTCGCTGTGCCATTGTTATCAGTGTGTGTGTGTGTGTGCTGGCAGCATTCCCGGACACAGGCAAGCATTCTCTGAAGATGCCAGCCACAGATGCTGGCGAAACGTCGGGAGGAACATCATCTAAAACAACTTGGCCCACATAGCCCAAAAAACCACACACAAATATACAGTGGCGGCAAAAAAATATTTAGTCAGCCACCAATTGTGCATAATCTCCCACTTAAAAAGATGAGAGGGGCCTGTAATGAACATCATAGGTAGACCTCCAACTATGAGAGACCAAATGAGAAAATAATCCAGACAATCACTTTGTCTTGATTGGAAAATATTTATTTGCACATTATGTGGAAAATAAGTATTGTTCACCGTCAAAAACACGAAGATTTCTGGCTCTCACAGACCTGTAACTTCTTCTTCTTTAAGAGGCTCCTCTGTTCTCCACTCTATTACCTGCATTTAATGGCACCCGTTTGAAAACCCTTTATCAGTATAAACGACCCCTGTCCACAACCTCAAACAAAGCCACACTCCAAACTCCATTATGGTGAAACCCAAAGAGCTGTCGAAAGACACCCAACACAACAGTGTAGACCTGCACCAGGCTGGGAAGACTGAATCTGCAATAGTCGAGCACGCTTGGTGTGAAGAAAATCAAACTGTGGGAGCAATAATTAGAAATGGAAGACATACAAGACCACTGATCAACGCCCTCGATCTGGGGCTCCACGCAAGCTCTCACCCGTGGGTCAAAATGATCTACAAGAATGGTGAGCAAAAAATCCACCGAACCCACACGGTGGGACCTAGTGAATGACCTGTGGAGAGCTGGGACCAACGTAACAAAGGCTACCATCAGTAAACACACTACGCCGCCAGGGACCTCAGATCCTGCAGTGCCCAGACGTGTTCCCTCTGCTTAAGCCAGAATATGTCCCGGGACGTCTGCGTTTGCTAGAAAGCATTGGATAAATCCAGAAAGAGATTGGAGAATCGTCATATGGTCAGATGAAAACCCAAAAGTAGAACTTTTGGTAAAGAAACACAACTCGTGTGTTTGGAGGGAAGAATGCCGATTGAATCCAAAGAAACACCATAGCTACTGTGAAGCATGGGGGTCTGCAACATCATGCTTTGGGGCTGTTTCTCTGTATAGGGACCAGGACAAGATCCGTGTACAGGAAAGAATGAATGGGCCATATCTTGTGAGATTTTGAGTGCAAACCTCCTTCCAATCAGCAAGGCATGAAGATGAAACGTGGCTGGGACTTTCAGCATGACAACGATCCCAAGCACACGCCCCCTGGGCAATGATAAAGTGGCTTTTATAATGCGTTTAAAGGTCCTGGAGTGGCCTAGCCAGTTCCCAGATCTCAACCCATCAGAAACCTTAGGATCGAGTTGAAAGTCTGTGTTGCCCAGCAACAGCCCCAAACATCACTACTCTAGAGGAATCTGCATGGAGGAATGGGACAACATACCAGCCAACAGTGTGTGCCAACCTTGTGAAGACTTACAAGAAACGTTTGACCTCTGCATGGCCAACAAAGGATATATACAAAAGTATTGAGATGAACTTTTGATATTTACCAATACTTATTTTCCACCATAATTTGCAAATAAATTTCTTTCCAAATCAAGACAAAGTATTGTCTGGATTGTTTTGTCTACCTATGATGTCAATTAACAGGCCCCTTAATCTTTTAAGTGGGAGAGCCGTGAAAAATGGGTGGCTGATAAATTTTTTTGCCCCACTGTATATATATGGAACCTCTTTAGCATGCTGGATATGGTGAGATTAACATTTTGTTGTACCAACTTATATGTCACATTATAATAAGTTAAACTGATGGTCTGCAGAATAAGTTTAGGATGCAGTTAGAAAAGAATGGAAAGAAGAAATAACCATCTCCACCATAACCACAACAATCACAACCTTATATATTTCAGGGCTAAAGAAAAATTTCCCAACATTTTCTTTATTCTCTTACTTTCAAGAATTAATTATAATTAATTAATTAATTATAAATTACAAAAAATAAATGGCATCAGCTCATTTTGCGTTGTTAGAAGTAGGAATTATTAAGAAGAAAAGAAGAACTCTTGTTCCTCATACCTGGATTCTTGGATTGTCTTTCCTACTCTAACACAGCTTCCAGCTGCAACTGCACAGGCCTAGCTGTTCATGAATCCTGACTGTAGGCTCTTAGCTGCAATAGACCCCTAGCTGGAGCCTAACCCATTGTCTCATGACCTTGTTGTTCCTTGCTATCTGCTCACCTGCCCTCATCCCTAGTATTTAAGCAGTCACTTATGTAAGGAGATGAAACTGAATTCTCCACTCAGTTTGCTTTCTCCCTCTGTGACTGTGTATGAAACCCAGAGGAAAAAAGCAAGCAACTATCTGCAACTATCAAAGTGACCACCTATTCAACACAGGGAACTTCCAAGATCATTTTGCCAAGTGTATCCCCAAAGCATACACCAGCATTGAAACATGGAGATTTCTTGGTCTTCATCTTTGCTATATAGTTTATTACAAGGGCAGGAACATTAGATTCTGTGAATCAACCACCTGAAGCAGCAGATGCTGCAGAGGACAGTTTCTTCTGTTAGAGGTGAGTTTGCCATACAGCTGCCCCAGCATCCCTCAAATACAGTGGAGGAAAGTCTTTCCACCAGTGTCAAATAAAAATTCAATCCTTAAGTCTATGTCACTCCAGTACATTGCCAGGGGGGAGCAGGGGAGAGAATCTTGTAGCTTACTACATTCATTTCATCGTATGTTATGCAATATGCTAGAAAGAAAAATCCCCCCAAGATCAGTTATTTGCACTGACAGAATTACCTGTCATCATTTTCTCACAGATTTCCCTTCTATAGACACAAAACTGCAAAGTTCCACTTTCAAAATTCAAATTGTATTAGCAAATGTTATGATTAAGGGAAAAACTGTAGTCCAGCTTTTAATGTGGGCACTCTACCCAAACAACTCAGTAGAGTTCTATTTTTCATTTTGGTCCGGTGTATGTAAACTCATTTCAAGCTGACTACAGGCTTGGGCTGGGCACTGAAAATGACTTTAATTACCCTAAAAAGGCTATGGTGGTGTTTGTGTGAGACTGCTGATACTATTTGAACTTGATCATGGTATCTTACTGGATCAACTCAGAGGGTTGGGTATCAAAATCATGATGATGTAGTAGATTCATTCCTACCTATGGAACCCATGTCAGAAACTGGCAATGAGGTATGTTTTGCATAAATTCATGGCATATGAATTTATCCTGCAAAGATACCTCTAATCCCCCATGCTTTTAAACATCAATACAAAGCTGCTGGGTGAGGTCATCATGTGAGTGAGATGCCATGAACATGCTGATGACACCCCAATCTACTTCTGGTTTTCTGAATCAAGTGAGGCTATGAATATGCTGAGCTAGTGTAGAATCAGTAACAGTATGAAGGAAGGCCACAAAACTGAATCACAACAAGATGGAGGCCCTATGGCTTGGTGATTATCATTTCTGGAAATTGCAGATGCACCTTATCTTGAATGGAGTTGCACTCCCTCTGTAAAAGCTAAGAGTTTGCTGTTACTGCATATCCAAAATACACTTCTTTATTTTCTCCACTGCAATGAAATTGTTACCCATTTTCTTATCTCTTGGAACCCAACATGAACTATTAGGAATTACAGTGGTCCCTTGGTATATGCTGGGGTTTGGCTCCAGGACCACCCATGGAAATGAAAGTTAGTGGATGGTCAAGTCCCATTGGCATAGTGAAATGGTATTCCTTATATAAAATAGCAACTTAAAGGTTTGCTTTCTGGAATTTATTTCTTTTTGTTATATTTTGAAGCCATGGATAGTTGAATTGGTGGATAAAAAAATAAAGGGCTGACTATACATACAAATTACTATTAAGAATTACCCAGCCCTTTATTTATATAGACATAATGTTCTTGCATGGTCATACTGGGGTGTGTTGGAACCCAAGAACCAGGATCCTAACAACACAGTGGTTAAGCAACATTAAAAAACCCTTAAGCAATATTAAGAATTTGTACATGCATTTGTGCACTCCTCCATACAGGAAGATTGGGCTGGAACAACTATTAACACAAATACCCTTTTGTTTTTCCTTACCCTTATGGGGCAGTGAAGTTGCTACCACATTTTGACCCATTTACCTCTTTGTGGCAGCAACTTTTGTTGGGTATGGATGAGTAGGAACTGCTAAGTAAAGCACTCCTCCTTGAGGAATCACAGATAAAAGCAAGGGGTAAGCTGGCCCTTCAAGCTTCCCAAGAAAGTTTTGTTTGCCTCTAATGGTCATGCAAAGAACGGAGGTGGTATGCTTCTTTTATAGTCCAAAACACATGCAGGGAATGCAAATAAATATGTTCTTCTTCAGAAGGGTGATGCATGAATCACCCCCTAAGGCAAGGAACATATTATATTTTCCATGTGATAAGTAATCATGATATTCAGAGACATTGACAATGAAATGAAACAATTAAGTGGAGATAAGCCTATTCCATCTATAGAATATCCAAATGCTCCCCTACATCACCTTCAACTGTCCATTTCCACAGTATATTACTGATTGTTCAACAGGTGCTTCTTGTGATTTATGAAGCAGCAGCAGATTGATAACAATGAACCATATATCATTCTCTGTATCTTCTGACTACATTTAGTCAAATTATTGCTGGCAAGAATATTTGCTTTGAAAGGGAAATGCACTACTCAAGGAATTATGTATGCTCCTACATAAGCACAGGATCAAGTTTTCTCAGAATGATTAGAAATCTCCACTTTTCACAAGGAAGCAAGGTTTTGGCATGAACAATTTTCTGACACTGGACTCACTATGTTAAGCCTCCAGCTAGTCTGTGTCTGAATCTATTATGATTTCTAATACTTTTGCCAATCAAAGAATGGGAGCATTTCAGTGGCATCACTAGGAGTGTGTGAACCACATGGGGTGACACCCCAGAGGGGGGTGCCACCTGGTGGGGCGGTACACCGGAACGACTGGCATGGCTACTGGGCTAGTGAGAAAGAGCACTTTCCTACTCACCCAACACCCACATAGGACCCTTAATGGGCCCTCTGGAGGCCACAGTGCTACCCTACTCAGTAGCTTTAGGGTCCAGTGCCTTTCTGGGGTGGCGTTGCTTTCAGGGTTTGGGTTGGCTGCAGCCATGCTGGATCCTGAAGGCCTTTCTAGGTAGGGAGGCTGCAGTGGCCTGGGCAGTTGGGGAGGAGGGCAAGGCAGTTTGCCCTCCCCCACACTGGATGACACCAACCTCAGGGATGCCACTGGAGCACTTATTTAATTGTTCCACTCTATCCTTACTTTGTTGATAAGATTGCCAAGAAGCAGACAGTGGTCTAACTAACATGCACTCAAGCAATCATATAAAGAAACCAATAAACCCTGCTACAATAACATTAATAATAGCCAAGAGAAGAGAATATTACAGTTGGCCATCTGTATCCAAAGACTCTTAATCCATGGATTCAACCACCCATGGCTTGAAAATATTTTTTTAAAAATATCCAAAAAGCAAACGTTGATTTTGCCATTTTATATAAGGGAGACCCAATGGCATTACTAGGGTTGGCATAACCTGGTGCAGTAACTCAGTGTCAGCTCCCTTGACCTCCTTCCATACCACACCATCCTTAGTAATGGTTGGTTGTACTAATGTTGCTCATAAATTGTAATTCCTGTGTATCACTGAGTGTAATGGTAATAGTTGTGAAAGAAACAACTAGCAAAATTAAAACTATACGTTTAAATTATAGTATTATATGCATACCCTAAACGTAATTATACATACATAGTTTCATGTGGCTGAAGTGAAAATTTGGTAAGATGTGATGTTTTTAAAGCCGCACCCAACTCTCCCCATCTCTTCAGTGTTTTAAAGGGATGCAGGCAAATGCCACAGTCTGTTTCTACCAAAAGGCAGATCTTTGGGGAACAATGGTGTCACCCCTTTGGGTGTCACCTGGTGTGGCCCACACCCCCTTAGATGTCCTTGAGGATAGCATTTAATACACCATTTAATTGGACTTGAGCATCTATGGGTTTTGGTATCAATTGAAGGGGCTGGAACCAAACCTTATGATGATCCAAAGGGCAGACCTAGAACCAGTGGTGAAAAGTGCTAGGAAAGATCTTATGAGGAGAAACTTTCTAACAGTAAATGAAGCTATTTAATAGCAACACAGTCTGCCTCAGCCAGTGGGCTAGTAGGCTTTTTCACTGGGGAAGGGAATTTAAACCGAGATTGTACAGCCATATTTGAAGGAGGACATGGTTGCAATCTTCATTTCAAAGCCTGCATGGAGCAGGAGATTGGACCTCAGGGCCTCCAATGTCTCTTCCTTATGATTCTGACTGAAAATACATTTTTAGTCTTTCTTCTTGTAAGTCATATTTCTTCCAGTCATACGCTTGCATATGGATTTTTTAAACTTTGATTTTGCCTTTAAGACTAACATAAAACATAATAGCTCTTAATGAGAACAATGATTACAAACAGATTACTTGCTGCTCATGTAAGTGGCATTAAAAACAAGTCAAAATACATGCTCAATACTGCAAATAGTATGCTGGCTGGAAAAGTGTCTGTCCTGGGCCCAGTGTTGTTTAACATCTTTATCAATGACTTGGATGACAGAATTGGGGGTATACTTATCAAATTTGCAGATGACACCAAATTAGGAGGAGTTGGTAATACCCCTGAGGACAAGATCAAACTTCAAAATGACCTTAATAGATTAGAAAGTTGGGCCAAAGCTAACAAAATGAATTTCAACACAGAGAAATGTAAGGTACTGCACTTAGGGTGGAAAAATGAATTGAACAGATATATGATGGATGACACCTGACTGAATGAGACTATGTATGAAAGGGATCTGGGAGTCCAAGTAGACCACAAATTGAAGGTTCTGGAAACCATGTCCTATGAGGATCGACTTAGGGAGCTGGGGATGTTTAGCTTGGAGAAGAGAAGGTTAAGAGGTGATATGATAGCCCTGTTTAAATACTTGAAGAAATGTCACATTGAGGAGGGAGCAAGCTTGTTTTCTGCTGCTCCAGAGAACAGGACCCGGAACAATGGAAGCAAGCTACAGGAAAAGAGATTCCACCTCAACATTAAGAAGAACTTCCTGACAGTAAGGGCTGTTTGACAGTGGAACAAACTCCTTCCGAGTGTAGTGGAATCTCCTTCTTTAGAGGTTTTTAAAGAGGAGCTGGATGGCCATCTGTCGGGGATGCTTTGATTTAGATTTCCTGCATGGCAGGGGTTGGACTGGATGGCCCTTGTGGTCTCTTCCAACTCTATGATTCTATGATTCTAGTGCCAGTGCCTAACATATTTCATGGCACATATACTGTTAAGTTGCTGCACCGAAGTACTATTTCTATTTGTCAGCTGTGTCACTTCTGATTGTACGTGGGGACTCAGATGATTAAGTTCTCCTCCATAGCAAGAAAAGATGAAATGCTTCTCCATATAGAAAGGCGTTCTCCTTGTCCTTCCCATGACATGTTTATTACCTATATGTATGATTTTATGTTAAAAAGGGACTTATGGAACCATAATCCTCACTTAGAGTCCAAAATAGTACAGACACAGGTTTACTAGCTCAGATAGCATGAGGCCTGCACCAATGTGATTAAAATTAACACCTCAAAAGTCCTCATCTAATAAGCCAACATGCACTGAAGGGGCTTTTTAAACTGCATTTTCAGTCATGTTTTATTTGACCTTCATTTTAATATCTCTCCCTGCTAGACTACTCAGTTTTGTTGATGCAAGTTCTTGATCCCTTATGAAAAATTTTCCGTAACTTGTTCATTAAAACTAGCAACCGTCTCTGTTAACCCTCTTATTATATCATCACTTTGAAATGCACAGTTAATAAGAAGTTGAAATTAAGCAAAACAGCATGACAGGATTGAACATTGGAGACTGAATTATCACAGCACTGTTCCAACTCAATTCTCTATAGATCATAAAAGGAATCCCTGAATCACTTCTAGTGTCGTCTTCTCAACTAATCTTTTCACCCAGCTGATTCTCCCCAATTACTGCAAGTTGTTATTATTTCAAAACAACATAATGGCTCTTACTAATATACCAATCAGAACTCTTATAAGCTTATGTTTCAGTGCGCAAAAGAAAGCTTTTGGAAATTTTACTTCTCACAAAGAGCAAGAGGTTCCCACAATTTAGCCACTTTATACTATAATGAACTGTATTACAACTGCATATGCAAAGCCTGGGCAGAGAACAAGAGTCTACAGTTCATTTCGAAACAGTCCATCTGCGAGGCATAAAAGTAGCTAATACATTTCTATACCATGTATTAGTGCACTTAAGCATAAAGCATAAAAATGAAATGTAACTCACAAGAGATAAGTAAAGATCAACATTTTCTGATGCTGTTTATTTAATCAAGACTGATTATTTGAACTGTACAAGGAAACGTACAGCATCTCTTGACTGGAATCTACTTATCATGAAAATAAAGTCACTTCCAAAGTAAAATGTTGTTAAAAAATCCTTGTCCTCTTATAAAAAGCAGTCAGTTTGGTGTGGACTAGAGGTAAGCACTTCATAATGTGTGGGCCAGATGCAAGGAGCATTATGCTCCTTGCTTTAATCTGATTTGTGTTCCCAAAAGTCCATTTCACCTTGAAAAGCAAAGCGTACACTACCAACATGCCTTGTTTGAAAGCAAAAATATTTCAGGGTGGTTGTTGTTTTGTGCTGGCAGTGTGGTAATAAGGGCCTGCTTCACTGCCAGAAGTTGTATCCTGCCAGTGTTGCAGCTCAACTAGAATAAGTTATGGAAACACTCAAAACCTCAAAGCCAAGTCACTTTGCCCCCTGACAGGGTGACTAGACTTTCCCATCTTTTCCCAGACATGTCCCCCATCTCAGCCTTCCTGTCCAGGAGGAGGGATTCCACAATGTCCTCTATTTTGAGCATGGCTAAGTAGTATGGATTTGTATTTTGCTTCCAGCTTTTATTTGGTCATGCCCCCATGTTTTTAATGCCCTATATTTTGCCTAAATGTCCTACATTTCACCTAAAACTGTTGGCGGCCCGAACATCCTTAGCCGATCTTAATTTCGGCCCCTACCTCCTTCCAAGCTGGGCACACTTGGTCTAGAACAATTTGTTGCTCAGTTCTAACAACTCCATTCTAAGCACTGCTTTCTGTTCACTTCTAACTCTTTTTCAGATACAGTTAATATGCTTCACGCCGACCATTTTCCAAAACAAATTAATGCACTGAATGCAATTATGTTACACCATTTAAGGAGGTCAAGTTTAGCAACAAGGCAAAATTAGTGCCCTGTCTACATTAGTCATGTACTGTACTCAGAAGCCATTAAAGAGCCTGAAGGAGACAGTGGCGGCTTGTCTTTGATGCAGATATTGCATTGGTTATTGTCTTCAGAAATGCTAAATGCCTAGGGACACATACATATTCACAATTTGAAAAAAAGAACTGAGGGGAAGAGAGGATTTAGTGTATCACTAGAATTTTCTTGTCTTGACCTGAAATTAACAGATCAGTTTTGTGCATTTGCTGACAAACAATTACAGAAGGAAAATATTGTGACAAATGTTGTTTTTATTACAGACAGTAGAAGAAGGGGAAGAGCAGAAAATAAAAGCAAGAGTGGATTGTACGCTGGATAAAGGATTGCTGCTGAGGGTGAAAATATATAGACAAGTTGTGTTAATACACTGTTGTTGTGTGCCTTCAAGTAGTTTCTGACTTATGGTGACCCTATCGTGGGGGTTTTCTTGGCAAGATTTGTTCAGAGGAGGTTTTGCCATTGCCTTTCCCTGAGGCTGAGAGCATGTGTCTTGCCCAAAGTCACTCAGTGGATTTTCATCACCAAGTGAAGTTTAAACCCTGGTCTCCAGAATCATAGTCCCACACTCAAACCACTATGCCACATTGGCTTTTGACATTCCCCTAACACATTACGGGAAGGGAATTCTACTTGGGTCTGCCATTTTTAGCACCTGTAATCCAGTGTTTAATGTAGCAGCTTATCCCACTCCTCCACTGGCATTTTCTTCTTACTGCACAAGTACAGTACTGTATAGCACTTTGATATTTCTTTAAATGCTATGGCTACATCATGCTGAATCCTGGGATTTGCTTTTTGTTGAGGCCCAGAGGCTCTCTGGCAAAGAATTCTAAACACATAATGGAAACTATAAATCTTAGGATGGCATAGGACAGAGCCATGGCAAGAAAAACGATATTAAAGTGCTATAACTGTGTAGTGGGAGAGAGATTTGGATCAGATTTAGTACTATAGATACTTTGAAAGTGGCATGTATTTGAAAGTGGTGTACTGTGCTTTTATAATTTTCCGTTATGTCTCAAATGTGTTTATACTGTTTTAACCATATGATTTTTAAGACAATTGCTTGTTCTATAAAACAAAGTTTTAGTTGGATTTTGTTTTAGATTTAGATAAAATATAGGGTATAGATATGATAAAATAAAATATTTGGGAGCAGACACACCAAAATTAGTGATTAAAATTAGATATGAGTGATGAATTTTCAGCAATGATTCCAGTGTGTCTATTATAACTTCCACTAGGTTTGGACCCAGTTGGAAGACTTTTGACATTAAGATTAGGCAAAAATTGCTGGATCCAGATGTAGAAACTTGATAGAAAGTTACCAAGAAGACTTACTGCTGCCAAAGGTTCTTCTACCAAGTGTTGACTTGGGTATGTGTCTCTGTGTGAACATTTATGCAACAAACAAGTGCCAGTTTGTTTATTTAAATATTTTTTACTTAAATGTTGTGCCACAGTAACAACATTTTATACCTTCACAGGGTTGATTATTTTGGCTGTTACATCAAGTTGTAACAATGCTAAATGAATGAATTTCAATTCCAGATTTTAATATAACTAACATGTGGAAAAGGCAAAGGGGGTGCAAGACACTACATACAAAATTTAAGATTACATTTAAAATCAGCTTGTGTATTAATAAAAACAATGGACAACAGATACTGTAGTGGCCCAGTATCATGACCAGACCAATTTTAAAAACACATTCTCCATTTGTACACTCCGAAAGTGCATGTCCTGTTTTCAACTGAATTATGATTTGGCTGGAGAACTAGGTGCATTTCATCAATGTACTTTGTTTTCAAGCAAAAAAACACACTTTTTTTTGCTGTGGGAAGCAGACAGCCCCCCCCCCCCCCAGAAGCAGGCAGAAGTACATGGGGATGAGCCATGGCAGTAAATTCTTCCTGCTACATCATGCTTGCAGTCAAAGACATAAGCATAACGACTTTGGCTATTCTTCCTAGCTTTTATTCAGCATATCTAGAAACAGAGACAAATTTTATAACAATGAACTGTATTGAGTGTGTATTTATGCCACATTTAATTGTTGTTTTTTTTAAAAAAATCTATTTAAATGTAGGGAATTATAAATCTATCCCAGGCACATATTTGACGAGCAAATATTTGGTAAAATAATTCTCTGCTTTGTTGCTGTATTGTGTTCGTAATGATGCTGTTTGTGTATCTAAATGACGCATATACATTTAATAATAATAATAATAATAATAATAATAATAATAATATTTATTTGTATACCGCCCTCTGGCAAACCAATCCGGGCGGTTAACAACAGTAAAATATAAAATATGACAATTAAAAACACTTTATCCCTCCCCCCCTTAAGACAGTATTAAACAGTATAACATATTAAAACACAATATCAATGCATAAAAACAACAATTAAAAACTAAAAACCCTGATATCCCTCTGTTGATCCTCAACCATCACTAAGATGGGGCCACGGGAGGAATGAGGGAATCAGGAACCTGGGCCGGGATGGTTAATCTGGAAAGGCCTGCCGGAAGAGATCCGTCTTGACCGCTTTTTTAAAGCTGTCTAATGATGTTATCTGACGGATCTCATCCGGCAGGTCGTTCCAGAGTTTGGGGGCGACAGCAGAGAACGCCCTCTGGGAGGTCGCCACAAGCCTAGATTTTAAAGGCTGTAGTAAGTTCCTCCCAGAGGACCGGAGAGCGCGGGGAGGATTGTACGGGAGGAGGCGGTCCCTAAGATAGCTTGGACCCAAGCCATTTAGGGCTTTAAAGGTGATAACCAACACCTTGTACTGGGCCCGGAAGCTGATAGGCAGCCAGTGGAGGGACCTCAAAACCGGAGTAATGTGGTCCCTCCTAGATGTTCCTGAGACAAGCCTGGCTGCCATATTTTGAACCAGCTGTAATTTCCGAGTCAAGCACAGGGGTAGCCCCATGTAGAGTGCATTACAGAAGTCAAGGCGTGAGGTTACCAGTGCGTGCACAACCGTCTCGAGATCCCTTACTTCCAGAAAAGGGTGCAGCTGGCGTATCAGCCGAAGCTGATAACAGGCACTCCTGACCGTCGCATTTACCTGATTTATCATCAGGAGCGACGAGTCAAGGAGCACCCCCAGACTGCGAACACAGTCGCTGGAGGAGAGTGTGACCCCATCTAGGACTGGAGGTTGCAACCCAATTCTTGGTTTCGGGGCCGCTACCATGAGCACCTCCGTCTTGTCTGGATTCAGTTTCATTTGATTCCTAATCAGTGATAAAACCACAGTGGTGAAAAAACACATGCCTAGATTTTGTAAAGATAAACTCTCTTTAGTTTTTTGTGGGTTTTTTGGGCTTTGTGGCCATGTTCTAGAAGAGTTTATCCCTGATGTTTTGCCGGCATCTGTGGCTGGCATCTTCAGAGAATGCTGACCTGGAGGAGAGTGGGTATATATAAATTCTTTGATGTAATCCCACTTCTCAAAACAATAAAGGATTAACATGCTTGATCTATACCTGTTTAAATGAGAACTCTTATAATAATAATAAACAATAAAAATTTTATTTGTATACCGCCCTTCCTATGATCAGGGTGGTGAACAGCAATCAAAACAATACAACGCATCAACAACAAGTTAAAACAAAAATTAACATAGACAACAATACATATGCAATACAACTGTTAAAACCAATATTAAAAACCCCATCAGCCAGCTACCCCTGCTGTCAGAGGGGGGGGGGGAGACTAGCTGGAACTTGTATCGGGGAATGCTGATCGAAACAGGAAGGTTTTCAACTCCTTCCTGAACTGGGCCAGGGAGGTGGCCGAGCGGAGCTCTATGGGCAGCGTATTCCAGAGGGTCGGGGCGATGATGGAATATGACCTCCTTGTTGTGGAGGCTAATCTAGCCCCTGGGACCCTCAGTAGTTGCTGCCCAGATGTTCTGAGGGTGCAGGGCGGAATGTATGGGGAGAAGCGGTCCTCAAGGTATCCTGGGCCCAAGCCCCATAAGGCAGCTTGGGAAACAGATTTAAACACTGTAATCGCTAATCACAATGGGAACAAAATATGGTCCTCACCCCCCCCCCTTAAATTTTTCTCAGCACTAACCAGGAAAACTAATCTAAAAACAATTCAGAAATGGTACATGACTCCTGTAAAACTAGCCAAAATGGTGAGAAATGTATCCTCCAAGTGCTGGTGAGGTTGTGATGCTACGGGATCATTCCTACAAATGTGGCTTGATTGTCTTGCTTTACATTAATTCTGGCACTCATTTCTACAGCAAATGCCTTTAATCATGAACTGAACTATTACATTCTGCCCAGGTTTGCTCTTATTATCTATATATTTAGGAGAATGTGGATTTCTCCAAACCTGAACTGTCCTCCTTAAAATGAAAGGAAAGCATCCTGGAAGTATGCAGTGAAATCCAGGCCTCACCATTTCAAGAGGAGTGATATACAGTTTTAAGTGTTTTTCTTCACTGTTTCCATGTTTTTATCTTGCTTTATATAACAAAAACTATATGTTTTTTAAAAAAAGATAAACTCTCTTCAAACTTTTGAAAAAATATAGGTATTATTATGGTAACAATAATAGTTTTATAAAGAAGATTTCCACACTGAAAGATTACTGTCTGTGTATATCATAATGGACACAGTATAATCAGTGAGAAAATAATTGCCACTAATGTGAAAAAAATGAGTAATCTCCTATCATAAAGAAACAACAGGCATCCTTTTTTATTTTTATCATTCCCCCCCCCCCCCCAAAAAAAGTATCTGTAGATATTCTTCTTCCATTATAAAATGAACATAACTTTAGATTAAAATCAGATTTAACAATTAGGAAAAACTCAAATTAAGGAAACTGCTATTTCTAAGAGTTAGGATACATGTGGAGATAAATTTTCACATGCAAACAAGTTGAGACAATATAATAGACACAGCTTCAGAAGAGAGAGATCAGGACTTGGAAATTAATGTAAATGTCTGTTCCAATAACACCTCATCCACTTCCATCTCCAAGGAGACATAGACTGCTGCCACACTACAGAATTAGTGGAGTTTGACACCACTTTAACTGTCATTAAAGTGTTTGTTGTGGCATCAGAGTTCTCTGACAAAGAAAGCTACATGTCTCACAAAACTACAAATCCCAGACTTCTATGAGCTATGGCAGTTAAAGTGGTGTCAAGATGCATTAATTCTGCAGTGTATATGCAGCCCTAGACACCAATAACAACAGTTCAATATATCCAGATCAAATGAAATACAAAGTGGTTCTACTATGCAATAAATACTAAAGAAGCAAATAGATGAATGATGGTCCAATTATAGTTAGGTTAACACTTATGGAAACAGTCAAAAATACATTTTTAAAAGCTTGCTATATCTTGTGAGGTCTGACAACGAATAAGAGGTTTGTTATTAATAATAAAGAATTTATTGAGCTTGCTTAAAAACATTGCAGCTACAAAGACAATCCGTTGTCTTCCCAAGTTTACCAAAATGAAGAGGCTCAAAAGGAAGAGTATACACATTTTTTTCAGGCTACAACAAGAGATTTTTGTGCCTGAGGGAAAATGTAGCCTACTGCCCTACAGATTATAGACATTCTCCACAGATTTTGGATACTGTTCATTATGGTCACCAGCTAAATACCAAAATTCAGCAAACTGTGGGCAGCTCTTGAAGGGTACTATTGTCTTATGCTGGAAAAAAGGGCACAACCTGCTGCCCACTACTTCCTAGCTCCCTTAGTCCCTGTGCCTACTTTCTGGGACGTAGCCAGGATTTTGGGAAGGGGGGTCAAGACTAACTGTCACCATTATAATGGGGCTTGGGTGCCGTGGCGTGGTGGCACGCATCATTCATTTTATCTAACGGAAGGGGGGGGTCCAGACCCCCACCCCCCCCCCCTGGCTACGTCCTTGCTACTTTCTTCCTGGAGACGAATGATACAAGTAACAGATGCTGCTCCTTCTGCTGATTTTTCCCAGCATGAAAAGCATGAAAAGCTCTGAAAGGAAACACCTCAGAGAAGCATAAAGGCCACTTGAATTGGAAGCACACATTCCACACAAAAGGCACTCCCTTCCTCCAGAAAGTAAGCAAAGTATCTGAATTTAGAATTGTGGTTGCTGACTCTGAGCCTTTGCCAGAGTCTAGTGATGGTTGCAGTAGATGAGGACATCCAGTAAACTGGATTTGAGCAAGACTAAAACAATAATGATCAGCAGATCCTATGACCAGTATGGAACAGGAATTCTTAAGGTTCTTGTATTCAGTCATTCATGTGTGAAGCCTTGTGGTGCTTTTCAATTCATTTTATTGCCTATTAGCCCAAGTTGCAGTGATGAAGATTTATTTAAAAACAAGCAAACAAACATTTCATAAAGAAGAAGTTGAATTTTCTCATGTATTCAGATCTAACAACCATAAAGATGCCAATTGGGAAGATCTGTAGTAACAAAAGAACCTCTATTCATAAAAGGCTAAAACTGCTACATGTTGAACTAATTGTTCAACTACAGCCAACAATGTTTTTCAGTTACAACATCAGCAGCAACAACACAACAGGCAATCATCCGTGCTTCACAAGACGAAAGGGGACATTATTGTCAAGAAATTCAAAACTAATCATATTATGGTGAATTAAACAAAGAGCTGTTAACAAGCAGTACATACTTATCTCCCACAATCCCCAAATTGATTGTTGGATACCCATGTTCTTGAATTGTTGCTAGAAGAGTTGAACGATTACTGTCTCTGATCTTTCCTGGTAACAAGTCATCTTCTGGATTCAATAGCTGTAAAACCAGAAGACAAAATGTTCACAATTTCAGAAGAAGTCAATTGCAGCCGAAAATCATAGAATCATAGAATTGGAAGAGACTGGACCATCCAGTCCAACCCCATTCTGCCATGCAGGAATTCACAATCAAAGCATCCCTGACAGATGGCCATCCAGCCTCTGTTTAAAGACCTCTAAGGAAGGAGACTACATTCCGAGGGAGTGTGTTCCACTATCGAACAGCCCTTACTGTCAATATGTTCCTCCTTATGTTGAGGTGGAATCTCTTTTCCTGGAGCTTGCATCCATTCTTCCATGTTCTAGTCTCTGGAGCTGCAGAAAACAAGCTTGCTCCATCCTCAATGTGACACCCCTTCAAATACTTAAACAGGGCTTTCATACCACTTCTTAACTATCTCTTTTCCAGGATAAACATACCCAGCTTCCTAAGCCTTTCCTCATAAGGCATGGTTTCCAGGTCCTTCACCATTTTGATGTTTGAATCTGACTTTTTAAATTAACTAGAATTTGTGATAAATAAGAGTTTGCATTTACTGGCAAGCTGAGTTTCAGCGAAACTGAAGGTAACTGTTGTTGAAGTTCATTTCCTAGCAGCAGAGACAGAAAGGAGAGGGACAAAATGTGTGATCCTGAGTCTTGTTTTGGTTTATTCCTGGTGGTGCTAAAACATGATTTAGTACTATTTGCAAACTGGGCCAAAGTAATTACTTCATCATATTAATTGGACCTTGTATATGAAAGAAAAATTTTGGCTAGTATAAAAACAATCTTTAATATGGTGAGCAATTAGCAGCTTGTAACATCTGTAAGAATCAACATGCTGGGGAACATCTGTTCTATGGCCTAGGATGAGACTCTTCCTGAAAGTGTTCCCCTGCACTCTACTGCTAGTATCAGTAGCTTTCTCTGTATTATTCCTTTCTCTTTCTCTCTATTTGCAAGAGAAACACACAGAACAAACACTATCTTCCGGCATGTTCCCCCCCCCAGCAGATAGTGATCACCCCCCCTCTCTTTCTCTCTGTATGGAAAAAGGAAAATTAGTCCCACATAAAAAGGTACTGTTATCAGCAATGGAGGGGAAGGTCCAATCTACTGAGGGAATCTGTCTGCTTGGAATGGTACCAGAAGATAAGCGATTCCTTAAGACTAATAATCTCTCACTCCTGGTTTTGGGTCTGTTCGCTGCCTCTCTCTGTCTAATAAAAATGACTGCCCTCAGGGGCAAATATTATCTCAGGGGCCAGCATTTCTAGACTTTAAAAAAAATTGCTTAGAGTTTATTTTTTAAATTAAAAAACTCATTGAAATCACCTGGCTCTGGGAAGTATCTAGGAGATAAAAATGACCCTTAAACCAGCTATGGTTCCCCATTATTTTAGACTCTTGAGGTGGTGGTGAACATTCTGTCTTATACCAAAGTACACACTTAATGTTGCCATGCATCATTTGTACAGAATCCTTCTTTTATTGTTTTTCTTTTTAAATATAATTAATCCTGAAAACAGCCCACAACTGATGGTGGAAAATGTCAAAATACAACCACCATCCTTGCAGAAAATGTAGAAGTCAGATTAGTAGATAGCTCCTTACTTCATTCCCTGTGGACATTACTGCAACCACTGGAAACTTGTTAACTTCCACTTCTGTTACTCCAACAGTTGCTAGGAGGCCTATCTCTGATGGACCCATGTGAGTTCCTTTGGCCAGCACACATTCACCTCTTTTAATATCATGTCCTATAGGTCTGAACATGCATCCAGAAAAAAGGAAAAAAATTGGATTCAAGTCAGGAGAACAATTGTCAACAAGGAACAATTATTTTCAAAAGCCATTTATATTAAATGGAGACTGAATTGGCTCCTGTTTTGTTTCTGCTTTTTAAACCATTATGCAGCTGTGAAGACAAGCAGTTAACTGACCTGATATCTTGACCTGGTCGAGCCTGCACCAGAATGCGTACCTCAAGTTCTTCAGTGCCCTGTATTTAACAATAATGGTATACGGGTAACATCTTATTTACATTTGCATCATATATTTTGGCTAGTAAAAACAATCTTTAATATGGTGAGCAATTAGCTGCTTGTAACATCTGTACGCATCAACATGCTGGGGAACATCTGTTTATGTCAATTTATGTTACAAAAGATCTTATCACCAAAATTTCTAAAGATCTAAAATCCTTTTGTAGATCTTTACTTTTTTACACCAGAGACAAATGACTGTTATACATATATATTATTGTATATCTTCTTTATTTACTTTTTAGAAGCAACAACAAAATTCAGCACTGTAATAGGAATTATCAAGAAAAGGAAGGGGTTAGAGAAATAAGATCAAGATTCATAAGTGCTCAGTGATGATGATCATGATGATGATTCAATATCCTACTTTCCCCCAAAATTGCAACCCCAACAGTTCATGATTTAAAAGAACAATACAATTAAAAACATACAAAAATGAGCATTAAAACTTAATAAAACTATTACAGTACTAAAAATAAGGTCCATTGAGGATCTCTCTTCTCGTCTCACTTTTTTCTGGGATACCAACTAAGATCCAGTATAGACCGGCACTTTGCGTCGGCCTGGGGACAAAAGTAGGGCTCGGGAGAGCGGATCGTCCACACGCTTCTGAGCCCTACCGTGCGCTGCATGGGGTGTTCAACAATGACATCCGCACAGTGTAGCATCCAAATAGCGTGCATTGCATAGATGTCATCATTGCACGTGAGCGCACCAATGGCACCCCATGCACAGCAGAAAAAGAACCCACTAGGAGGCGTTTGTCTGCTGCAGCCTCCAGCCAGGGCAGAAAGGGGCGGCATCTGGCCGTCCCTTTCTGTCCGTCTGTATCCCCCCCAATTCTTCTAAAATCTTTAGGCTTCTTTTGAATTGTTTATATCAGGGATAAGATACCTTCTTCCTGTCAAGGTCTGCATTACCTTGGTCAAACCCCATCAGACTCCACATTCTAGCAGTGGGTATTAGAACCAGAAGTAAGAGGGGCAAAGTGGGCAGAATCACAGATGTGACCTTTGTTCACTAATCAGTGGGAGTGGAAAAGAGATTTGCATCCTGACTTTCTCTTTTCCTGAGTTTCCTCAGCTTTTCAGTTTCAGGGGTCAGTAGGATGGAACAGACTGAGGAGATTATCGCATGCAAATATCCCTGACAGGATAGATATGCATTGAACCGTCAGTGACAGATCTTACCATATTTCCCTGTGGCTGGGCTGTAGGTAGCCTGTATGCAATCCACAGCTTTTCAAGCTTCTCCCGGAGCTTTTCAAGAAAGGGAAAATCTCATTCTTGAAAAGCTACAGGAGAAGCTTGAAAAGCTGTGGTTTGCATATGGGCTGCCCAGCCACACGGGAATGTGGTAGAATCCAGCACTGACAGTTAAACCTGTGTCTATTCCGTTGGGGATAGCTGTGTGCGATAATCTCCAGTAACTTAGATGAAGTGGTCATGTGGGCATCTAACCTGGGGAGAATCTGGAGATGAACATTTGGCCTATAGACTGGCCTAGCTTAATTGTCAAATCAGTTTCAAAAGCATGTACATGATGCAAAATTCCCAAAGGCCATTTTTAAAAGCAATCTAATGTAATGAGAATGCTTAAGTTTGTGGTAATCATCTACATTTTTTTGTTAGTATTCTGAAGAAAGACATAATTAAATCATCATGATCATCATGATCCTCCTCCTCCTGCCTTTTCCTCAAAATTGGGACTCTAAGCAGTTCACAATTTAAGAACAATACAATTAAGACATAGAAAGAGGGCATTAAAATAGAATTGAACTATTTGCAGCATTAAAACCAGTCAGTGAATAAAAAAAAATGAAATACAATAAAAAAGATTTTAAAAGTTCTATAACAGTTCAGTTAAAACAACAGAGCATTAAAACAACAGAACATCCCCTAGCCCGTTGTTTGAAAACATTCTGTTTTAAAAGCTTGTCTGGGAAAAAAAAGGTTTTAGCCTGCTGCTGGAAGGACAATAAGGAGGGTGCCATTCTGGCTTCTCTGGGACAAGAATTCAAGAGTCTAGGGGCAGCCACTGAGAGGGCCCTCACTCATGTGCCCATTAACTGTGCTTGCAGTGGGGGTGGAACTAAGAGAATGACATCATCTGATGAACCCAAAGCCTGGTTTGGCTTATAGGGAAATATACTATGCCAAATAGCCTGGACAACAACCAGCATTTTGAACTGTGTCTGGAAACAAACTGGCAGCCAGTGAAACTGTTTCAACAGGGGTGTAGTATGAGTTTGAAATGTGCATCTCTAGAACTCCATGTTTCTTTTAAATGCCCCAAGTGTCGTTTCCTTTTTTCTTCCATCACTCCTAATCTGTTCTAATGCCAATGAAGACAAATGTCAGAATAAATTAAACATGGACTTTTGCTAGTCCCACATGGAACAGATCCATTGAATCAGTGGATTTACACAGGTGTTTAATGACCATTCAGCAATTAATGCATCAACTCACGCTTTGCTTCAGGTCATAATCTGCCAAATGATTACTTGAAGCCATGCTTTTGTTGTTCTGTGCCTTCAAGTCATTTCTGTCATATGGTGATCCTAAGGTTAATCTGGTATGGGTTTTCTTTGCAAGATTTGTTCAGAGGGGTTTGCTTTGCCATCTTCTGAGGCTGAAAGACTGTGACTTGCTCACAGTCACTCAGTAGATTTTCATGGCTAAACTGGGATTCGAACCCTCGTCTCCAGAGTTTTTGTCTGATACTTAAACCACTACACCACACTGGCTAAGACTAAGAACATACATTTTAGTTATCACTCACATCATCTGATTCCCTGATCAGTTCTGTGTCTTCGACTTGCACCACAGCATCAGCACCACAGGGTATTGGAGCACCGGTTGTAACTCGCATTACCTGACCAGGCATTACAGTTTGAGTGGGCTGAAAAACACCAGGATATGTCAATTTATTATTCTAAGAATCTTGAAGATACTGAAGATTTTTAAAATGTCTTTCACTGACATCTTATTTTCTTACCAAATTTTCATTAGCCCACTGCACATGCTGGACAAAGTACACAGTGTCAAGGATCACAGATTCCACCCATAGCCAATCTCACTGTTGTAAACCTTGTGGAGTATATATAATCCAATTCACATAGGATCAACAGCATAGCTCTTATTTGCCAAAAGGGAATGAGTGGATAAAGTTGGTGCTTTACTGCACCCAAGCACAACAGAGTAATTGACTCTAACTGTTGTTGTCATCAGCTACACCAGAAGAACACATAGCTTGGCATCCTGTTAGTGACTAACATGTGCTTAAGAGCAGCTTATGTGTGCACAAGTCCTATTTTGAACAGGGTGCAAAGAACTCTTGGCATTGTGCTCCATCCTGACATCTGCTGAGTCAAGGAGGGGGGTCACTGCTATTCCTTTTTGCTAGAAGGACCTGGAAGAGGGAATTTAGACCATCAAGACCTGGTATCCCTGGGCTCCTGAGCAAAGGAATATATTTGTGAACGTTTGAGAGTGCATTCTCATTTCTTCATCCCCAAGTGAACGGAGACTAGCTGCTTCCCTGTAGTCGAACTCCCTTCTGGAACTTGACACCTGTTGGTCTACATGCACATGCAAGATCTCAATCATAGTAAGCACACCAGGGTGGAAATATAGCTATTCCACTACTGCAAGGAATGTATTATATGGATCCAGACAAATGCTCACAGAAAGATGTAGACAGATGATTCTATGTACTTTCTCTTTTCTCTCCCCCCCCCCCAAATCTTTAAAGAGCTGGTGATCATGCTGAAAAGAGCTGGTTGTGACACTCTGTGTGTGTGTGTGTGTGTGTGTAAAGAGGAAGAATCCCCAAACTCAGTTGGAAATATTTTAGCCTACCATTTTAGCATGGTAACTGGGCAATTCTCATATGAGACATAAAAACTGTATTTCTAAATATGAGCATGTAGCAATTCTAAGGTATTTTTAATCAGGCACATACTCATTGGGTCATTTACAAATTGTAAGTAATTCTATATCCTTTTTAAAAAGCAGTGTGCTAAACATATATACCTTATTATACAATGTCATTGTCTTGATAACAAATGTACGGGGAAAACTAGATAAAGAATAGAAAAGAAAACCACACTACACTCACTTGCTCACCAGCTTGGGATTCCCCAATGATGAAACGGTCCCCAGGTCCATCAGCAGCTGTAGGTTCACACCACAGGAAGAAGACAGATAAACCAGGCGTTAATAGGATTGCTACGTTTCCCTAATATTATTCTTCCCACATGAAACAATAAGATCTTTTTTGGGGGGCAAATAGATTTGACCCTAGTCATAAGGTACAATTTATTGTTCACCAAATCATTACCCAGATACATCATTTGTTATGACTTTATACAAGGTAACAGAATTGTACATTTTTCCAGGTTATTATGTTTGGTTATTATGAATGCAAGATAGTTTATTAGACTCTTCTATACATGCTGATAAAATAATAATAACAATAACAACAACGAGACAACTATTTACACACAATCTAGTTAAAACCCGAGTTTATAAAACCTACTTTTTTGAAAGCAAACTCCAACTGCTTCTAAAATGTTATATATGAAGAAGATGGGTATCCAGTCAACAAGAAATCATGTCTGCCTATTTCTTAGGTGTGTTGTACATATACTCATACATGTACATGTACAACACAGACTGATCTCTATGAACACAGTTCATGTTTCATAGTTCAAAAGCTCTTGTTGTACATATACTCATACATGTATATGTATAACACAGTCTGATCTCTGTCAACACACCATTGATGTTTAATAGTGCAAAAGCTCCTGCTTATTCCTTTCCAGCCACCATCACAGAAGATTACTTTGTGACAAGTTTGAAAATATTCAGTGGAGAATTACAAGTAGAATAAATTAACAGCTGAAGATCAATTGATAAAAAAATCTGATCTTATTTTCATGCTATGCAATACATATTGAACAGTGCTATATTTTAAGTATAAGATAGACAATTCTGAATAATACTTTAAAGTTCTGTATTTTGGTGTCCCATACATACAGTCTTCATCTATTCTTACATAGGTACACAAAAACAAGTACCTTAACCTCTAATAAGCACTCATGTTTTCTCCTGACATAAACCATGATGCAGAAGAAAATGTGGGAAGCATCAGAAAAGCTCTTAATTTTTCTGAGATTTTTTCTTGGAATTGAACCCCAAAGGATTTCAAAGTTCTCAGATTCCCCCAGGAAGTTAAAAGAAAATACAGAGGAATATACAAATGTGAATCAATAGCAATTTCTCTTTAAATATTCCCTTCTAAATTAAAATGCCCTCAAATTTGCAAGTAAACAATTCACATGCCAGATCCCCCAATCTTTTTTTTTTTTGATGCCGAGGAGATTTTAAGAAAAATTGGTAGGCTGGGGTCTGTGGGGATGGTGACAGTAATCTTCAGAAATTCAGAAATGAATGCAGGTACTGTATTACATATCAGTTCCTCTGGATTATAGCATCAAGGCAGATCACAGCCTGTGATAGAAGGTCATTCTGCTTCTCAAACTATGCAAATTATCCTTAATTAAAATTTGCCTTCCACTGGAGTACGTTACTCTTTATCTGCATATGAAGTTGAAGAAAACCCAAGGGAATCTTAGAACAGTTCACCTTGCAAATATAGAAGGTACATTCTGCATACATACACTAATTTGCATAACTATACTCCATGTGACATGCCAAAGTGGCTATATCGCAATATAATGCAATGGTCATTCTATCCGATGATAAACAGTCAATGTTTCCACCCCACCCACAACACCAGTCTGTTTTAGGTTCAGGAAAGGGTTTTTTAAAGTCAGGAAGTAAAACACTTGTCTTCCAGTGTGTACTAACTGGTTTTCAGAAAGAGCCTTCTAGGGCCCCTAACAGGTAAGAGTCCAAAACATGGCAAAACTGGCCCCTGTAATTACCTAGGGGGCATGTGAAGGAGTTTTAAGATTTGATTTTTAAAAAAAGTTTTAAAAATTGTGGTGGTGGGAAGTATGGTGGGGAAGGGATACAGCTCTCTGAGGTCCCACAGAAGGCCAGTGTGCTGCCCCAATCTCTGGCAGTTGCCCACTCCTGGTCTGGATAAATGTGTCTGGCACTTTGATATCCTAATGGATGCCAGGAAGGCAAAGATGACATGAATGGGACTAAAATGCTAAGAAATCAACACTGGTTTATTTACGGCATGATGCACTGATTATATTAAATTCAAGTACACGTGAAATGGATGGAAAGAGAAAAAAAAAATAGACCAGAGCTATTTTTGCATATCTCAGCCATAAATAGATACATATTTCCTATGGAATAGCAGGATCAGGATCTAAGCCCTTGGAGGAAAACAGTGAATGGCAGCAAGTTTGTTGTCTCAGATGAGCATGCATTTAAGTAGTTATGCAAAATAAATATTTATAGACACCTTGAATCCATTTCAGCTGCAAGACAAGGACTAATGTTCTTTCTGCTCTTTGGACACAATTGTTCCAAAGAACATGTATCAGCATGCAATTTACTGTGATGCTGAATTTTCAGAAATGTCAATTCATAGTCAAAGTTACCAGCATTTACCTCTGACAGCATAGCCATCTTTTACTGAAGCTGGGAAGGGCGGTAAGTTGTCTTTTGCATAAACATCTTGAGCAAGGACTCTGCCCATCCCATCTAATATATGAGAGACAGAAAGGGGGGGTGTGCAAGGAGAGGGAAGATAAATGTATTTCTGTTAGTAAACTCAGATTGCAGAAAGTTTCCAAAAGATTAAGTTCATATTTGCACAATACTTCTCAGAAAGCAAGGTTTCAATTCTCGATTGAAATGAATTAGGAAGTGATTAGAGAAACACAGGAGTTAAAAGCTGTAGTTCAGTTAACAAGCAATTTGCATTAAAACTATAACAGATGCAGTGAAGTAAACATACAGTGTTGAAGGCAAGGTCAGATAACAGAAGAGTGAATACGCTAACATGTTTGTCCCATTTTTCTTTCAAGGAGCTTGCAATAGTGTACACACTTTTTCTCCATACATTCCCCCCCTCACAACACTATGAAGTGGCATATATAAGATATAACTGAAATACTTAAAAAAAAAACCTTTAAAATACCAATTTACAGCTCCAGTGCAAATTTCAGTGCAGCTCATCTATAAGCCATTCCTTCTGAATATCTTCCCAATGAAAACAGCTGATTTTCCAGAGAGATTTTTCCTAGGAATTGCCCAGAGAAGTGAGAGGGAACACCATCTTTATTACTGTTGTCGTGTGCCTGGACATATCTTAGAATTTTTACACTAAAAAGGATATATTTTAATGTAAACTTACTGAATGATGTTATAGTATATAAGGTAAGATTTCTTTTTGTAGCCTTCATCACATCTTGTCTGGCATCTTTCATTAACAGTATTTTAAGTTACTACATACAAAACATTTTTGTTTATATAGGCAATGCTGACTGACATTCCTTGAGTACAGAGTTCAGTACAGGCATGTAGTGTGTAAAATGGAAGGTCGCTGATAATGTAAATGCTGGCTATTCATTTATTACAAATAATTATAAATAAATATTTTATTGAAAAAATAATCTATAACATAAAGATTATTAATTACTTCAACAATTAGTCAGTTAATTCATGAAGCTTCTTCCTCAAAGAGAACCTAGGAAAGGTCAAGACTGCTTGTATACCAGATGTACTGAACCACTCCAAGTTTTCAAAATTAACATGTGATATTATGATAAAAGAATACGAATAATGGCTTAGAACAATTACTTGGTTAGCTTAAATTAATTCTTTCAGCTACATTTTCTGGCCCTAAATAATTCGATCAGAGAAGGCAATATTTTGCTTCCCTGACTGGTATGTTGGCTACATGGCAGTACATATTTTTGGAATGCAAGATGTACTTTTTCATTAGCCGATATCCACTTCTTGTCACATTTTTCAGACTTTTGTTTTTCAGACATGAATCAGTGATTGCTACAAAACAGTCAAGTGCAGAAGACTGAAAAATGAATCAGACATCCCAGATCAATTTGCATTTTCCAGTCCTCCTGCAATTCAGTACCTCCATGTGCACTTCCATCCCAACCAAAGGGTTGTAAAGAATAAAGAGATAATAAATGGGCAACATGCTGAAACAATTTAAAGTGTTTAGTAAGAAGAACTTACTAAATAAAAAAAAACCATCCTTTCTTCTTCTCAAAATATCTGAAGTCATATGAAATGTGAAATACCTCGATAATTGATTATTTCTGTTCCAAGCACTGGGGTCATCTCCAGCACTGTGATGAAGGCTTTGTCCATAGATGTCAATGGAAATGGAGACATACGGTGTCTTCTTGCTACTTTTGTAATGTCTACAGCACTATGACCTGTAGAACAGCAGTATGCAAATCAGAAAAACATCTCTGGTATTTTCTTTGAAATATATTTAACATACAGAGGTTCTTTTTCCACAGTAACAACTACTTATCAGCAAAACAGCAAATACACTAGCCAGTATATCTTGTTAATGAATTAATGAACTTGAATGGGATTTAAAAATTAACCATCAGTTTAGGTCAGTGGTTTTCAACCTTCCTAATGCCGCAACCCTTTAATACAATTCCTCATGTTGTGGTGACTCCCGAACATAAAATTGCGGTGTCTCGATTTCTAATATTATTGGAAATATGTGTTTTCCAATGGTCTTAGGCGACCCCGTGAAAGGGTCGTTCGACCCCTAAAGGGGTTGCGACCTAATGGTTGAGAACCGCTGGTTTAGGTGATAATGTACTGCACTAAAGAAAAATAAAGATTTCAAATGTACTGCACTAAAGGAAAAAGAGGCAGAGCTGGGAATAAAGCCTGCAGTCTTCAGAATTGGATATATTCAAGCGTTAAAGATACTATTTTGCCAAGAAATCTGTTAGAGATTTTAATGGCCATTACTTAACAATTATTGACTCATAAGGCAAATTAACAGAACATTTATATTATATATCTGAATTTAAAAAAAAAAAGATTTTACAGAAGTGAAAGTGGAATCTTCAGAAACTGGCCTTTGTCTCTTAAATTTCTTATAGTCTTCCCATGTTTAAATACAATTAAATGCCATATGCTGAATATTCTGAATATGTGGATAACATTAGCAAATACAGTTCTGTCTGAAAGACAAATAGCTTCCACTTAATTTAATATCTTAGACAGAAGCTGGTTGAAGTATCACCAGCTCTTGTTTCTCTCCACATGTAACGCACATCAACTTTTCATTATTTCCTATTCCTGATGGTACTGAATGTAAACTGATTATATATATATATATATATTTACTAATTAATGCAAATATTTCTTGTTGTTGTCAGCTGCCTTTGAGTCAAGTTCGACTCATGGTGATCTTGGAGATGAGACATCTCCATGATCCCCTATTCTCAGGCCCTTTGCTCAGGTCCTACAGGTTGAGGCCTGTGACCTCTTTGAATGAGTTTAGCCATCTGGTCCGCAGTCTTCCTCTCATTCTACTTCCCTCTAGTTTTTCCAGCATGATTATCTTTTCTAATGAGTCATGCATTAAAATGAAATGAATAAACAAAAACAAACATATAAACAAACAAACAAACAAACACTTTAAAGGAACTTGAACCTCAATGTAAAGGAACTACAGTCAGCCCTCTGTATCTGCAGGGGTACCATTCCCCCCCACCCCGCAGATATCTAATATCATGGGACCTCAAGTCCCATTATTCTCTATGGATGCATGCACGCACGCACTGCCATTAAGGATAATGGGATGGGGCCATCCGCAGATGCTCCAATCTGTGGATAGCTATCCCACCGATATGGAGGGCTAGTTGCAGATTCTGATTTGGGTGAATGTGCAAGATGCATTTTCCCATATGTAAATTCCAGAAAAAAATCTCCTTTTTCAGCCATGTGAGGTGCAAAGATAAAAATATGATGCCATTGCTAGAGAAATTCCTTGTTAAAATGGGTAGATACAAACTTGCCCCTCTATTAACTTAAGAGCTTAATCCATTTATAGAGGGAACTGGGATCCAGTTAGAGGAATCATACTTAGAGCAAAAGGTGAGGTGCCACATATACCAGATTCCTCCTTCGTCACACAGTCCTCCAGTAATACTTTGAAGGATCTCACAAGTCTCTGGAACAACATGGGAGGTAGCGCTGTGTGCTACAAAAGGAAGGTGGAACTGGGGTGAAAATCAATCTAATTCCTTCCTCTAGTGCTACTGAAACACTGCTAAATACAAATTAAGTCCGACAAATATGCCTATGGTATCCAGACTGTAGTAATAATAGTGGCAACAGCAGTAGTAGAACAAAATTAATTTTTCAAAGAAAAAGAATGCATGGGACTATATGACACTATTACATTTCCTTACAGCAAAATGCTATCTTGTTGAGATTGGGTTATACTAGTCTGAGGAGGTAGTTTTTTTCTGCTGTAAATACAAGCTATATTTATATATATGCTGTAAATATTTATGTGTGTGTGTGTGTGTGTATACATATATACACACTGCATGTTCTTATGTGCCACGACTGAGGCCTGAAACACATAGGCCAAAAGAAGTTGCTTCTGGCCACTTTGGGGGTGGGTGGGGGTTCAGGTGGTTCATGTTCCTAAAGTGGCCGGAAGCTACACCGAGGTTGCGGTCCAATCCAAAGGACCGGATCAAAAACTACCATTTTAATCCAGTTGCTGTGACACACAGCTTGGGACCACAAGTGGTGGCTCGCTCTGGGAGCAGGCTATGTGGACACCGTGGTCTTGGCCTAATCACAGCCAGAGAATGCTCCTTCCTGGCTGTCTGCTTTGCTCCTGAATTATCCTGAATATGCCTGAATCTGTTTTAATGGGGCCAAAGATCTATACAAACTACTAAGGAATGCCTTGAAAGCCATTAAAATCCTAATGTGTATGCATAACTGCTGCCTCAGACAGAGGGAAAGGTGTGGTTGAAAGAAGGGGTTTATATAGTGTCTTTGATATACACAGTAATAATAATTTCCATTTGTTTTTCCTTTGAATCTAACCAAGTACTGTAGTAACCAGCATGCATTATAATAACACACATATAAAATGTATATATTGTAATATTGTTGTTGTTTATCTTCAAGTTGTTTGTGGGTTATGGTGACCCTATCAAGGGATTTTCTTGGGAAGTTTCTTTAGAGGTGGTTTGCAATTGCCATCCTCCGAGGCTGGGCGACTGTGACGTGTCTAAGGTCACTCAGTGGGTTTACATAGACAAGATAGAATTTCAACCCTGATCTCAAGTCAATATATTGTAATAGAGTATATGACATCATATAATGGATTCAAACTATAAGAAGAGAGATTCTACCAAAACATTAGCAAGAATGTCCTGACAGTAAGAGATGTTTGACAGTGGAACACACTCCATTTTACTGTAGTGGAAGTCTCTTTTTTTTGGAGGTTTTGAAACAAAGGCTGGATGGCCATCTGTCACAAGGAGTGCTTTAACTGTGTATTCCTGCATGGCAGGGAATAGGACTGGTCTCTTGTGGTTTCTTCCAACTCTATGATGCTTCCTCTTTCTCACCTCCGTCCTTTAATCTCTGTCCAGCATTCAGCTGCACGCATTATCACATCTGCCCACCGCTGTGACCACATCTCTCCTGTGTTGGCATCCCTTCACTGGCCCCCCCCTCCCTTTCCGCATTCAGTATAAGCTCCTGCTGTCGACATTTAAAGCCCTCCATGGACTGGCCCCTCCTTACTTATCAGACCTTCTTTCTCCTCACCTTCCCACCAGGGCCCTCCGTTCTGGTAGTCAAGGGTTCCTGTCTCAGCCCAGGATTTCCTCTGCCCCATCTCGGATTTGCCCCTTTTCACTCACTGCCCCTCACTCCTGGAACCTTCTTCCCCCGCGAACAAGAGCCATCACTTCTTTAACCAGCTTCAAAACAGAGTTGAAGACCATCCTGTTCAGGGCAGCGTTCCCAGGCATTGCATAATTGTCACTTGCTATTTGATGTTCTTTTGTTGCCTGTTTTATTGAATCATTTCCTATATTGCTATGTATTTTATATGTATTATCTTACTAGAAAGGCCCCTTCCCCTCCACCACTCCCTTCTCCTTCTGTGTCGTGTCTTTTTAGATTGTAAGCCTGAGGGCAGGGAACCGTCCAATTAAAAAGATTGTATGTACAGCGCTGAGTAAATTTACAACGCTTTATAAATAAAGGTTATTAATAATAATAATAATAATAATAATAATAATAATATACAGTATATACAAACATAGGACAGACACTATAATGTACTGAACAATAAAACAGCTGAAATGCAGTGCAATAGTAGAAAATGCAAACACAATGGAAGTGTAAATAGAAACACAATTTGTCTTCATCAGGTTGTTGTTGCCTTTGAGTTGACCTTGACTCATGGTGACCCTGTGGATGAGACCTCTTCATGTTCCCCTATCCTCAACTGCTCTACACAGGTTCTGCAGGTTGAAGCCTCTGAACGCCCCCACCCTCAAACTGAGTCAAACCACCTGGCATGTGGTCTTCCTTTCTTTCTAGTACCCTTTACTCTTTCTAGCACTATTAGTTTTTCCAATGAGTCATGTCTTCTTATGATGTGGCCAAAATATGACAGCTTCTATTTAGTCATCCTGGAGCCCATACAGACGGGCCAAAATAAAGCCGCTTCCGGTCATTTTGGAGGTATGTTGTTTAAATGATGCATGTGTCCTAAGAGTCTGGAAGCCGCGCCAAAGCCACACTCTAGTCTTTTATTTGTTAAAAAAACGTATTTACGATGTGACATATTAAGAGTACATAACTGAAAACAGAAGAGAAAATTTCTGGTTTTATTATAATTGTCTTGGATGGGAGAATATGAGCCTAAGGGCTGTTCATGTAACAATAAACCATGTTTATAACTATATCCGAATGCAGCCAACAGGAATGACATTTTGTCTTCCTACTCTCTCCCAGAAACTGCTCTTGCCAAAAAGATTAAAGATACTGCTTCTTGTTGTTTAGTACATATTTTATTTTTTTCCCTAATCATGGAAAGATGTGTGCAGAAATCCAGTGACCAGAAAACACATCACATGGCTACCCCTCAGTGAGTTCTCATCAAGCATTTGGACACAATTTCAAGCCTATTCTACAACCATACCAAGGCTGGGAAGGTACTTTAAAAATAAATCTGAAACCATTGTGTCCTGTGCTTTGAAGTGTGCTTGCAGAGAATGTCTGATTATATAAAATTAGAGCTATAACTAAAATGGGCATGATCATTTACTGGTAAATGTGTAAGGATGCAATACTTACTGGCTCTGAGGATGTTCTCCTTACTGCTGCACCTGGACTGGACCTGTAGAGAGAATCATAGAACTGATAAAGCAGAGCAAACAGGCAAAAGTGACCATGGAAATTTAATGGGCAAGCTCCTGGGACCTGGAGATAGAGGCTCTTTTTCCCCTCTTAGCAGTTATTTCTGTTACATGACACATTTAACAAATGATTGCAGGCTAACAATTTGAATCAAATGCAAACATATAAACATAAATCAGCATAGTGAATACATTTTTGTTAAAACTGTCAGAATAATGAAAAGTGCATATTCAGCTTTAATGAGAGACTTAAATTCTAACTTCTTTACAAACACAATGTGAATAGAAAGAAAATTAAGTCTAATTGTTATATTAAAACTACAAAAACAACACAGAATATTAGCATACTGTTGAAGATGCATATAGTTCCTTTTGTCAAAGATACCAAAAACCAGATGAACAAATTCTGGAAAAATTCTTCATTCAGTAATCCAACTGTTTTACAATTGGATTAATTAGTTTTCCTTGGAGACAACAGATTTTGCATTGTTCAGGTATTTTAAATTACTGTGAAGAAATAATATGCTTATTGTTTACACTAAGAATGTCATGGTAACATGACACTTGCCAAATGTATAACATGATTTGCCTCTAGTCATTTTCTGGACAACTAAGCAGTATGTATTTATATGGGACAATCATGAAACAATTTTTTTGCTTTGGACATGCATATACTAAGTTTGTTCGGATGAAAAGCTAAACCATAGTTTAGTGTTGTATGTACACATTGTGGCAAGCTTTAGTTGTGTGCAGTCCCCCCTACCCTGTTCATGTGTTAGAATGAAAATGTCTTGCTATAACTTAATCAGGGTTCCCTGTTATATATCAGTTTGGTGAGTTCTGGCTAGTTTAAAACTATGAGGAGATAAAGTCACCATCCTAAACTTGGGGATGGAAACATGAACCTGCAGCAATACAGGAAGACTCACATACCAAAAATAGATGAGACTGGACCCCATGTCAACTAGAGCAATGCCAAGGCTACCAGTCTGAACCTGCCAGGAAGAATGCTTGGTGAGAGTAATGTCTGATGTGATTCTTGTTAATGATTCCAGTACTCCTGGTCACATAAGTGACTACTTAAGAGGAGCCTCATCTTGGGCTGTGTTGTGTTTTCTTCCCTTTGCTTATTATCTACTTTGCCCTACTCATACTTTGACTTCTGACTGCCTGATCTTACTGCTGGTTAGATTGATTGTTCTGGGGTAAGATGTGGCTACTTCACCTTGGTCTAACCCCTGAACCTGATGTTAGCTTCCTCTATTTGGACTGTCCCTTGGTCTGTTGCTTCATCAGCATTGACCACTGAACTGGCCTATCTAACCATAAGCAGGAAATTTTGTGAATGGCTATGATGTATAGGAAAAGTCAAACTCAGGCTACAGTTTATGGCAGATGGTAACAGATCTATCATATGTGGCATCTGTACAATTCAGAAAGCTCTCTCGCTTTTTCTGACATACAACTTACACTCTTGGCTTGCTCACTAACCATATATTAATTAGTTGGGATATAGAGTCACAAGGAAAATGTACAATGTGGGTTTTAATAGTAACCAGGCATTAAAGGGTTATTGTGAACCATAATGATTAGGCAAAAGATAGTCAACAAGTGCTGTAAAGTCCTGTAGGATGCTGCTAGTCTGAAGAGTTCCTCAGGAAGGAGGCTGGACCCTTTGTGGCCCCAGAGGGAGAAGCAAGGCCTAGTAGGCCTCACGATGAGCATTTCACCCCAGAGAGGGCTGTTACTAGTGTGGATGGTGATTGGTGTTGATGTCTATATTGTTGTACACAGTGGAACTTCTAAGAATAAAAGCCTCAGTTTACAGAGTCTCTTTGCTCCTTGAGAAAGGGAGATGTGTTTCTCCAGCTGCTGAGTATAGTCACAAAGGTGGAAAATCTGGAGCAAAACATTGATGTGTGGCCTCATGTGCTGCGCAACATCAAAAGCGTTTTAACAAGAGTTATGGGCCCAGTGTGCGCCTCAGGATCCGCCTGAGCATCTGAGTGAGAAGCTGTTTTGTGAGCAGTTATCCAGAAGAGCAGCTAAAACTGTCTGAGGGCCGGAAGGCAAAGAGTTAAGGAGCTGAGCTGCCAGCCATTTTCTTATATTCAGCAGATAGTGAGAGCTGTGGAAGACTGTGAAGGCCGAGCATTTGTTTGTTTTGTTGCCGGCATGGAATTTGTGAAGTTCCCAAAGTTAAATGACTCCAATTACAGCCAATGGGCTGTCTATGGCGAGGCAGTCCTCATAAGAGAAGGACTCTGGGATGTAACTGAAGAAGGTTTAACTGCCAAAAATGCTGAAGAAGATAGAAGAGCCAGAGCTATGTTATGTCTCACTCTGGAGCCCAGTCAGTTAGACCATGTAAGAGATAAGGTATCTGCCAAGGAGGTTTGGAATGCACTGTGAGAAGTGCATCAATCTGACTCTGCACTGTTGAAAATGCTCTGGAGCAAGAGACTGTATGCTTGTAAGATGCAAAAGGGATAGTCTCCAGAAGAGCATCTGTCCACCATGCAACATCTGTTCCTAGAGGTAGAAAACAGAGGAATAAAGTTGGATAAAGAACAAAAAGCATACATCTTACTAGGCAGCCTATCCAGTGAATTTGATCACATACTGTACAGTCTGCAGGGAGTGCCAGAAAGTCAGCTCACAATGGACTTGGTATCAACACGTGTCTTGGGGGAATGCCAAAGACGGTGTTTTGAGAGAGGTATTCAAAGACAGCAACATGCCGAACCAAGGTCAGCAAACACATCATCAGAGGCAGTTCAACAAGCCAAAATTGCAGCTGTTTGCAAAGTCAGGAGATGCTACAATTGCAGACAGCCAGGTCATCTCAAGAAAAACTACAAGAATCTACCTGTTGCCAGTAAGAAGGAACAACACAGGTCTCCTGGGAACAGGAAGGGAGTTGTATCGACAGTGAAGAACAGTGACTATCAAGCCCATCTTGCCGCTAAGGCCAGATACATTTGGCTTGTTGACAGTGGAGCAACCCATCAGTTAGTTAACAGGAAATCTTTGCTGAACAACTGCAAACCCTCATGTGTAGACTCTGTGGGTTTGGCTGACGGGGGTTCAGGCCAAATTTGGGACATGGAGATTGTGTATTTTCCTGGGTTTGCTAAAGACATTGAAAATGTGTTATGTGCTCCCCAATTGCAAACTTGTTTAGTCAGTGTGTCCTCACTGACTACAAATGGATATGTGCTACGTTTTGAGGGGGATGACTGTCATTACTAAAGGGAGGCAGGTTTGTGCAAAAGCATACAAGCACAACAAATTATATTTCTTAGATGACCATGCAGAGCGTGCTACAGTAAGCAATGTGCCTTTGCACTCAAATTGTGCACATTATTTTCATAGGGTGCTGGGACACACTAGTTTCACTAGTTTGGGGAAACTGGGAAGTGTTTGTCCTGGGCTGAAACTGAATGACTGCAGGAATCATCTGGATTGTTCTGTGTGCAGCAAGATAAAGCTAAAGGCTTTTCCTGTTGCCAAGAAAAGCAAGTGCACCACCCAGAGACCTTTCCAAATGGTGCATGCTGATCTGGCCGGTCCCTTCACTAAATCTGTGGGCAATCGTAGATATCTGATGTTCATTGTCAATAGGCACACCAGATATTCCTATGCTTACACACTCAGGGAAAAGAATCAGGCTGCTGCCACATTCAAGAACTGGGTGGAGATGGTGGAAAGGGAATTTGAATACAAGGTTGGTACTCTGGAGACAGATAGGGGTGGTGAGTTTTTGTCCCAAAGCTTGAACAATTGGATGAAACAGAAGGGCATCCATCCACCATAACACCACTAATGCTGCCACTCCGCAGGAAGACGGTTTGGCAGAAAGAAAGATTGGGGTGTTAAAACAGATAAAGGATTCCATGCTGCTTGATGCAGGGGCCCCAGAAGGACTTTGGGGGTTGGCAGTCCTGGCTGCTTGTCACATTACTAACCGGGTATGGAATTCTGCTGTAAAACAAACATCCTACTTCATGTTATATGGGAGGCCACCCAATCTAAGCTACCTAAGGGTTTTTGAGCAGATGCCAATGTTTATGTTCCCCAAAATTTCAGAAAGAAAGGTAACCCCAAGTGGCAGAGATTGATGTTTGTGGGGTATCAGGGGAATAGTTACATGTTTTACCTGGGAAATGGCCGCATCATGTTGTCCAGGAGTGCAAATTTTGAAAAACACTCTGGGTGGGAGAAGATCCACATGAACCAGGAGGTGTTTGTGAGAATGGGACAACAAGGAGTCAGTACTGGAACTGGAGGGGTAGGAACACCAGAGTTTAAGCCAGATGGCCAGCCTAGCACCTCCAGGGAACCCACAGGTACACAGACCTCACTCATCACTACTAGAAAATTAGTGAAAGTGTCATCTACAGATGCAGAGGTGCAGACAAGTAGTGACAGTGAGGGTGATAGGGGGTGTACAGAGATAATAATCCCAAGGGGGACTCAGAGAGTCAGAAGGCCACCTGATCGTTTTGTGGAGCAGAATGTCAAAATGTGTACTGTTGTGGCTGGAGAGCTACCAGGAGCTTCTTACCTATCCCAGAGAAGAGCAGGAGAGATGATTTGAGGCCATGGAGTGTGAGTTCTCATCCTTGGTGAATAGGGAGGTACAGTATTTGAAGTGGTAGAAAGGCCAGGAGACCGGAAGGTTGTAGGTTGCAAGTGGGTGTTTAAGAGGAAGGAGATGCCAGATGGAACCCACAAGTATAAGGCCAGGTTGGTGGCTAGATTCTCTCAGCAGCGTTTTGAGAGTTTTGACAAAACATTTTCTCCAACTGCGAAGCCAGAAAGTCTCAGATTAGTGTTAGCATTGGCTGCAAGGAAGCGCCAGATAGTTAGGCATTTTGATTTTGAGACGGCTTACCTAAACGCACAGCTGGATGAGGAAGTGTACATGGAGCAAGCACCAGGGTTTGATGATGCCAAGGAAGGCAAGGTGTACAAGCTCAGAAAAACTCTTTAAAGGCTTAAGCAGAGTGCATGCTGTTGGAATCTCTGGATCCATGAGGAGCTGGTGAGGCTGGGATACAAGCGCAGCGTTGCAGATGCTTGTGTGTACACGAAAGGAGGGGTCACACTTGTGATTTATGTAGATGACCTATGTGTGGCTGTTCAGACTGAGCAGGAAGTTAAGGCTGTGCAGGAGATGGCGAAGACGTTTGTGTTGAAGGACCTGGGAAACCTCAAGGCCTATGTTGGGTTTGAGGTAGAGAGGACTAAGGATGGCAGGATCTTGTTGAGTCAGACCAAAAAGATAGAGAGGCTGGTGTAAAAGTGCCGTTTAGAGAGTGCCAAGGTAGTTAAGAGCCCAATGACCCCTGATTATACCTGTAGTGAGTGTTTAACATCCAGATTTGTATAAATCTGTAATAGGAAGTTTGCTTTTTGTTGCCAATAACACCAGGCCAGACATTTCCTTTGCTGTAGGTGTCTTGAGCAGGAGAATCAGTAGTCCAAAAGTGCGGACTGGATAGCAATAAAAAGGTTGCTGAGATACTTGAAAGGGAGCAAGAAAGGAAGCTAGTGCTGCAGGGATCTGAAGCACAACTGGAGTGTTTTGTGGACAGCTCATTTGCCTCAGAGCTGCATGACAGAAAGTCAGTGACTGGTTTGTTGGTCAAGTTTGCAGATAGTCCAGTGGTTTGGAGGAGCAGAAAGCAGAGTTGTGTGGCACTGAGCACCTCAGAAGCTGAGTTTACTTAGTGCTCTGAGCTTGGACATAAAAATAATTTCTGGTTACTGGACTTAGATTGTAAGCCTGAGGGCAGGGAACCGTCCAGTTAAAAAGATTATATGTACAGCGCTGTGTAAATTTACAGCGCTTAATAAATAAAGGTTAATAATAATAATAATAGATGCTTTTTATATTAGCAATCTATTAAACAGTCAGACACCCGAAGTGATATTTAAGGTAGCAAAGTTTTGTTATATTATATGTAAACTCCGATCGCAAATGGTAAATGGGAAATAATATATTTAAGTCTGTTAATTTGCCAGATTGAAACACCCAGGAAAAGAATTCGGGAGGTTTCTGAAGCTCGGCCTTGGATTTGTCTGAGCTAAATGATTGTTAACTAAGATGGGGAACATAATATTTCAGACCTTGGCTATACTCGTTATCTACTAACAAGATTGCTATTTTATTGTTTATGTCTTAAAACCAATATGTATTAAAGACATAAATATTAATCTAAGAGTACTGGAAACTAACGATTTTAATCGTGTGTAGCCGTATGCCTTTAGGGGAACTCTAGGAGAGATGGTGACTAGCACCTGATTTGTCTGAATTAATTGAAGAGACAAGGATTTTATTATGATTTTAAATGACTGCATAAGGGTGCATGGCACCATTTATAACTGTGTTCAGAAACCCACAAATTTTTACTGCAATTTTCTGTAACTATGTGTTGTTATAATTCTGTGATTATTGGTCAATGACCGAATAAAATTTTACTACTACTAATAATAATAGTAGTGACACATGTGTCTATTTCCTTTGGACTGCTGGAGGATGAGAGGGGAGAACACAGGCCTAAGGGTTGCCATCACTCACAGAAAAAACACTAAGCCACGATTTAGTGCTAAAAGTGAAAATGTGTATTGGTTGCCTGAATCTACAGAAATGCTCTAGAAATTTATGGAATGGATGCCCAGGAGATAATGTTTTTGATAATGAGCAGATAATGCATGGATACCAGTACATGTATATATAGAAGAAGCCATACTGAAAATATTCTTTTGTTAGGTTATTTTGCAAATCCACTGTAATTGCTTACATTGTTGTACATACACGATTACTTGAGAATCATAACTAGAATGGATTCCTGCATTTGGATCTTTGTTAACTTTGGTAATACCACTAGAGGAAGCACATAATGTAAATGTGAGTACTGAGTGAACATTATGAATAGAAAATTTGTTTGGATTTCTCTCCTAGTGCCAAGGAGGGAAAAAAACTTTACAAACTCAAGATATTTGTCCCACTTGCCCCATTTCAATGGAGGAAATTAATTCAGAAATTAATTCTTCAGTGAACACAGGGAACTGGACTTTACACATGTTAAAAATCTGTGCATTTGAGCATGTATTAATCTCTGAATAAGAATGTAGAAGTTTCATATATGCTACTAATGATAGAACCTGCCTTTAAAAGTATTTATTAATTCTGAAAGAGAAAGGAAAAAGTACTCTTGAAATTTGGATTCCAGTTCACATTTATAGGTTTACTTGTAAGTAAAACATATTTGATATGGAGATAACTGATGGGAAGAAAAAGGAGAATACTATCACTGCAATTAGTTTTGGGTACAGATTCCTCTTTTACATTAGAACCACATAATTATGGAAGTGTAATTTATTTCAAAACCTCTTTCTTCTGTTCCACAGTAGCTTGCCCCAATAACATCTACATGAGTTGGAGTCTACATCATTAACACAAGTCTATTTATTGCAATGGAATAATTTATGATAATAATGTTGCTACTTAAGAATGTTTATGGCTGTCCTTCTCTGAAAAAAAGGATTATGTTTTAAAAAAACAAAGCAACAAATAGAAAGCCATTCTTCTCCCACTAAAAATTACTAGACAGTTATACTTAATCCTCCCCCCGCCCCATTTTGGCCCAGAGTTGCTTCTCTGCTCTCCCACAATAACTCAATAAAAGAAATAAAAACTATCATAGAAGAGGAATTTGTTTCCTGGATCTAATATAACCAATTCTGGACCAAAAAGATAAAATGGTACATGTGTATGCACTTTCTGTTTGTATGCATGTGTGTAAGAGAGAGTGAGTAGAACTGGGAACACAGTGGTATGTTAAAGAAATGGAGTTCACAGGTGGAGAAACAATACATAGGTAATGTGCAAAAGTAATTAAACCACATAGACCTAAAGGTGGGAGGAATACAAGAACAAAATACAAACACTGACAATCTAATGAAAGACATATCTAAAAATAAATTTGAATATGTTCCAAAGGGAAATGATAAGGGGGGTGGGGTGGGAGATGTTAAAAGAGAATACTGAAATCAATCTGCAACAAAGTGCAAAAACAGAAGGCGTCCTAAACCATACTGCAAAGCAATGCTTGTGAATGGAAAACAGCTCCTTTGAGTAGCAATAGTTACTCTCAAGTCGTAGCCTCTATTCCTTCTGAGTTCATCTTTAAGCCCTTCCAATTTATAGTGGAGCTAGTGTATGGACAAAAAAAGAAATAACAATGAACAAGGCAGCGGAGATTTGTAGGTTGATTCATCTAAAATTAAAAAGGCTCTGAGACCAACACTCTTGGACTACTCAAGGCAGTAAAAATAGATCCCTGGTTTCAAAGGCAGCCTCTGAGAGGAATCCTCTTCTGTGCATGAAAACTACAGTATTTAAATGACAAGTCTATGGCCTATTTTGGAGGGGCTTCAGACATGAAGTGTATTTATATAATTACCAAAAAATACAGTATTATGAAAAATTATTTGCTGTCTATTAACCATACCAGCAGTGATGGTGTAGCATTATATGAGATGAAATGACATTAAATTTACCTCTTATTGTTTCCTGTGTGTGAGGCAGTTACAAATAATGCACTTAGATGGACAGAAGTAATGTGCCTACAATTTAATCAGGTAAGTATTAGGTACTATTTTAATTTTTTATATGATGTGTGGCAATATATTATATTCTCAACTTATGTTATTATTTTAAATGTCAAAAGAGTCAATATTGTTTCAAAAGCAGGTATGTTTTAATTAAGAATGACTTTAGTTATAGTATTAACAGAAACTCATGGAAACTGGAAGCAAATATGTCCTGCAACTGTTCCTTCACAGTTCTCCAAATATTTGAATTTTTCTATCTCTAGCTGCATTGTCCTGATGCTTGCGTACCTTGCTGTGAGTTACACAGCAAACAATTTTTGTGTGTGACATAAACAAATACAGGGAAGAGAAAGCAAGGAGATTGTTTATTTCCTGTAACCTTGTTTTTCAAACATCTAAAGGCACTATAAAACTGGATTCCTGCATTACTGAAATGATGGGTGCGTTGCATTAGTCTGGTATTTTGTGAAAGCAAATGGTTAAGTGGACAGGTTGGCAGATGCGGTTACTTCTCACGCTTGTGCCTATTTCTCTGTAGATTAAGGGTAGGAAACTTAGCAATGACCAGGTAACATACACTCCAACATTGCAACAAAATATCTCTGTTTTTGTGTGCTTTTCCAAATGGTGACCAGAGTGATGTTGCATCAATTCTAGTTGTCATTTTGGGAAGAACATGAGCAAAATTTGAGTTGCCATGAGTTTCTGTGGGAGTGGGTAGAAATGATTTTTTGTGCTTTTGGGGGCCTGGCATAGTTTTCAGGTGAAACTGCCCGAAAATTACACAAAATTTAAAATCTGGGGTGGGGGTTGGTGGCTTTCAGGACTGGCAAGAGGTTTCAAGGGTTGCAAAGGTGGGTTCTAGGAACTGC
This sequence comes from Sceloporus undulatus, assembly GCF_019175285.1. NCBI lineage: Eukaryota > Metazoa > Chordata > Lepidosauria > Squamata > Phrynosomatidae > Sceloporus > Sceloporus undulatus. Next base: position 311,743,580 of record NC_056522.1, on the reverse strand, counting down.
ATGAGGCCCATGGGCTACATTTTCACCATCCTAGGTGTAGACCTAAGTAGATTGAGACTCTTCATACTGGGATACTGCTGACTGAAATCCAAAGTTTTTGATTTAGGAGTAAGTCATATCACACAGTGCATTTTGCTTCCGCTTCTAGTTATGTAAAAAATTAATATTTTGTATTTGACTATCCTTTGGTCAGCTTGGCAAAAGAATTTTACATAAAATTAAATTACACCCAGTATTATTCTCTAACTGCTGAAGAGAGAATAATAATATGCAGAACATCTATCTTCATTATTTTAACTTTAAATTGATGCCTTCTTTAAACAGCTGTATTTTAGATACTGAGTACCCTTCTTATTCCAAAATGGGTATTGCATTAGAAATAAAACAAATTAATACAGATTGTGATGAATATGTGTTACATGCTAACATAGCTATAAACTATGGTTGGTAAAAATCTTAAATCTCTGACTAAAACAAATATACTGTATTTTTTTAGAATTCATTGTTTTCATATTTCAAGGTGTATCTCAAGCTAATACTTAAAAATAAATTATATAAAATATCCATGCTAAGGTAAATAACTAAAAGTATAACTAGTTGCACTAAACCACAATACAGGAAGAAAGTAGAGAGAAACCTTGAAATGTGACATCAACCTTTAGAAAAACTGCAAGAAATTACTTACCTTTTACAGAGCATAATAAGTTTAGCGTACAGCAAGTACAATTCAAAACCAACAGTCAAGGTAAAATTAACAGCTACACAAGGATTAAGTGTTTCAAACCCAACATGAAAAGTAACACTTACAAAAACATTTCAATTGATGTTTAATACTGTACAGAGAACACAGACATCAAAACACAATTTTGCCACTGCCAGAGAAGTGTTTCCTTTCACAAGAGGAACAGTGGAAAACTAACCCATAATCTATGTATTTTATGGGAAAGCTTGTAATTCATTATCACACGGGCATGCAGCATGTGAATCACCATCAGAAAACCAAACTGGTAAACATATGCACATACACAGTGTTGATTGAAAATACAGGAAAAGATAATGGATTAGCTAAGCTAAAATGGAAGAAGCAACACAAGCAAAGCACGGCAGCCACAATGAAGTGAGAGCTATCGTCTTCTAACTGTCTTGTAAATCCCAGACACAAGATATTCATCAGTACTGCATCCTTTATAGGTTACGACACTGCATTAATGTAGAACACTCATTGCCTCTAATACAAACTTACAAGGTGGTGGCAAAAGAGATACATTTAGTCTGCTAAAAAGTTTTTGTATTTCTTTTCAATGAGCAGTGAACTAAGGAGAAAGGAAAGTAACTATTGTGAGATATAAAAAACTTCAACAAAAATTTATGGACAACATTTTCTTTAATTCAGCATACTTCATCTGACCACAACTGCTATCTATTACCTTTACAAAATCAGTGTATGCTTCATTGTATCTCTCCAGCTGGGAAAGTTTAGCCTGGAGAAGAGAAGGTTAACGGCTGATATGATAGCCCTATTGAAATACTTCAAGGGCTGTCATATTGAGGAGGGTGCTAGCTTGTTTTCTGCTGCTCCAGCCAGAGCAATGGATTCAAGCTCCAGGAAAAGAGATTCCACCTCAACATTAGGAGGAACTTCCTGACAGTAAGGGCTGTTTGACAGTGGATGGCCATCTGTCGGGGATGCTTTGATTTAGATTTCCTGCATGGCAGGGGGTTGGACTGGATGGCCCTAGTGGTCTCTTCCAACTCTATGATTCCAAACTTTCAGTTATTAACAAAACAGTATAATCAGCTTGAATTTGCAGTCTCTTCTTCATTGAACTTGTGATTCTTGTACATTTTAGTTGGGAATTTGGATAACATTCAAAAGTATTGGAGGCAGGTAATGTTTGTGGAAATTCATTGTGTGTCTTCCCTTGCAAACACTATCTAGGCTTTCAGAATAGTTTTATTTTTTTTCAACCATCAATGCTTTTTACAAAATTTGAAGCAAATTTAAATTTCCACAAACATTGCCAGCCTCTAATATTTATGAATGTTCTCTAGCCAAACTCCGAACTAAAACTTATAAAAAGCACCACAAGCTGAATGAAGAAATGACTACAAATTCAAGCTGATGAGACTGTTTTGTTATCCGAAACCAATGTTAAGTTTGGAGAGATACAAAAATGTAAAATAATGTGTATTATAACTACAGGTAATGAACAGCTGACTCACAAATCTTGTAGCACATCTTGCAATACAGAACCCTTCCTAAAGGGGTGAAACAGGCCAAATAAAGTGCTTTGCATCTGCTTTGAAGGAAGAGTGTTTAGATGACACATGCCTCCAAACTAGGCAGAAACCAGATTGAAGCCGTGGTCCAGGGCTAAAAACTGGAGGAAAGAAAATCTGCAATAGTTTGACTCAAGGTGTAAAATGTGCACCTTTGACCCTGCATATAAATGCGAGAGTGGTTCTGAAGGAGCGATCCAAGTGCACATCAAAAAAGGGCAGATTGGGTGTATCTAAGCAGTTGGGGCGGCAATGCAAAAAAGTGAAAGTGTGACACCTCCAATGGTGTACAACATCCACAATGGTGTTGTACAATGGTGTACAACATACACAAACCAGATAGTCCAAGGGGGGCATAGGAGGCACATAGGAGGCACATAGGAGGGGTCTCCATGATTGTGCTTTGCCAGTGCTTTATTGGGTGCATTGATGCTTCGATGCCCTGTATTGGTGGGGGATTGCAGGTGCAACTGTGTGGCTGATCAAAGAGGCGGCCATCCAATGGGATGGCATCTAGGCACCAGGCAGTGATGTGTTTGTGTAACATTGTGCATGCATGGTGAGGAGATGACAAAAAAATTGCCCAGCGGTGCAGCATGATGCCGCACTGGGCAATTGGGCCATATGCATTCAGGGTGCATATGGGAGTGTCTGGTACGGACAGCAGGATGTTGACCTGCTTCCAGAAAATGCAGGTTTGAGCCACTTTTTCCTGCCCGTCTCATCCAGCTGGGCCTAAGATTATTACTATTACAATACATTACATTTTTACATAACTCTAGATAAAAATACTGATATACTTAGTTTATTATTGCCATTACATATTAAGATACTATTGGAGTATTTTATAGTTTATCAAGTAATCATAAATATACAATGAAGAAAAAGTATAGCTTTGATATCTAAAACTAGCATTCAGTTCTGTTTCAAAATGTGTGTTTTTATTCTACCAGTATTTCTTTAAAAATGATGATCTGAAACCTCTTGTAAATTATTATCCTTTCACTATCAATTTTTTTTCTTCATGGCCTTCACAGTGATTTTATCTGAATAAAGCCAATCAGAAAATCTGTTTTATGTATTTATATTCCCTGCAAGCCAACTCAATAAGGATTTTTTTCTTTAAAGGCAGCCTAAAATATTTCAAATAAAACAAATAAAGTATGTAAAAATGTCCTGATATTTACAGTTGGCCCTTCCCTTGCGCAGGCGATCCATTATGGACCCCGCCGCGTAACGGAAAAAACACGTAAACTCAAGCCCCATTAGAAACAATGGGGCTTGTTCTCGCTGCGTGCACCTGGCATGCCATGGGTGTGCGCCCCATTGCTTCTTTCCAGCATGGCTTCCAGCATTAAGAGTTTTTATCACACTAATTGGAATATTTGATGTAAATGGACACATTGGATGGAAAGGTTTATACTTTACTCAGTGATGAGTAATAAGTCACTAAGATATTATGACATGGTAGGGGAAATTTGTTGCTTTTCTTTCCTCACACCATCTAGTAATTAAACTGCGCTAATTCCTTAAGTTTTATGCTTGTACAAGAACATTTTTAATGAATTTCCTGATTTGGGGGCTACAAAACAGCCCTTTAGTCTTACACAAAGTCAATTTCCCTGTATCAAAGCTATACTTTTTCTTCATTGTATATTTATGATTACCAAGATATTAGAACAGAAACTGAGCTCATCAGTATCATGTCACATTGCTTTACTGATTAATTAACTTGATTGAATTAAAATATTTATATCCCATCATCCATCTAAAGATTCCAGGTTATCATACAATATAATCAACACGATCAATTTAAAACAATACAATTACATGATTTCAAAAGGTTGAAAACATATTGAACAATTCAAGAAGTTAAAAGGAAACAGATTAAAAACAGTTAAAATACTTTAAAATTCAAAATTATCCACATGTGCGGATTTGTATAAAGCAGTTAGCCTCCAAAGGCTTTTGTAAATAATCATATTTTCACTTGGTATAAGAAAGACAGCAACACAGGTGCCAATTGGGCCTCTAGAGTATTCCATAACTGGGGTGCCACAGCAGAAAAGACCCGCTCCCATATTCTCTGGCAGCATATAGCCCTGGCTGATGGAATACAAATGAGGGCCTCTCCAGCAGACCACATGAAAGGAGAAGCACGTCTTCAAGTATCAAAGTCACAAGCTGTTCAGGGCTTTAAATGCTGTTAGCAGCATCTTGAATTTAGACTGGAAGATTATTTGCAGCCAGTGCAATTCTTTTAAAATCAATGTCATATGGTTTCTGTATGAGATTTCAGTCAGAGGTCTAGCTACTGCATTTTGTACTAGCCGCAGTTTCTGAGTCACCTGCAAGGCAGCTCCACACAAGGTGCATTTTCAATAATCTAATCAGGAAGTTACTTGTAAATTATCCTTGTCCAGGAAAGGCTGTACAGTTGGCCTTCCACATTTGTGGCTTTGATTATTTGCAGTTTTGATTAATATATTATCTCTAGGACTCTCTAGGTCCTTCAGTGAAACTCTGCCAGAGGCTGATCATAGAGTTGTTTGGGAGAACCTAGACGTTTCTAGAGCAAACACTTCTTTAGGCATTTGTAGGTCCTCCAGCATGATTCTATGCTCAACTTCTGGCAGATATTGACCATAGACTTGCACTGGAGGACCTGAAGACTCCCGAGAGGTGTTCTCTTAAGTAAAAAGAATACTATTTTTTTATTTGCGGTTTTTCCACATTCACGGGGCTACTTTACCCCTAACCCCAGCGAATGTTGACTCCGAGCCAAGAAATCCATCTGACAGGTATGGATCTGAAAGTACTTCCAAGCTATGCACCTCCCCACTCAGGGGGAGTGCAATCCTATTCAAGAAAGGTTGCTTACCCAATTCCTGGACCTGAGAACCATCAATCCACCGAGCTTCCATTTTATCAAAATTCAGCTTCAGCTTACTAGCCCTCATCCAGTCCACAGCAGCCTCCAGGCACTGGTCCAGCACCAGTAGGGCACTGGTGGAAGTAATACTGTGATGAAGCTACAGTATTCTTCAGTGAGAACACTGACTGACCCCAACCCCATTTACGAAATTGTAAGTAAAAACTTTTTAAAATTTTTTTTCTTCAAAAGAGATGTAGGCCAAAACCAGCCACACTAGGATGTGCCAAGAGAGCAGATACACCAGAATGCTGGCATAATATACTTTTGTGAAGCAGCTAGGTTTTCCTTTTAAACAGACATAAAGGAAACACATGTATTTTCCCATTTCCCACTTCCAAGGAAGTGTGTAAGTGGAAGTAAACTGAAAATATTCTGGGAAGTGGAAAAGGTAATAAGATACTATGAAAGTAAATTCAACATTTACCACTGGATAGTTTACTAACTAAAATGAAATGAACATAAGTTACACAATCATCTCTCTCTTTTATCTTGAATGTGTTCTCTTTTTCGACAAGAGAATCATATCTCTCCGCCTCTACTGCCAAGATCCTGGTCCATGCCCTAGTGATCTCACGACTCGATTACTGTAACCTCCTCCTGGCTGGGCTTCCTCTTTCTCACCTCCGTCCTTTAATCTCTGTCCAGCATTCAGCTGCACACATTATCACTTCCACCCACCGCTCTGACCACATCTCTCCTGTGTTGGCATCCCTTTACTGGCTCCCCCTCCCTTTCTGCATTCAGTATAAGCTCCTGCTGTCAACGTTTAAAGCCCTCCATGGGCTGGCCCCTCCTTACTTATCAGACCTTCTTTCTCCTCACCTTCCCACTCGGGCCCTCCATTCTGGTAGTTGAGGTCTGCTGTCCCAGCCCAGGATTTCCTCTGCCCCATCTCGGATTCACCCCTTTTCAATCACTGCCCCTCACTCCTGGAACCTTCTTCCCCCACAAGCAAGGGCCATCACTTCTTTAACCAGCTTCAAAACAGAGTTGAAGACCATCCTGTTCAGAGAAGCGTTCCCAGGCATTGCATAATTGTCGCTTGCTATTTGATGTTCTTTTGATGCCTGTTTTATCGAACCATTTCCTGTATTGCTATGTACTTTATATGTATCAGCCTACTAGCCCCACCACCTTTCCCTTCTCCTTTTATGTCATGTCTTTTTAGATTGTAAGCCTGAGGGCAGGGAACCGTCTAATTAAAAAGATTGTATGTACAGCACTGTGTAAATTTACAGCACTTTATAAATAAAGGTTAATAATAATAATAATAGTAATAATAAGAGACTGTGGTTTATATTACTTGTCATTATTTTATCCTCCTGAACAAGACATACATACATACATTTCTCACTAACAAGACTGGCATACGTAAGCCTTACTTTTCCTCCTGTCCCAATCATGTCCATGGAAGAAAGACCTTTATCATTGCTCAGACAGCTAGGGAAAGAACTAGGAAACCATGTTTATCTTTGCTTCCCTGGACAATCATACATCATGAAGATTCATTTTGGCCCCATATAAAAAGTGTATGTTCCCTGATTTCATTTAGATACAGTTCAGTCTGAGCTATTTGTCATGGAGGGAAAAGTTTTAATAGATACCAGAAACATGGAAGATGAACCCTGATACAAAATATTTAGTAATATTTATAGGAAAAAATAATATATCCTCTTAGTATTGGGTAGATTTAGAAATCCTGGCAAAGGGTTTATAAGAATACAGAGGAATATAGGTCACAAGAATGGAATGGAACTATGCATATTTAAATGGGGGCTGAGAAAAACTACATTTACATTTACACACACAATTCATTGTTAATACAGTCCGTCCTCACCTTACGCGGTGGGATCTGTTCCGGATCCCACCGCGTAAGGCAAATTCCGCCTATGCTCGAGCCCCATTGGAAACAATGGAGCTCATGCGCGGTGGCGTGGCGGCGTGGGGCGCAACGGGCGCGTGCACCCATTCAATTGAATGGGACACGCCGCCCCTTCCGCCCCCCGTGGCTTGAGCGCGTATGCTCAAGGCCGCGTATGGCACGCCCGCGAATGGTGCGGCGCACTGTAGAACATCAGAAACTAGTTACAATCTTAAAACGCCCTGGGTTCACCATTACGTTCTCAATGGGCAGAAAGTTATGCAACACTTGTGAGCAGAAAGTGACCTACAAAAACATAACTTTAAAAACAACAACCCTTTTTTCTGACACAGAGAAGGAAAACAAAGAAAGATTGGACAAAACCAGACTGATAGACATGCACTAAGAATTAAAAGCAATATGAGTTTATTATTTTCCATGATTAGCAGTTACAGTTACTGTGTTTAGCAAGTAGGAGAAAAGTTAAGATGATATGAAATTTGATTTAAAAGTACACATGATGGACCCAAGATTTCCATACCAAGTAGGCACATTAAACCTTTCTGTATACAGGCAATAATACATTCTTATTGCCTTCTCTTTTAGGAGAAATCTATTGTTTACGTGATGATTTCATGTTCTTCTGAAAACTTGCAGTAACATTTATATTTAGACAAAGATTTAGGTTTTTCAATACTGAGATTTTTCATCTTGTTGTGAGACAGCTAATGCATCATTTAGTCTAACCACAACCTTTTAGTTTAACCCATTGCTGAAGAAGATTTCTCTAATGTTTCATAGAAACATTTTTCATGTAAAACCTTCACCCAGTATTTATATCAAATTTAAAATATCAACTTCCAAATCCATTTCTTTACACTGAAAAGCTAAAAGGGAATAATTATAAATCTTGGTTATGGAATAGACAAATGCAATTTACTGCAATGGGCTTATTTAATGCTGTGACAGGACAGTGACCCACAGAATCAGGTGAGACAGTTTGATATGAATGATGAAAAGGCAGTGGATACAAGCATTGTCAAGTCTATCAAATTTTGGAAGTTATGGCGCAAATACTCAGCAGCCCCATGGTATCAGAGAAGGCAAATAAATGTTTGAGTCTGGGCCCATAACCTACCAAAATGTGGGAAATAGAATGTGCCCTGGTGAATTAGCCCTTTTTGGAAAAATTATGAAGACTAAAGCGGTTAGGAATCAGTCTTCTTTTAATAGAGTAAAGCATGCCTCAACCTCATGTTGTTATTCTTAACCTGCCTTTTCCCCAAATTGAGACTCAAAGCAGCTTACAATTTAAAAATAGTTAAAAATCTACAGAATACAGAAGTTAAAAAACAAACAATCAGAAAAAATTAAAACCAGGTTAAAACATGTATTAAAACACATACATACATACATACACATACACACACCAGCACAGTGATTAGCAATATCTAACTAATGGGCCTTATGTTATTACTCATCAAATGGCTGTTGGAATAGAAAGGTTTTTGCTTGTCTGCAAAGAGAAAGTACAGAGGGTGCCAGTTTAACTTCTCTGGAAGGGTATCCCATTGCCTGGGGACAGTTACTGAAGAAGGCCCCTTTATTTCCCAGAACTGAAACAGACTCAAAAAACCCAGACAAGCTCTCGCTACAAACTTAGAAAAGGTTATCTAATGGCTTTTACATTGCTTATGCATCGAATGTCTGCATCTTAACTAGCTAAAGAAAAGATTAAGTAACAAAGAAAGAGCTTAGATCTTTAACTCACCATCTTACAGACTGGAGGACAGAGGCAAAAGAGAGAAAACTGATAGCAAAGGGGAGTGTTTTTATATGACCATTGACCTTAGAGGTTTCCTGAGTCATATGGGCTAGTTGCTTAAATACACAAAGTATTTATGATCATGCATTTCAATGGTCAGAAGACCAAAGGTAGAGACATGAGATGCAAAAGTGGAATGAGATTACACATGCAGGATATTCTGTCCTATCTGAAACCCCAACTGCTCTAAGAGCATGAGAGAGGAATGAGAGTACTGGATTTTCCAACACAACTTAATTCAGGATGAAAGTGAAAGGGAAGAAAGTTTGTATGTTGTGCATGATTTTAGTCTTTATTTGCATTGCTACTGTGCAAAAACCATGTCCTTAGTGTGTTGTTTTCTAAGGTAGTGAAAAAAATTCCACTACATTTGCTGTACTGTATTTTCAAGAGCCAAAGTAGAAACAAGGAATCAGAAAGTAGTCCACAGCACACTCTTTCTTAATGTAGCACAAGGCCACCTTTCCTACACTGTGCAAAAAACCAAAAATAAAACAGTAACATTTGCAAGGCAATTCAAAGGAAACTATTCCATGGCAGACATAGTGTGAATACAGATGACTGCTTGGCATGTGGAAAAAGCTGAGAGGCCATAACTGGAAACCCCAAAACTCACCATACATACAAACATATGGCATGAACACTTACCAGGATATGTGAACACTGATGAACAAGCAATGACACTGAAGAACAAGCAAGCTAGCTAAGCAAAAAACTGTAGTAGTTGATCTGTATTCACCAAAAGGCTGGACCATACCAAAGAAAATATAAAGCATATATAAAGCCAAACAAGAGTACCCCCCCTCAACAGGAAAATATTAGATAGCCCATTAAACAATACTTTATTTCAGTAAGGGCAACTGCTAAATCATAAATAAATACTGTATCTGCTAGAGATTTTAGCATATGTAAGATAATACAAAATTGTTAGCTAGTATAATAATAATAATAATTTGTTTTATTTATATACCGCTATTCCAAAGATCATAGCGGTGAACAGCAAGTAAGCTAATTAGCACGTAAACTAATTTGCCCCCAACAGTCTGGGTACTCATTTTAGCGACCTCAGAAGGATGCAAGCCTGAGTCGAGCTTCGGCCCTTTTGCTGGTCTTGAACTCGCAACCTTGTGGTTTCGAGTGAATGGCTGCAGTACAGGCATTTAACCACTGCACCACCAGTATGGCATTCCTTCTTCACTTTAAAGAAAGGAAAGTAGGAGCCAGATTTTCTTCTACAACAAACCGATGGAGTTGCTGAAAACCCATCATTCATTGTGGTTGTGTGCCTTCAAATCATCTGATTTATGGAAATCTTAAACGGAACCTATCATGGAGATTACTTGGCAAGATTTATTCAGAAGAAATATGCCTTTGCCTTCCTCTGATGTTGAGAGAGTATGAATTCCCAAGATCATGCAGTGGGTTTCTGTGGTTGAACAGGGATTCAAACCCTGGTCTCCAGAGGCATAGTAGTCCAATGCTCAAACCACTACACTGTGTTGGCTCTCAATCCCACCATTCATAGGCATATTAAAAAGGCAAGTGGTCTCGATCCAAAGAACCACACCCATCCATCCATCCATCCAAGATCCTCCCTTTCATCTAGTGCAAAATCCAATGTGGCTTATGATATGAATTAAAACAAAGAAATTGATAAAATTAGCTATAAAGATTTTGGCATTAGAGAAACAGTAGCAATCATATTAAAAACAATCTTTCTATTAAAGCTATTTTAAAACATAAAAAAGATGTGGAAAAATACAACACACCATTAAAAGAATCTCCTAGAGCAGCCAATTAATGCCAAGAGCCTGTCTGTATAGAAAGGGTAGGAAGATAGAACGAGAGTGGAAGAAAGTGTAGAAAGTTAAAGTAGGTGAATTAGAAGGAAGAGAGAATGTGAAGAGAGTATGAGGAAGTAAGAAGAGGAGAGAGGAGGAGATGAATGAGAGGGAAGGAAGTATAAGGGAGACAGTGTGGAAAGGAAGGAATGAAGCATGGAAAGGAAGGGGAAATGAAATTAGTGGAAGGTGTTAGAAGGGAAGATGAGGAAAGCATAATGGGAAGAGGTGAGGGAGAATAGAAGGGAAGGTAGGAATTAAGAAGAATAAGTTGAATGGAAGGATGATTGATGCTTACTAGCTTTGATATACACAATACTACAATGTTATCTAATGACTTTGAAAAAAATAGAATTAATACAATTCTGGTATGTTTTATGAGGAATTGAATCAAAGAAGAATTTTTTTTTTTACTTTTTTCACTTTTATCTTTATTTTATTTGACAATATGCATTGTGGAATTCAATATTGATAAGTGTGTTGTATGTTATGATCTTTTAATTAATAAAAGCTATTTTTAAAAAAAGAATGGTCTGCCTGCTGACAAAAGGAACACAAGAGAAAGGGCCAGCTTAACTTTCTGTGGAAAGAAGTTTCACTGTCTGGGACTAACTACTGAAAAGTCCTCTCTTTTGTTCTCATCAAATGTCCTCCTCCCAAAGAGTTCAAAATCTGAGCAGGCTCAAACAGGGAGAAACCATCTTTCAGGCAGTCTAGATTCCAGCCATATAGCACTTTAAAAAAGTACTATGAATTATGTTCAGAAATGAAACTGTGTCACTTAGGTTGTTTTAATGAAAAGTTTCTATATCCTGTGTAACTAGTACCAGGTAGAACTCTGGCTGTGATGTCTTGGACCCACTGGAAGTTCCAAACACTTTCTTGTGGCAGCTCCACACAGACTGTGTTACAGCAATCCAAATGACCTTTAACCAACACATGTTATAACCACTGATGGATCAGAAATCTTGAGGAATGGATATAGAAGGTGCATTAGTTTTAAGAAGGTAACACTCCTGGCCACTCACTCTGGGCTCAGAGTCAGGGCTGAATCCAGAAGCATAGTAAACTGAATTTTCGGAAAAGTATAATACTATCCTGAATAGAATAAATCCCTGTTCCTTCATCTGCTTTTCACTTGACCATAAGCACTTCTATACTGTCTGGATTAAACCTCTGTTTCTCTACTCTCATCCACTCTATTGCTGATATCAGAAATACTTTAGCAGAAAAGCAGCTTCTTTGGAGTTAGGTAGAAAGGAAAAACAATGAAAAAGAACTCCAAAATGTCAGACAAAATGTGGCAGCAATTTCATGCAGGTGTTAAATATTATGAAGAACTGTAGAACTGAACTGTGAGGGTGCCCCCAGACCAATGGTCAGGATGTCAAACAGGAATCTCCCACTATAACCTTCTAAGCTTGTCCCTGTAAGAATTATCAGTCACTATAAAATGTTGTCTACAAGAACCATAGTTGACGTGACTGAAGCTGCTGAAAGATCAAGAACTAATAGGGATATATTCCCTGTTCGGTTACCAGCATGGGTTGTCCACCAAGGTGACCAAAGCTGTCTCAGTCCCATAACCAGTTTTGAAGTCAGAATGAAATGGTTCATGATAATTCAGCTCATCCAAGGGAGGCCACATGATCTAGTACCTTGTTTAGGAATGGAATATTTGAGTCTTGCTGGTAATTATTCTGTACGGTGGGGTTGTGAGAAGATGTTTTCAGCACAGATCTTATCAATGCTTCTTTTGGGCAGCCTGGAACCCTGCCTTGCTGTAAAGAGGAAATTGCTGCTCTTCTTAGCCCCTAGCCCCAACAGCATTTATAAACCAGGAAGGGTAGGATCTTGCATGTATGGGTAGCTCTCACCTCTCCAAGAATGCTTTTCATATTTGTAGGCAACACAAATAGAAATGTATCAAGTAACAGAGAACAAGCAGGGCCAAAAGCTACATCCACTGGATGTTCATCAGCGACAGTATCCATGTCAGATCAGGTATAAGCAATTTTGGCTACAAAGTGTTATTGTGTCTCTTCTTGTGGGCCAGAGCATTACAGGCCCATGACCACTTGAGACAGCTCATTTGAAATGCCAATGTAGTGGTGACAGATAAGAATGATTTCTTTGCAGCAAATTGCTACAGAGTAGGTTTTCAACTGTGCTCAAGGCTGTGTTCTACTGGACAATGTGCAAGCCGACCACGCAGACCAAGATGGTTTGGGCTCCTTTGTCTCAGTCAGGACACACCCTCCATTACTACCAAACCAAAAACCTTTTGAAAACTGAAGGGAATTTCCAAAGTCTGTTCTTCCAGTGAGTAAGTTCCACCAAAATCTTTGGGCATTCCCAATATAGAACTTTAATAATAATAATAAGAATAAGTTTTATTTATATACCGCCCAATCACTGGGAATCCGAGCGGTTTACAACAGAGGGGATAATAGACAGTTCCCTGCCCTCAGGCTTACAATCTAAAAGACACAACACAAAAGGAGAAGGGAATGGTGAGGGGGGGAGGGAATCAGGTCCAGTATTCTTCTCTCCCTCTGAGGCCTGGACCAAGGCAGATGGACCGGAGGGAGGGCTCTTCTTCTTCAGGCTAGCCCTGATGGAGCTGGATCCCAGCCATTACAAGTAGATGCAAAATTAAAAAGGATCTGGACTGAACATCATATAGCAATAAACAATTATTACAAAACTAAAATATTGGTCATTGCAGGCTTCCTCTCCTTCACTGAAACCAGCAAGCAGCCATTTTAAAATTATTGTTACAATACTTAAGTCCCATTAAGCTCACTGGGGCATACTTCCAAGGAAACACGCCTAAGATTAGGTTGATTGGATTAATAATATAAAAGAAATACAAAATGCATGACAAACTGCCAAGAGTTTGCCACTCGTTTTTAGAGGCTTTTATGGGTTCCCTGTAATGTGAGATATCTGAAAATACTATTGCAATTGCATTCAACACTGAAAATGGAATTTCAAATTCCAGTAGAATCAGGTGGGGACAACTCCCTCTCCACACAACACCTTATCTGAATCCAAAACACTAGCTTTCAGGTGGCAGAGATGGCTCCAGGGGACTGGGGAGGAGAATACAATTCCATGGAAAATCACTACTAGAACACTGGGTTTAGTGTTTAGGATTCCAATCTGGGATCTGTACTTATAATTTCTAGAAGTCCATATGCTGTATTTCAGAGTTCATATGCTATCCCTTATTTTTTTAAGACAGCGTTAGAGGAAACAAAATAGACACCTAAAACGAGAGGAAGGATATTTAAGTATGAGTTGCTACAATGATAAAAAGATGCCTGTTAATAGAGGGAAGTGATGATAGTAAGTATCAATTACACTTAGATATGGGAAACATGGTTTCAAATGTCACATAGGAAGCTGTTCTTAATTTGATTCAGGTTGATGTGTGGCAATTTGTTGGGAAATAAATAAGAATTTGAATTAAAATAACAATATATGCAGGCATTGCACAGACATTCTGCTTGCAGTCTTTCAGAATATATTTTTAGTTGCCACTCAAAATCGTCCCTTCCTTACATACAGTTTGAAGCAAGTAATGTATCTTATTTTCAGATAATTTAATCAGTCAGGATGTCTTGGACTTCTTAACTATCACATTTCATGTTTCTAGGAAGAAAGGAAGTCAGTTCATAATTTTCATGTCAAATTTAATGTCATTCATCAAAACCCCTATTTTCGTGTTGAGCTGGACAATGTGTCAAGGTGACCTGGAGAACATGTACATTAAATTTCAGCTTACAAGCTTGTGTAGAATTACTTTGATTACTACTCTATTGAGAGAGATACATCATTTCTAGACACTTCTAGTAACCAGTGTGACTTGAATAATACACTGTACATAACCATTTTCAGCATTCTGATTAATACTGACAGACTTTAACCACTGTAAAATACACCGAGTGTGCCCTGTTTGGAGGGTGTATAAGTCTGAACTCTCTTCAGAAGCCAAGATAATTAAACTGAGATTCCACAAACAACCAAAAGGTGCAAAATACACAATGCAAGCTTTCAAACTCCTCTGGCTTCTTCATCAGTCAAAGGTGTTAAAAATCAAACAGGAGAAAGAACAAAAAAATTGAAGATGTTCGAGTCACAGGCCTACACTTTGTCAAACTATTGTTATAGTTGTTCTCAGTGAAGATGATATGGTGGGATATCCATCTAGGCCAGGGGTAGGCAACCTACAGCCCACGGGCCAGATCCGGCCCGCCAAGGCCTTCTCAGTGGCCCCTGCGCAGTCCTGCCGCCAATTGGATTGTCCCCGTTTTTTTGCGCTCCGGGCGCCATTTGTTTTTCAAAATGGCGCTGAAGTCTCGCGTGATCTCAGGATGGCAAAGGTCACCGGACTTCATCGCCATTTTGAAAAAAACATGGCGGGCCGCTAGGAGGCCCGGTGCAGCCCCTGGAGCACTCCAACAGGGCTCCAGGGGCTGCAGTGGGCCTGCAGCAGGCTCCACCTCACCCTCCACCCTCCTCCTCCCTAAGAGCAGGGAAAGGAGGAGGAGGCAGAAGGAAGGAGTATAGAGCGAGGGAGAAAGGGAGCCAGAGCAGCAGCTGCAGCCACAGCAAGGCAAGAGGTTGGTTCCTTGGGGGAGGGGGTTAGCTGGGTGTTCTTTGTGCAAACTTCCCTCTCAGCACCCTGTGGCTTTTCTGGGTTGAAACTGTGTGCATGCTTGCTGCAGTTTATTTTCAATTGCATTTTAGTACAGTGGTACCCCGGGATACGAATTGATCGCGTTACGAAATTTCCGGGATACGAAAAAGTTCCATTGGAAAAAACTGTTCTGGGATACGAAGGTTTTTTCGGGTTACGAATTTTTTTTCGGCGCGAAATTCAAACGCGCGGCTTGCCAGCGCTAACGGAAAGCCCTTTTCGGCTTGCGAAATGCATCGGGTTACGAACGCCGCGGCGGAACGAATTAATTTCGTAACCCGAGGGAGCACTGTAATTTCCTTGCTTGTAACTTTATTATTATTATTATTATTATTATTATTATTATTATTAATTATTATTATTACTATTTGCCCTGGGTGTTCTTTGTGCAAAATCCCCTCTCAATGAGAAAGAGGAGGAGGAGGAGGATAGGAAAGAGGGGGAGGAGGTGGAAAGGTGAGTCATTTCAGGTCGGCCTTGGGTTTTTTTCATTAATTTTTAAAAATATATAACACTTATTTTTGTTTTTTTATTTCATTATTTTTATTATTGCTTTTTATTGTATTTCATTATTTTTATTATTTATAAAAGTGAGACAGTGTGACTTTCCAAAGTGCTGTAACAAAGGTCTGCTGTAACAATGATAGTGGTGATGATGATGATGATGATGCTGCTTCGGTGGAAGCTCCACCCCTGGCATGTGGCTCCGCCCCGGAGGGTGGAAGCTCCACCCCTGGTATGTGGCTCCACCTCCAGAGGGTGGAAGCTCCACCCCCCGGCTTCGGCCCCCCCAGTTGTGTGAGGGACAGCAACCTGGCCCCCGACTCAAAAAGGTTGCCTACCCCTGATCTAGGCAGAGGCCATTCCTTCTCCTTGGCCATGTGGGCTCTGGGAGACTATGGCCCAGTACAGACGGGCCTTGTGGCATGTCTTGATGACGTGCTAGGGTTGCCTCGGGGTGCTGCTTACAGATGCCCCGAAACCCTAGCACGTCTTCTGTACGTCAAAATGGCAGCGCCCTTTACAGATGGGCGCCACCATTTTGATGTGATGGATGCCTAGCAAATGCATGTCGCAACACCATAATGATGTCACAAGTGCACCATTGGTGCACTGCAGCATCATTATGGTGCCACAAAAAGAACCTGCTTTCAGTGGGTTCTTTTTGCTCCGTGAGGAAGCCGCGCGGTTTGTCCGCTGTGGCTTCCTTGCAGAGCAAACCAGGGTGCCGGAAGACCTCCCTTTTTGGGTGCTCTGTACCGGGCCAAAGATTTGCAAAGTCCAGGAAATAAAATTTAAACTTTGCTAGTAATGCAAAATTTCTCCATTAAATGCCATTAACAATTTAGTCTGTAACCCCGCTTCGATCCACCAGGAGAGGCGGGGAAACATAAATAAATTTTATTATTATTATTAACAACACAAAAATAAATTTTCTCATTCATAGGGGTGCCGTAAATCAAAGTCAATGGATAGCATTTCTAGTCAAGGACTCAACATTTATTAATTTTCCTCTGAATTATTTTTATACCCCTATAAATCCCAAACATCTGTATATACAAGTAACTGGATATATCTTATAAGTTTTCTAAATGCATGCCGTGAAGTCTCACTTCTGCTTTGCATTTTCCCATTGTTTTATTTAGAGAATTGTGATCTCAGGTAAAATTCAACTAGGTTGTTAAAGCAGCCATTTTTCAAAGTCTATTAAGAGTGTGTGTGTGTGTGTATAAAATTCAATTGCATATTTTTACACAAAGTGAAAACTAGATAACTGTTGTCATTTGTGAAAGAGAAAAGAGAAAATCCAGAGTAGCATAATAGTTATATTTGAGCCAAGCAAATAATTCCTGACTCTTTGTTTGGTCTTAACAGAGGTATTGCCCAAATATTGCTTACAGATATTTACTGACAGGTCAGGATCCAACAATGTACTGTAGGCCCTTGATATCCACTAGGGTTTAGTTCTAGGATCCCCTGTGGATACCAAAATCTGTGGATGCTCAGTTCCCATTATATACAATGGTGTAGTAAAATGGCATTCTCTATATAAAATGGTAAAATAAAGGCTTGATTTTTGGAATACAGTGGACCCTTGTTATACGCTGGGGTTTGGTTCCAAGATCCCCCGTGTATAACAAAATCCGTGTATGCTCAAGTCCCAATAAATATAATGACATAGCAAAATGGTGACCCTTATAAAAATAGAAAATCCAGGTTTGCTATTTGAAATTTATACTTTTTTGGAACATTTTCAAACCGTGGATACTTGAATCAGTGTATAAAAAATCTGTGTATAAGAAGGGCCGTGTGTGTGTGTGTGTGTGTGTGTGTGTGTGTGTGTGTATTGAATATTTTCAAGCTTTGGATGGCTGAATCCATGGATAAAAATCTGTGGATATGAAGAGCTAACTGTACATGCACTGATAGAAGCAGTCCATCAGTGGACTTGGGAAGAAGTGAATCCCCTCCTTTAAATGCTACAAACAGAAACAGGAAGCTATCCTCTCCCCATCCCTCAGTCCTTCTTCACCATTTGAAAATACCCTAGAGGAAGAATGGGAACTGTCTATGTAGAATGGACATGATCTCTTAGAATTGAGGAAGCACAAATTTTGCAAGAAATCCTAGATGGCCCTATTAGTCCTCACAATGAATTCTTCCCACGCAGTCAACTAAGCAAATATGGCTTCTAATTTTGAACTGGCTGGGATGATAATAGTTGATTATAAACCTCTGGCTTCACTAAAGAAGAAAACAAAGAAAGTTTGATGCTGTGTGTACAAAAGGGAGAAAAAGGACAGGTTGAATACCAGTAATGCTCAATATACATTCCAGTCCCCAAGAAATGAGATAATGGGAACTGCAGTAATCACTGGACCATCACATAATTTCCCATGCAAGCAAAGTAAGGCTCAAAATTCTGCAACAGAGAAAAAAGGACAGGTTGCATACCTGTAACTACAGTTCTTTGCGTGGTTATCTGTGAACTCATATAAATGCGTTATTCTGTGCCTGTGCAGTACCTCTTTCAGAACATTTTATAACATCCTGAAGAGTTCTGATGGTAGCCCCATCTTTGGCAACCCTACACAAGGAGCTTCCCGGTGAAACTTGTTGGTTCCATAGGATGCAGCCATCCATGTGAACCGATGCAGCCATCTAGGTGAACCAGTCAGACACAATGAGGGAAGGATGGGTGGGGTTCTGTGAGTTCACAGATGACCATTTGAAGAATTACAGTTACAAGTATGCAACCTGTTCTTCTTCTTTGTGGTCTCTGTGACTTACACAGATGGGATACTAACAAACTACAGTATAAGAAATAGTAGGTGGGAGTGTTGGTGCAAACAACCAAACTTTACTGAAAAAACATATACACTTGTCCCTCCATATTCGTGGGGGTTAGGGGAACAAGACCCCCGCGAATATGGAAAATTTGCAAATAACATAAGCCCCGCCCACCTCCTCCTCTGATGTCTGGGACAGCTTCAGTCAGCTATCTCAGGAACTGAAGGTGGGTGGAGCCAGCGTGTGCGCTGCCAGTCCCCTTCCCATATGCCTTGGAGAGCTATCCCAGGTACAGGGGAAGGTGGGTGGAGCCGAAGGTTGGAGCCGGTGCGTGTGCACTTCCTGTTTCCCTTCTCCTGTGCCTGGGACAGCTATCCCAGATACAGGGGAAGGGGAACGGGCTGTGCACACACCGGCTCCATCCACCAGGGGGCGATTGAGCAGGCAAAGGGAGGAGGAGGATCTTTCTCAGCTGGACCGCTGCTCAGGCAGTGATCCGGCTGGGAAGAAGTCCTGGGGGGAGGTTTAATGGATCCCCCTCCTCCCTTTGCCTGCCCATCACTCCCTGGCCTGTCTTGGGGGCAACTGAGCAAGCAAAGGGAGGAAGAGGATCCCTTATACCCCCGGACTCCTTCCCAGCTGGATCGCTGCTTGAGCAGTCCAGGCAGCAATCCATCTGGGAAAGATCCTCCTCCTCCCTTTGCCTGTTCAATCTCCTCCCCAGACAGCCCAGGGAGCTATGGGGCAGGCAAAGCGATGGATGAAGGGGCAGGAGGGTGGGGCAACAAAGAGAGGCAGACCTGTGCTTGGCTGTCGGAGGTATGGGAAGGGCCACAGGGAGCTCCCTTGGCTCTTCTCCCACCCCCTGCCTTTAACTGGCTCTGGGAAGCCAGTTAGAGACAGGAGAGCAGGGGGAAAGAGGCATAGACGCACGCCTGCCTCCCTTCATCGCCCCACCCTCCTGTCCCTTCCCAGAGGTGGCTAGAGGGACAGGCAGGCAGGGGATGAGGAGAAAGAGGCACATGCCAGCTTCTCCAAATCCCCTGCCCTCCTGTCTCTTCCCAGAGCTTCAGGAGGGCGGGGTGATGAAGGGAGGCAGGCACGCACCTTTTTCTCATCCCTGCGCCCTCCTGTCTCTCTAGCTGGCTCCTCTGTTTGCCTGCTCAATTGCCCCTCAGGCAGCCCAGGGAGTGATAGGGCAGGCAAAGGGTCCCGGGGGGCTGCTACTTGGCTGCCAAGGAAAGAAACGGAGTTGGCTCCTGGGCCTTTTCTCCTGACGAGAAAAGCCCAGGAGGGAGGGGGAGGAGGAATGCTGGGGAAGTGGCCTTGAGACTCATGAATAATCAAAACCGCGAGTTTCAAGGCTGTGAATATGGATAGCCAACTGTATATAGTCAACAAGCATAAACACTCAGTATCGAAATAAATTCAAAGGCATTCAACAATATGGTACAGAAATTGTTAAGGGTTAAAAGCCAACTAACACGAAATGTTTAAATGTGTGGTGACCATGAGCAATCAGCACCCGGAGGACGAAGCTGATGAGTTACAGCTGTTGATCATAGCAGCAAGGTCATTCTACTGCCTGCGTGCAGGAAGCTTGAAGATGAACACGTGTCTGTTTAGACAAGGGGACAGTTTTCTGTGTGGGACAGGAAGAGATTGAGTTTGTAGGACCACATGGCATTGTGTCTATATAAACTCAGGGACTTCCGGTAATTGTTGTGAGTTTCTGAGAGAGGAGTGGATTGTGAGTTCTGTGTAATAAAAGTCATGTTGGTTATTTGGTTTGCACTTTGTAAATAAAGATAAGCACTTTCGGGAGCTTGGCTTGTCTGGTCATTAATCAGCAGAAGCCTGACAGTGAAAGCTGGACAGTTCCCGGTGACCTGCATTCCATCATTTCTGGAAGACATCCTTCTGCTGTTATCTTCGCTGAGGGCTGTGAACACGTTCTTAAAATTGTCAGCTACTCTGCTATACTCTGACAATGGTTATGGGCCCAGCAGTTGTTGACAGAAGTAACTTTCAACAATGCACTCATGTAAGGAATGAATGAAGTACAGCTTTTCCAACCACAGTTTACAAGTTGCCGTTGGCTGAAAGGGTTTCCCACAGAGCTGGCTAAACACCAAATCCCAAGCCCACTTGGGTGTTGGACCTGACATCAGGGGATGAAAGTTCCTGTATCTTTTCAAATACTTCTTAACCAAAGGATGTGTGAAGCAAGAAGGCTTACCAAAAAACTGAAAACATGCTGAAATGGCAGCTAAGTAACAACAAATAGAGGACAAAGAGTGACTGTGATTTGGCAAAGAAAATAGAAAGTCTAACACATCAGCCACATTGATTGACCATGGAAGTAAGAAGTCAGCAAATTTCTTCCACTTGTAGTCATAGATCTACCTGGTCCAAGGTCAATGAGTAGCCTCTATAATCTCCCACACTGCAACAGGTAGAGCATCTAAGGTACGATCCTCCACATGAAGACTATTGAGATGGGGGTGTCTGATCTGGCTGTTGTACATGGTGAGGAGATTGTTAAAGTACAGAGTGTATGAAAATGTTCAGATGTAACATTTTGGAAATGGTTATTCACTTTGCAGAAGCCTGGAATTGGCTGCAGCTGGAACTCAAACCAGCAGGTGATGTCCAAGGTCACAGTGTGTGCCACAGAGAGCATGCAGCAATGTGTAAATATACTGTGTCATCTTTGCAAGGGGGAAAGTATTCCAAGATGCACAGGAACTTGTAAGAAAGAGGCAGGACAGGGTGGCCACATGGAAAATGTGTACAGTGGGTTCTTGCCTTACGCGGGGATCCGTTCCGGATCCCTCCACGTAAGGCGAATTCCGCCTATGCTCAAGCCCCATTGTAAACAATGGGGCTCATGCATGGCACCGCGGTGGTGTGGGGGGCGCAACGGGTGCACCTCCCATTCAACTGAATAGGATGCGCCGCCCCTTCCGCCCCGCGTGTGCCCTGCGGCTTGAGCGCGTATGCTCAAGCCGCGTAAGGCGTGCCCGTGTATGACACGGGCGTGCTGTATATAAGCCCAGATGTCCATTTGTACAGTTTGGGGTTTGTAGTTGGTGGATGGTATTGGTAATTGTTCTCGCGTATGTCTTTGCAACAAATAAACAAAGTGCCTCTTTGGAGATAAGCCAGGCATTGGTGTGCCTTTTATCTGGCAGCTGTTTTCCTGGCATGCTCCAACAGCTTGCCGGTTGATTATCTTCACACAAGGCTTCCAAGTTTACTCTGCGCGCTCACGTTTGCATCAACAGAGATGCACTCTGTGTGGCAGCCAAACATACTCTCCTTGGGACAGATGAAACAGATGCGTGAACCACATCTGTCTTGGCGACCATGGATGCAGCAGTTTCAGAGCACTGATGTGTAGGATCCTTTCTGTTAAGAAACATAGACCTCTTACAATTAGATCATATAGATAGTCCAGCATCTTTTAGGTCCAGAGTGGCAAACCAATCACACTCTTGCATCAATGCAAGTATGGAAAATAAAGTCACCACCCTGAAGTGTTGTGGGCGACCATACAAGTTCACTACTCTCAAGTCCAGAATCCATCTCAGACCACCATCTTTCTTGGTGATGATGAAGTACTGTACCAGCATAAAAACTCTGAACATACTCTGGATTGAGGAACAGGCTTGATTACTCCATTTTTTAAGAGGGTTTTTGGAGTAGAACAGTGTAGATTGGAAGAGACTTGTTGGAGGATAAAATCCAAATTTGATGGTGTAGCCTCTCCTTACGACGTGGAGTACCCACGAATCAAAGGTGATGGAGTTTTACGTATGGTGGAATTTTCAAAGCCAATTGTGGAATGGAGGAGTAGGCAATGATGGAATAATGGATAACTAATCCAAGATCTTCAGGATGAAGAGTGCTTTGGGAAATGGAGGCAGGTGGCCAGGTGGACAAAGACTTCAGGTCTTTCAGAATAGAGAGTAGCATGGATATTGCCACCAAGGTGTCGTCCAACAGAAAGTGAAAGTCAGTGCTTGGGGGCTTCAATGACCTTTTTTGACATTTGACCAGACTTGAACTTCTGGCCTGAAGCAGAGGACATTTGAGCCATCAAGACTGCCAGTTGGTAACTATGTCAAAACCATGATCTTAACAGACTGTAAGGCCATTTTGAGTATTGCCCATACATGAGGCCCTTGCACCAAAACCTAAGGAATACTGTACAAGAGGACTGAAGCCAAACTTCATCATGGTGGAACGCATATTATAGGTCTGCTCCAGCTGAGAGTCTGTCTTAAAATTAAACTGGCCAGCATCATTGAATGGAAGATTTTCTATGATCGTGCAAGCCTGGTCAGAAAGGCATCATGATCAAAGCCAGGCATGGCGATAGAGAGGCACCGTCCTGACAATCACCTTGCCCCTACTGTCAGCGATGTGTTGAGTAGCCATGATCTGATGATCTGATAGTTTGTATACCTCAGATTGCAGAAAAGAAGCCACTCTATGATACTCTGAGTTTATTTAGGAATGGAGTCATTTTCTCCCAAAGGAGTTGGTTGTAGGCCCCCATGCTTGCCAAGAAGGGATCTTGAAGATGAGGGCTGCTGAACTTACTCCTCATAGCATCAAGCCCCTTATCCTCCTGGTTTTCAGGAGGAGAATGCAGATGGTGTGAAATTCTGGATTGGGCAGCATCGATAATGATGAAATTAGGTTTTGGATGCTGCCCCTGAAGAGCAATGGGTGAATAATCTATTTTGTAGCTGTCCTCGAGCAAGCAGGGATCACCAGCATTGAGGCCATGCTATTGAGGACGCAGCTGCGCTGGGCAGGACACGTTTCTAGGATGAAGGACCATCGCCTCCCAAAAATAGTATTCTATGGTGAACTCGCCATGGGTCAGCGTAAGTGGGGCGCCCCAAAGAAGAGATACAAAGACTCCCTGAAACAACATCTCAGGCTTGGCCAGATAGATCACCAACAATGGTCCTCCTTGGCCTCGCATCGGGAGGCATGGAGACGCACTATCCATGATGCTGCAGCCTTCTTCGAAAGCTCACGCCGAACGAGCCTCAAAGAGAAACGATAACGCAGAAAGAACCGCAACCTGGAAACATCACCCAAGGAGACTTTCTGTTGTGCTTTCTGCAACCGGACCTGTTCATCCCGAATTGGCCTTTTTAGTCACCAACGTGCTTGTACAAAGCGCGGGATGAGACCTTCCTGAATCTTCGTTCGCGAAGCAAAGCCAGAGAGAGAGAGAAAGAGTCTTCAACTTACTGATGATGGTGTCAACCAAGATTTCCTGAGGACTTGCATGAGGTATGGAAGCATCAGAACTGCTGCAGAAGTAGTTGCTTGTGCTTGGATTTGCTGGAAAACCAGATTCTCAATTGGAGTTGGCCAGACGGAGCATCTAATCAACAAATGTCTTGAGATCATCAACTGGGGAAGGAGGGTCCATTGTGGCTGACTTTCTAGTGAACACAACCACCAAATCCAAGTCACATCCATATCCCGAAGTCCAGGATGTTGTGGAAAGACCAATGATCTGGCTAGCAATGACAACTGTGGAGTTAGAACTAATAGACTTTTCCTTCATAGAAGAAGAGGTGGTATCCTGGGCTTGAGCTGGTCGAGAGGCAGGCTAACCCTGAAATGCATTATTTTTAGCATAATTTCGGGTAGCTGACCTTGTTGAATGGAGGTGAGAACAGCTGATTGTGTACTGTCCAAATGGCACTTCCTGCATCTTGAATGTTGTATCGAGGAAGCCTTGTGCCTACAGTGGCAAGTATAATGCCTGGAATGGCTGTCACCTGTAGAAGAACTAATAGGTGTTTGGAGCAGCTAGCAAGTGAAACATCACGGCCTCATGAAAAACCATCTCCGAAGCAACTCCATGCAGCTGAGTCGACGGTCCAGCTACAACTGTAACTTTGACAGCTAAATGCGAAGAAGAAGATTGAGATGAAGAATGCTCCTTCGATATCTTCTTTTGTTTGCGTTTTAGGCCAGTCTGCACCTCAACCTCGAAAAACCTGCCCAGGGTTGATGGAAGATGTGAAGACTTGTTTCTGGCACTGTCCCTGGCCTTCTTGGCTGGAACAGATAAGGTCTCAACCATAGTACTTGAGGTCTTTTGTTTAGACGAACCAACATCTCTTGTAACTGTCCACCTTTTGCACACTCAATGCTGCCTTCTTTGAAGCCAAGGTTCAGTGTCGAGTACCTACTTTGACTCTTGATGTCAAAGGCCATTTGAGACATTCAGACTCTTGTGATTTCAAGGCCTGCTTCTACATAAGAACATAAGGTAATGCTCTCTGTTGTATCTGGCCTGTGGTGTAAACGCTTCTCAGTGTACACATGAGGCAATGATATGGGACTTGCCCAAATACTGAAGGAATCTCAAATGCCCATCTTGGCCCAGAATCTCAGTGTCGCATTCAATACAGTTCTTAAAAAGCCAGCGTGGCCAGAGAGCCTACACTGCTGGTCAATCTTCAGATGACATCTTCCACTGTTCTTGATAAGGTGGCTCCAGCAGCAGACAAAAAGTAATTGGCAGGTTTTGATGGGAACTCCCTTATATGGGGTTGCTGAAGATGGGTGGGTCTACTGCCAAAGCTCTTTAGAATGCTATAAAATGTTCCAAAAGAGGCACTGTGCAGGTGCAGTATAACCCATTTGTGTGAGTCACAGACCACAAAGAAGAATGTTAAAATCTTATCTGCAAGAAAGTTTTCACACTCCCTTATGGAGGATTATAATTTATAAATAATGACATGAATAGCTTCCCTGAATACTGCATGTACTGAATACTGTGACCACTGCATGCAATCTTCAGATAAAGAAATCCACAAATATTATTAGTGTTCAGGAAATCATTAGTAAAATTACTTGCTGTAGGCCTCTTAGCTGATTGGATAATATGATACAGTACTACAATATGGTATTTAGGCAAGTTTTACTGTTTTGTGTGCAGGAATAACTGGCCCTCTCATATCAGTGCTGGGACCTGGCTGCACATTTCAGTATTAGAACAGGACAGACATGCTGGTACTTTCCTCATGCACAGCACTGCAGCAGTTTGTTTGTTGGACATTCAGTGAGATGCTTTGGTGTCCCTGGTGCATTTTTGCTGGGGCAATATCACACTTGTTTTTAGAATTAAGCAACTACTGATGCTTAGCATAATTTGCCAAGCACTGAATGCTGCTTTAGCTTCAGGGGCCAAAATTACTATTAATACCATGTCTCTTGTGATGGGAACAAAATGTGGCTACTGCCACAAACGTTACAGTTAGTAGTGTTTGAACTGAGGGACAGATTTTATCCCCATTTCAATCATGTTCTAAATCACAGGCTATGTTCTCCTATTGATATCTATGTATCTATTACAAACACTTAGCACATGTTTATAACAATAACTAGCATGATCCAGCCATTTCTATATATACCAGACTCTCCTAGCTTCATGGAATATTCAGGGATATTCAAATGAGTCTGCTGTCTCCATGCTAGACACCAGCTAGGGCTACTAACACTGCTGGTTGCACTGTAACACATATGCTCATTTCTAGTACAATTATCCAGTAGCCTACTTGTTTACTTTCTACTCCTTGTGCATGAAGTCATTTTTTATAAAATAAGCAAACTTGGGTACAGCCACTGAACAGATTGGTGAAAAACTGAGATATTTATTGGGATGTGGCCAGATGCATTATACTTTGCGTCACATAAAACCAGCACATCTGGCATCAGTAGAAAGAGAGCCCTGAACACAACTGGGAGTTTTGATTGTTCTTGTTTTCTTGCTCTTGTTCTAAAGCTGCACACAGAAAGTTTTTGTATCAGGGTGGGTGGTGAGAGACATTGAGTGTGATAACTATTATGTTCTGACGTGTTTCAAGAGCAAAAGATGCATTATCCATTTCTTCCTCCAATTCTGCATAGAAAAGATTTTACACTTCATTTATCAGTCCTTTCTTAAAGGGACAGATAGATACACTCATCCCTTCTTATCCGTGGGGGATCTGTTCTGGACCCCACACCTACGGATAACATAAAAAGCAGGGCCTCGAATCCCATTCTTTCCCATGGCTGTTTGATCTTGATAGGTTCCTCTTAGGGTTGCCATAAGTCAGAAACAACCTGAAGGCACATAACAACTCCCTCTCCCCTCTCAAGTTCTACCCTAGTAGTGGAGGTGGACAGGCATCCCCTGGGCCAGATTTACAGACTGGATGGGAGCTTGGACCAGGGGGGGCATGGCGAGCAGGCAGGAGGAGAGCCACGGTTAAGGATGAGGCAGAGGAGGTGAAGGTGGAGAGGGTGGCATGTTGCTGCTATTGCTAGGTATCCCTGCTGAGGGGGCCACCTTTCCCTCTGTTTGCTTCAAGACCCAATGAAGTGCACGGGGGACCCTTGAGATAGTTTCCTGACTCGCTTGCGAGTCCCCCAGACATCTTCCAGCTCCAGGCGACAGCTGTGCCCTATAATCTCCTCCTGGTCCAGCTCTTCTCCCCTCAGCCAGCCATAAGGGAGCACCCACTCTGGCTGCTGAAGTCAAGGCAGTTCTGCTCCCTTCTGGTCTTGTCACTGCTCTTTCTCCTCTTCCTCGTCACAGCAAACCGAGGGAAGAGAAGAGAAAGGCTGCCCTGAGGCGGGAAAGAAGGGTGGCTGAAGTGGCTCCTGCTCTATGCTATGGAACTCTGGGAAATGTAGTTCACGTACACCCATTTAAAACACCAGGACTTGCCATCCGCAGAAGCTCAAATTCGCAGGTGGCAAGTCCGCAGATAAAAAGGGCCAACTGTACTAAGTCTTCAATTTTGTTCCCTAAAGGCTTATTAGTGATATCTAACCTAGCAGATATCCCTGAGAAACCTTTAGGGAAGAAGACTGAATGCTTAGTATCTATGTGTCCCTTTTAAAAAGGACTGAAAAAATGCCTTAGGTCCAATATCTGATGCAGAGCTGGATTAAACCACTGATTGTAATTTTTTTGCTGTACAAAGAGATCCAGCAGGGTGCAGTAGTTTGAGAGCTGGACTAGGTATCAAATCCCTGCTAAGTCATGCAAACCCACTGGGTCAGCTTGGGCAAGTCACATTCCCTCAACTTCAGAGGAAGGCAAAGGCAACCCCCTTCTGAACAAATCTTTCCAAAAACCAAAACAAAAAACAAAAAATAAACAAACAAAAAAACGTTATAGGGTTACCACAAGTCAGAAATGACTTGAAGGCACACAACAACAACAGCAGCAACAACCTGACCTTGTTTTTTTTTTTTTTTCAAATCCCTTCCAATTTTGGAGAAGGAACATTATTATATTGAATAAAGCAGTAAATGTGTCTGCCACTATTCTTCAGATCTCCAAGGGGGAAATGGTTACATTGCTGTGAATAAAATATTTAACTTCAAAGATATATATCCACAAAGCAATTTGTACATGAAAAATACAGTTATTAACCTTTATGCACTATCAGTTTCTGAATGGCTTTCCTATCACCAGAGGTAATGAACCTCTGAGTAAAATAGTGCTCTAAAACTGTAGTACACTTTATGTTTCTTTGTACTCATTTCTTTGTACTTACATAACCTGATTGCAAATAAATTGTTAAAGGCATCTTGGAATAAAATTCTGGTGGTAAGGAGTAAGTGGTTGGTTGGTATTTACACCAGGTGGTTTCAAACTGCTATTGTGCTGCTAAACCATGCTGGACATTATTAAATGGTGAGCATGCAGTCAATCCCACAAACTGATTTTTCCTCACTTTCTGCATGGTGCAAGACCAAATAAAATAAAAAAAATAAAAGGGTGATGAGTGAGAATTTTGACTGTGACAAAACACGTGCAAAGTATACCTCAGAAACACTATAGGTGGATGAGCACGAAGGGAGCCGAGCCTGGTTGTGCAGCGAGGAAAAGAAAACACTGTTAAAAAAGAAATGGTGGAACAGTAAGGGTCTTAGAAGGTTTTCTGTTTAGGTGGTTCCAGCACTGAGACATAGCAGGGGGAGATTCATTTCATTTTTAAAACCAAATTGTTTCATATGCAAATATTTTCTAGATTAGGCCATATAAGGTGGAAATTTACATACAGTATAAGCATGTTAAGACTATGGCTACATATAAACAAATACTACTGAATGATGATGGAGTTTTAAGTCTTCAAGAGACTAGATGAATACGAACTTTTTAGAAGGCAAAATATGGATGTTTAAACTCAATGTTGTTCTTGCTCCATAGATTATTTTGGGCTCTAAAAAATCAGAAGTGTGAAATGATATTGAGCTTTATTTTCTCATAAAAAGCATCCTTTCAGGATGAGTTATTATTTTGATCTGCTCAGATATCCATGGTTTTTATAAAAGTTGCTCTCAGTTATGATCTCACCCTGAAGATTCATAATTCCAACATGGGAATATAACTGTAATTTTGCAATTAATAAAAATCTATACCCATTCTACTATGAACTTTACAGTTTGATCATAAGTGTGTTATGCAAAAGTAGATCCTGTTCAATGGAATCAAAAAAATCAAAAAACTTATTTCTCCATTCATAGAACGCCCCAAGAATTTACAACCTGGACACAGTAAGAAACCAAGATTGTAGCTGGCATCCAATTTACACTTCTGTGATTTTTTATGGTTGGTGTAGAGGCAGAAATTTACTATCTCCCTCTTGCAATGATCCCATCACTGTAGGATGCATGTTCCTTGTGTGGGTTTCCCTGGCATGGCCATTTAGTGGCTGGTGAAGAGTGGAATGTGGAGGCCAGAGAAGCATCCAGCTATGTCCTGGAGTCCTCTGGAGGTCCCAGAGGATGACATTGCCCTTCTGTGTTTAGCTACAGGGAGTCCAGCAGGAACTTTATGATACATCTCTCAAAGAAGGAAGGCAAAGATTTCAGCTTGTCTGTCCTATTCACTAGAGTTGTCTCATGCCTGCTCCCGTTCTGCTGCCATCTAATGTGTATGAGTTTAATATATGAACACCATTCTTTGATAGCTCCCCTCCCTTAAAAGCTGGAATCACCATGGCCCCTCAAATACATTTTCTGCACACTTCCTTAAGAACATAATAAATGCTTGATACAGAATAAAATTCACCTCTCCATCGTATGTTTTTCAATAATTTCATCAATCAAGTTTTACTGGAATATTACCAGCAATCTATCATTGGGCTGTTCCTGGAACAGGAACTATGCAAGTATTGTACCTTGTGCACTCAAGCCTATGTAATTGTTACTCCAAAAAAAGAGAAGAGATGAAAGATAATAGCAACTGGAACTATATTTGTCTCCCTCTATGAGCATAGGTCCTATTTCACCAGTTAACATATTGTAGTGGGAGAGGCACAGCTCTGTTTGCAGCGTCTACACAGATGGAATGTTGTGTCAGTTAGGTTAAGATTCTACGTATACACATTAATTCAATTAAACTGTAATATTAAGACATAGTGCATTGTCTAGGACCAGCTAAAGCTTTTGTCTTATTAATTAAATAAATTGGCGGGAACACATTTTAACAGGTAAAAGGAAATGCTAATCAGTGTAACTTAGCGATAAAGGCAAATTAAATTACTTGCTAGACTGGGACTTGGCAACATGGTGTCATACTGATGTCAGTTCACAAAGAGGAGGAGGTGCAGAAGATGTTGCTAACTATTTCACTCTATTAATGATGGTCTTAGGGGTAGCTCAGGAATTCATCTGACCCTCAGATGAATTCATTCTCATGTTTTTAAACATTTATATAAAACCAGTCCTGCTAATGTATTCAGCTTGTTTGGTGTGTGTGAATGGGGAGGAGAACCCTTTTTGAAAACTATACAAATTATGGGAGAGGAAATCCCAGCCCATAAACCTAATTTGGCTCATAGAGATTGTCCACAGAACCCCACCACCCTCCTCAAAAGCTTTCTTTACACCGTTAGGAGGGACCTCTACCAGTCTGCAGCCACTGATTACAGTTAGTTAGTATTCTTGTTCTGAAACTGCAAGTTATTCAATATTAAAATGGAAATACTATTGGGCTAGAGTCAGTGCAGTGAAGTGGTGTGGGTGTTAGACTAGGATTCTGGAGACCAGGATATTAATTGCTGCTCAGCAATGGAAACCTATTTGGTGACCCTGGGCAAGTTACACTCTGTTAGCCTGAGAGGAAGGCAAAGCAAAACTCCTTCTCAATAAATCTTGCCAAGAAAACACTGTGATAGGTTCACCTTAGGGTTGCCATATGTGAAGGCACACAACAACAAAGTATTGGCCCCAATTACCCTAAAGCCACTAGATCCCATCTGATCTTGGAAGCCAAGTAGAGTCAACCCTAGTTAGCACTTAGATGGGTGACCACCATCAAATGAAGACTAACCAGGAAAGTCAGGTACTTAATAATACAGTGGTACCCCGGGATACGAATGCGCCGCCTTACGAAATTTCCGGGTTACGAAAAAAATCCATTGAAAAAAACTGTTCTGGGTTACGAAGGTTATTTCGGGTTACGAAAAATTTTTTGGTGCTTTCGGCGCTTTTTCGCACGAAATCGCGGCTTTCGCTATTAGCGCCTATGGCTTTTTCAGCTTACGAAGATTTTCGGGTTACGAACGCGGCGGTGGAACGAATTAAATTCGTAACCCGGGGTACCACTGTACTACAAAAACTTCTTTAAACCATGAATAGCATGTATTTACCACAATAACACAATTTTAGGCATCTAGTAGAGAATAATGTGAGGTATCTCATCTCTAAAACTTAAATTATCAAAGAAATAATCAGAAATAAGTACCTCACGTTATGGCTACTTTACAAAATTTTTACTGTATGATTATTTTCTAGATGATTTATATAGTTCATTATTCTACTGGATGCCTAAAATTGTATTATTGTAGTAAACACATGCTATTCATGGTTTAAATAAGTTTTTGTAGTATTATTAAGAGCCTGACTTTCCTTGTTAGTCTTTTTTTGTTGGCTGACCCTGCAAAAGGAGCAAATTTAATCCGTTCCTGCCAATGTCTTATTTGAAACCTTAGCAGAGGTCCACTTTGGGAGCAGGCTGTCTGGTCACTGCCACAGTTTTTAGTTGACTGTGTGCCATAGCACACAATATATTTAGGGTATATACTTGTGTATAAGTTGAGCAATTTTAGTCGAACAACTGATTCCCTAAACCTGGATCAACTTTAAGTACAATAGGCCTGTTGTATTTATGGGCTCAGGATCTACTGATTCAACCAACTGTGGATTCAAAGTGGAGGTGGCTGAGGCATAACCATCTCTGTCTCTTTTTGCATCTAGTGTGGTGAATACCTGCTCCCCTCCTCATGGGGAGTCTTTCTCTTTTGGGGTGTGGGGAGTGTAAAAAGAGAGGAGTAGTAAAATCTAGTTTGCCCAACATAATAAACAGAAAAATCTCAGCGCTTGAAAGGGCCTGAAGGGAAACACATTCATCCCCCCCACTGCTCCTACAGCATTCCTTCCAAAGAGGGAATCTGGGCTGCCTCCATCATAGGCAATGCACAGCTTTGTTGGGGCGGTTGGTTGACGTTAACTCTCTTTTCTTTTTACCTTCCCAATATCCAAAATAGAGAAAAATTGCTTGAGAGGATAGGAGCAGGTACTCATCAGGCCATCCCAACTGCAGCCCCCCCCCCCCATGCTCTTTTCTCCTGCATCTCAGCCTGAAGAATGTGGCCTATTGGTAGGGACTTGCCATTGCCTCTGCTACTGCCCTATGCCATTTTATTAACAGGGACTTGATCATCCATGTTTTTGGGTATCCAAGCAGGGTCCTAGAACCAAACCCCCCACAGATACTGAAGGCCCACTGTAAGTTATTTGTTATCATTTTCCTTTGCTTCACTTTTACATCTTTTGTTATATGCCTCAAAGTTTCATCCTCAACTTATCCATTTCAAATCAAAATCCATAATTTTGGCCTCTAAACCTTCTCTCAATTTATACATGAGATCGATTTATACGTGAGTAATTATGAACAATGATGTAGCATACACACACTGTTGTAGATAATATTAGATAGTGTGCCCTTGCCTTATGCAGGGGATCCGTTCCAGATCCCCCCCCCCCCCTGTAAGGCAAATTCTGCATATGCTTGAGCCCCATTGAAAATAATGGGGCTTGTGCATACGACAGTGTGCGGTATGCATGCCACAGGTGCATATACCGTTTTCTCCCCCCCCCCCCCATTTTTTTTATTTTCAATATCATTTACAATATATACAAGTTGCTTTGCTCATACAGATGTCTCCAATCATTTATGTTTTACATCTGTAAATTTTTCCTATCTATATTTTTAATATTCCCAATAGAATAAAAAGATATTACATGTTATCAACAGATTTGTCATGACCTATTTCTCTATAATTATATACCAGCAGCCCATATTTAAGTATTTTTATCTACTCCTTAGTACATTCTTCAAAAGCTTTTTTGTCCATGATCCTGTTTTGTTAGCATTTTCGTTGATATATTTCCTTATATTATTGTGAGTTTTACCTCATGAGATCTTTCTTGATGTTGAATGTCCTTTCCCAAAATTTGAATATCGGGAGCCATTCTTCCTGTAGTCTATTTTTGTCCTTATTATTTATCAAAGCTGTAAGTCTGTCCATTTCTTTTAACGCCTGTAATTTTTGTGCCCACTCCTCAATCGTTGGCGGATCATTATTTTCCCATTTTTTAGCTATCACCAGTCTCGCTGCTGTCACAGTATTATTATTATTATTATTATTAACCTTTATTTATGAAGTGCTGTAAATTTACACAGCGCTGTACATGCAATCTCCAGTATTTGCTTTCTATTTCTTTTTTAAATACAAATGTCATATTTAACAAGTAGAATTCTGGTAGCATTTCAAAATCAATCTGAAATATTTTTTGAATAGTTGAATGTATTTTCCCCCAAAACTTTTGAATCTTGTTACATGACCACCACATATGGTATAGTGACCCGGTTTTTTTTTTAAACATTGCCAACATTGCATATCTATTATTTTATATATATATTTTAATTTTATGGGAGTGAGATACCATCTATTTGCTATTTTCATCTGGTTTTCTTTTAGATCCTGTGATGCTGTAAACTTATCTGTCATTTTCCACGCTTTTTGCAAATTATCATACATTATTACATGTCTGATATCTTGTGCCCATCGCACCATACTGTCTTTTATTATTTCTTTTCCTAATTCTCTTTTTAGTAGTATTTTATATAGCTTAGAAAATTTTTTTGTCTGTTTTCCACCATAGGTCATCCAGTTCGTTGATTATTACTTCTATTTCTTTATTCTCAATATCTTCTTTAAATCTTTCTTTTATCTGTGCATACTACAACCAATTCAGATTTCCCCCCTCTTTGGTTAATTCTTCTCTCTTTGCATACACCATTTTCTGTTTTTCGTGCAACTTTCAGCATAAGCTGAAAGCAGCGTATACATGGGCGCACTGTAGTATGCTCTCAGAGAACATTCAGATGAGATCATAGTGTGTGAAGTTCCATATAGACCACATCACTACAGTGCTGTGTAACTGGCAAAGACATCCAGTCTTCCACATGAATACTGGAGCTGAAAACATCTTGTGCGGAACAATGGAAGATTATTAGATCACCTTCTAATTACTGATAGTTCAGGGAAAACAGGGCCAAAATTACATTACATTACACTTAGCCCAGCAATTCTCAGAAGAGAGTAAACCAGGCAGAATTATCGTTCACAAGTTGTGGGTCAGGTTTCGCATAAGCAGTTTAGGCCCTCGTGAAGTCGAAGGGTTTCACAAATGGCATCTATAGGTTTTTTGTGGGTTTTTCAGGCTATGTGGCCATGTTCTGGAAGAATTTATTCCTGATGTTTCACCTGCATCTGTGGCTGGGTCTTCATAGGATTGTGGCATGGAGGTGTGTGTCGTACATATACTGTGTGACACTTGGTTGAGAGGAAGTGATTTTCATGTTAATCTTTGTCTTGGTTTGTTGGTGAATGGCAAGGCCTCGGAGTGGGAGAATATGTAAGGAGGAGTCACAGTCTAGCACTCAAACCACTATGCCATGCTAGCTGTACAACCCTAGCACCCCAATGCCTATTTATAGATATTAGGTCTACTGTTTGTGCAGCACATACTTGGGCAATGGTGTCTCCCTCAGCTGCACCCAGATCATCACCTCCTCCTCCTCCTCCCATATATGGCCATGGCCGAGGTCTATTCCTCCCTCTCACCTATGCCTTAAAGCAGACGGAATGCCAGCTGCTTGGTTGTTGCTCCAGGGTGACCACGTACAAAGGGAGCAGAGCCTGAGCAGCTCATAAAATAGAATCTGGAAAGCCAATCACCTTGGGAGCAGCAACAGAGCAACTGGCTGAGCACTCACTGATAATTCTCTCACCCATATCAGCCTTGCAGCATGGAATGGGCAAGAAGCTTCTTGATTGTTGCTTGGCCAACTGCTTAGCTGCTGCTCCCTTTGCACCCCATCACATTAGGGTCAGCAACTGAGCAGCTGGCTGAGCTGTGGAGAGTGGCTTATTGGTTGCTATGCTACTTGACCCACTGCTTGATTGCTGCTCCCAAGGTGACTGGGTGCAAAGGGGGACACTTCTCCCCAGTGAAATGGGGCTCAATCTTCTTTTCCTTGGGTGTTGACAGGCACAGCTGGCTTTCCACTTTTTCCCCTGATGTAGAAGACTGCTCAGTCTGAGAGAGGTGAGACATGTGAGGGACTTTTTTGAAGAATCAACCCCATTACACCTCGCCCACATTCCCCAGACACATACCTTCTTCAGCTTCAAACCACCCTCCACTCCCCACAATGTTTCTTCTGCTACATCTTCTCTTGGCCTGTTTGAAGAAAGAAAGCAGGAGCAGCAGCGCAACTCCAACCTGCTGGCCAATTGCAGATGAAGCTCACAAAGCTTAAGCAGGGTCCAAAATCTGAATGCTCCTTTTTGCTGCTGCATCCCCCACCCCAACATGCCCTGCTGTGCAAATTACAGTGGACCCTTGTTATACGCTGGGGTTTGGTTCCAAGATCCCCCGTGTATAACAAAATCCGTGTATGCTCAAGTCCCATTAAGTTTAATGACATAGCAAAATGGTGTCCCTAATAAAAAAATGGAACATCAGGGTAAATTTATACTTTTTTGGAACATTTTCAAACCGTGTATGCTTAAATCCGTGTATAAAAAATCCGTGCATAAGAAGGGCCGACTGTACAAGAGGGGTGTAATCACATTCAAATATTCCAAATTTTATAGAGTTTTTATTATTTTATTTTGATTATTTTAATGTAAGTTTAACTATATATTTTTCTTTTTTATCACTGTGTGTGTGTGTTTTATTTATTTATTTATATTTGAAATGGTTTGGAGACTTATTCAATAAAGATGTATTCATATTCATAGTAAAACAGGGATAGTGAGTTTGTGGCCCTCTAGATATCTGAGTACAACACTATCCATGCTAGCAAGAACTGAGGAGACCTGGACACCTGAAGCATAACAGTTCTTCCACTACTGCTATAAAATTGTTGTCACTTGTGATTTTAAATTTTCTTGCAAACAAGAAAACAATTTGAGTATCTCAAATCTGAGCTCTCCCAAATGTATGAATAGTATTAAAATTACCATTTTTACAAGTCTGCAAACAATTCTGGGGAAATTTGGGGTTAGAACAACACCTGCCTGAACTCAGGATCACTATACGCATTCCCTGTTTGTGATGATGATGATGATAAGTAAAAAAACCCAAACGGACTTTGAAACGTGAAAGTAAGCAATAGCCTTCCTTCATAAAGGTAAAGGTAGTCCCTTGACACAAATGACTAGTCGAAACTGACTGTAGGGGGCAGTGCTCATCTCTGTTACTAAGAGAGCCAGTGTTGTCTGAGGACTGCTCTCGTGGTCATGTGGCCAGCAGGACTGCACCAAACACTGTCACCTTCCCACCGAAGTGGAACCTATTTATCTACTTGCATTTGCATACTTTCAAACTGCTAGGTTGGCAGAAGCTGGGATTAGTGAAAGGAGCTCACCCCATCATGCAGCACTTGGGCCTCCAACTATCAACCTTCCGATCATCAGAATTTGTGTCAACGGGGGAAAACCCTCACAGAGGTTGCTTCCATACTGTTCCCTTTCCTTGAACTGACACCCTTTGTTCATTCTGTTTTCATAAAAAATATGGATGACATTACACACACCAAAATCATGTCTTTTGGGTGATTAAAAGACTCAAAGAGCAAATTGTTTCCATTTCCATATATCATTTGACTTCTGGGCCAACTAGAACAGTACAGTTCCCTTGGCATAATTCCAATATGATGCAGGTGCTGTGCATCAGCATAATGGAATTTCCTTCTTTTACCTTCCCCTCTCCTCCTCCTACCTGAAAACTACCTTCAGAGAGTTTCTCAGCCTGTTGAAGTGGTTTTGGAGGGTACTAGACCAGGGTGATTGTCCCCTTTCATTTCTACTGGATTTTTGTTGATAGAAATAGGAGTCCAGAGCTGAATCTTTGTCTTTTGATCTTTGGGAGTTAAGTTTATGCATACAAGCTATGAATTAAGAGAATTATAAAAATCCACATGTCAAATGATCAGAATGTAGTAGCTCATTCTTTCCATGACATTATTACTTGCTTTTATATCAAATCTATGGTACTGTGATCAATTAACTGAAAAAGTGCGTGAGTATCACTGTAAAGTGGAAGGGGAGGTGCCAAATCTAACATAATACAGTGGACCATTGTTATACGCTGGGGTTTGGTTCCAAGATCCCTCGTAGATAACAAAACCTGTGGATGCTCAAGTCCCATTAGATATAATATATATATTAAATATAATGACATAGCAAAATAGTGTCCCTTATAAAAAATGGAAAATCAAGGTTTGATATTTGAAATTTATACATTTTGAAGATTTTCAAACCGTGGATGCTTGAATCCGTGTATTAAAAAAAGTGTATAAGAAGGGCCAACTGTATAAACGTCCTACTCACAGTTAGTCTACAATAAATTCTTAGCTATTTTAAAGAAAATGGTGTTTTTCTCACATGTAAATGTAATACTAACTAGGTGCCACATAAGCTGAAAGCTGCGCTGGAAGAGCCCATCGTGCACTCCAGAAGAACTAATGGGGCGTGTGCCCATGGTGCGCATGCATCACCAGCTTGCTGTGCGCCGCAGGCGCAAGCCCCATTATTTCCAATGGGGCTTTAGCACATGCAGAATTCTCCTTACGCAGAGGGATCTGGAACGGATCGCCATGTAAGGGGAGGGCACACTGTATTTGATGTACAGTTTGCCATTGCATCATTGACTTTTCTTTTAAGGTGAGCTGATTTAATGAAGGAAGCCACAGCTCTGAGTTTGTAATACCTGAGTCATGGATGTTGATGACCATCTCCCATCCATAGGCTCTCCATAGGTTGAAGTTGACTTGATGGGAAGATAACAACAGAGGAGGAGAGCTTGATTGAACCATTTTGCCTATACAGTCAGCCCTCTGTTTTGTGGGGAATCTGTTCCACCCCCCCGCCCCCCGTAAAAATGGAGACTTGCAGATATTGAAGCCCCACAGGCTTGAATGGGGTGTGTGCATGCAGGGGGTGCACTGCGGGGTCGCATCCCTCCATGAATATTCAGGATCATGGATCTCAGGTCTGCAAGAACAGAGGGGCGACTGTACTTGAGTATGCAAAACAATAGGACTCCCTCTAAAGGGGGAAAGCATAAAAGTTGCTTTTCAGCAAACATACTAAGAGGGGGAAAGAAATATGTCTGTATCTGTACTATATAGTTTAGCTCTCATGTGTGACATATTTTCCTATATTGTACATCTTTTATGTTAGTGCAGCTCTAAGAATTAAAAAAATTAAATCTCAAAAATTAAATGTTCAAAGTTTTGAATCTAGATCAAAGATATTTAGTATTGCCTGTGGTTGTTCACTAAAACTACTTCACAAGGGGATTTGTTTTATAATTAGGAAGTGATTTCAGGTGACAGGTTGATTCTGGAAAGGATTTTGTGGGTCTAGTGGTAACTTTACACATACATGGCCTAAAATTTGGTCAAACATTACACATAATATCACTTTTCAATTAAACCCTATTCATCCCCCCCCCCCCCCCGCTTTGACTGTTGGGATGAAACCTCAGCTAGAAAAAGAAGAGAAGAAAGGAAACAAAGAGAAAAAAGATGAGGATGAGAGGACAAACCAATCATATTGGGTGTAACCAGCCAGCAATTTTTTTTTAAAAAAAATAAATCACCGAGTGAAATCGTACATTTACTCGGAGAGAGAATCCTTTCACATTTCCTTCTAGGTGATCTCTGAGCTCCTCCAGCTTTCGATGGAGCTACATATAAACATCAAAAAATGAATTGAAAAAGCAACCTGTTCTCTTTTCATCTTCTTTGTTTCCATTTTTTTAAAAAAAAAAGATAAGGTTATATAGTGTAGGACATTTCTCACTGCCTTTGTAATATATCTAACATTCCTCAATACAAACATACTGTATGCACCATAAACTCTGACAAGAAATGGCACCATTTACTTAAGTCAACAATTGTGTTTCTACATTTAAATCATACTATATAGTATAAATTGGCTTGAAACTTAAGATAATGGAGTGGAAGGAAGTGCACAAAAGAAAGTTAATCATTCTACCCTCCCTGCTGCAGCTGTGCCCTTGAAAAGACTCTCAGGGGAATGGTGTACAAGGAGATTGCTGTGGGAGGGTGGAATCACAAAAACTGGACAGAAACAGGGTGACCAGATGTCAACTGCAAAGGAAGACAAGGCACCACAAAATGCAGAACATTCAAGAAAAACATAGGACATTAAAAAATAAAAAAAAAACTAATATAAACATAAATTCATTTTGTATGGCTTATTTACAGCTATATTACATATACACTCACCCTTCTGTATTAGCGGATTGGATTATTCACAGATTTGATTAATATGTTCTCTCTAGGAATATCTAGGCCCTCCAGTGCAACCCTATGGTCAACTTTAACTAAAAGTTGCACTGAAAGACCTAGAGATTCCTAGAGAGAATACTCTACTAGGCCTTTGTAACTCCTCCAGTGCAGTTCTATGGTCAGTGTCTGTCGGACTTTGACCACAGAGTTGCACTGGGGGACCTAGAAATTCCTAGAGAGGTGTCCTCTCAGGTAAAAACATGGTGTTGTTGTTATTTGTGTTTTTTCCTTATTCACGGAGGTCGTGTGCCCCTAACCCTAGCGAATATGGAGGGACACGTGTACTTGTATTTTATTTTAACCTTATTTTTCAGATGAACTTATCTTCATTAAATTGCTTTGTTGGCTTGCAATATACATATAGAACTCTTAACAAGACAAATTTTAAAAATTGTACTATACTAGCAACAAACTCTTGACTGAATCTACATTTAGATTATTCCTTTCATTTTCTATTGTGCTGAAATTAAGGGGGGAAAATTTTCAACATTTATTTGCACTGTGTCCTAAAGCAGCCCATTGCCTAACACGTTTGCTATCCTTTTACCCTTTGAGAAACAAATGTGCCCTGAGCTCTGGGGGGGTACGTCTTGTCTGCTGCTACTGCTTCTAGGGGGAAAAAGAAAACTTTAGAAGGATCTATCCTATCCCTCTATTTGCACTGTGGATAGGCTACGAAGTAGATACATTTCTCGAAGAGGAGCAGCAAGTGGTGTTGCTCAACAAGCTTCATAGTCATGCTCAAAATGGAGGACATTTTGGAATTTGTCCCAGACAGAAGGTTGAAAAGTGGGGCATGTGCTTGAAAAGGAGCAAGTCTTGTCACCCTGGGCAGAAATGCTAGTGAATAGTTTTGGGCAACTCTCTCCTTCCCTATCTGTATTTCAACCAAGTTGCTCAGAATGACTCCTGAACCCTTCCACCATGACCTTGTTGGAGGAGCACAGATGGCTGCAGGAAGGAGAGGAATCCTAAACCTTCCTTACGTTACATTCCTTCCATTCATTTATTTTAGGATATAAGCCACCAAGCTCAAAATTAAAAGGACTATATTTATTAAAGTATGTATTTTAAAATGTTGCATACATGTTATGGTAAAGAGGCATTCTTTTTTTTTTTTAAATACAGATGGATAGCAGAATTCAGAGGTATCCCCCCATACATAACAGTTGAAATGGTAGCCTTACTTTTTCTTGAAAGTATACTGAAACTTGTACTGTTTATTTTAACAATGCCTATTAATGCATATAATGTACCACTCAACTATATTGCTATTATATTATAAAAGAAAGCCTTACCCCACAATTAAACCTAATGGAAAGACAGTGAAGAATGTGGTAGATGCCTTTCAATATCATTGGTATAAACATAAAAGCAAACTGGTGTTTTTTCTGTTTTGAAATCAATTGTCTGGAATTGCATATGGGAAGTAGGTGCACAGTGACACCCTGTTCCCCATTTATGCTCAGTGCAACAGCACTTTGATATAGAGAAGATAAATATGACAATATTAAGAGAAAAGAGAAGATAACCTGTCCTGGAATAAAAGTGACACAGGCACATACACACACACATACACACAAATAAAATAATATTTTTTTTAAAAAATGAGAAGGCAAGATTGGCAAGGGAAATGCAGAAAAAGGAAAGAAATCAAAGTTCATGTGGTGCAAAAGGGAACTAAAGTGGGAAAAGTAAAACATAGCAAAGATCAGAAGTGAGTAACTGCAATTACTGCTACATATTTACTGTGTATCTTATAAGATGCCACATATTTTATGGTTCTGATATAGCAGACTGTATTAGCAGGGATCGATTAAAGTCTCATTATAACCTAATATACTACAGAAGATGGACACTAGCTTAGCTGACTGGTTTGGCTAAAAGATTAGACATATGAGCAGCACTTTAACGAAGGAGTTTGCTTGTCTTATTAATTCAGCTTACCTCTCCCAGTTTAAATTTCAATTTGGGCTGCATCCTGATCGTATCGGAAGGTTTTTGCTACTGACTTTGCCTCCCGAATACAGCCTAGGTGTATTCCTGCTTCCAGGAGTGCTCTGGTGGCCATTTTCTTAAGCTAGAAACTCCAGGATCTGAAAAGAGCCATGCAGAGCGCTCCTGGAAGCAGAGATGCATACGGGCTGTATTTGGCCAGCAAATTTGATGGCCA
Organism: Sceloporus undulatus; assembly: GCF_019175285.1. NCBI lineage: Eukaryota > Metazoa > Chordata > Lepidosauria > Squamata > Phrynosomatidae > Sceloporus > Sceloporus undulatus. The sequence goes on along the minus strand of NC_056522.1, from coordinate 311,701,665 downwards.
AAACCTTCTGATAAGCTCAGGATGCAGCCCGAATTGAAATTTAAACTGGGAGAGGTAAGCTGAATTAATAAGCCAAGAGATAAGCTCCTTAATAAAGGTCGTAGTTAAGGGAATAAGGGGCCAACCATTTATTTCTAACAGTACATTTCTTTAAAAAAAATCTCACAAATCTCTTGCTTTCTATTCCCTCTCTATGTTCTTTTGTAAACATAAACATAATAAATTCAGCTGCTTTATTTACCCACCCAGTATTTTAAAAATGAGGTAAAAACTGAGAGCACTACAAAAAAACAAGATATTACTTTGAAACAAGAAAAAATGTCAGTTTTAATGTGATTTCATTCAAATACCACTTAAAACCAAAATACTTGTAATCTTATCTCTTGTTAAATGAATGAAAATAAGTCATTTTTAGTACAATTAACTGTGTTTAAGGGAGTGGCTCATGCTTCAAATCCCTTCTTTATGTAGCAGAAAGATAACTCCATGCTACATTGCCATCTATCAGACAAATATTAATAATTACAAGAACCTTAAGGAAGCTATAAATCTATTCAGAATAAGTGGAAACATTCAGAGCTGGTCTCTTGGCAACTTGCTTTCAGCTAACTGCATTATGGTGGCACTTGTGTAGCACAGAAACAAAGTGTGATCCAACAGTGATAAAAACACTGAACTAAAAACAATGAAATGGTGAGCAATGTAAAAGCTCCACCCACTGTTTTCCCTCCCCACTCCCTCCCAAAGAAAAGTGTAGGCTATAGAAGAAAACTTGCAAAATAAAAGTTAGAAACATATTTACTTTGAGGGATCCAACTCTACTAGCAACTCCTTTGCTTTCATCCGGGCGTCTAATTTGCTACAATGGGGGAAGATGGGTAAAAAAGACAGAAGAATAAAGAAAAAGTGAACTTAAAAAAATTTCCACACAGTCAGTTAGCAGTGCATGCAAGACATTAATTCGACTTTCTGACACACTTCTAGGGAACAAGGACACAGACTCTCATTTCTGGATCACGTTATGGCTAGTTTCTGAATTCATCTTCTTCTGATTCCACAGATTTGGAACTGAAAGTATGCATGCTATATCATATTTTTTATAGTACAAGTATTACAATACATTCTGCTAGTATGGTTAATTAAGAATGATGAATTGACATGATGTTACAACAAATGTCTGTGTCTTTTAGCCAGGTCACTGATATAAATATATCCTATGTGCTACAATTAAAAGTATGAAGCACATAAATTAGAGACATATATTACAAATTGAACTCCTAGCCCAACTAAAAATCACCAGTGTTAAACTGTCAGAATTATATACAGCTGCCCCATGTTAGAGGTAATCAGTATATCAGCCACTGTCCTTAGTTCCCAATTAAATAATTTTGCTGCCCAGCCAGAAAATTTTAATGCCATACCAAAAGCATCTTAACAGTAGCCAAGACATGTCTTAGTTCTGTTTTCAATACCAGCCTCCTTGTTCTTTTCCTTGCTTACATCAAGGTAAATCTGTACTGTGCAAAGGAATGAAGAAACAGTTCTGCTTATCAAGCTTGCATACTGCTAGGAAGAAAGTTTAAGAGTGCACAAAGAAAAGGTATACTATGCTACAACACACAGGATCTGTATTTTATCATCTTGCTTTTGATAAACATGATAAATAAACCTAAGAAACAGAATCATGTGCCAAGTTTTGTATGTGGTGAATAAGCCAGCAGTCCAGATGACATAGATTTAGACTGAGGCAAAGAACAGGAAAAATTCCTCCTTGAATAAACTGGTTCACAAATCAGATAATAACTGGATGATATCATAATTGTGACAGTCTTGAAACGTAAGAGATTTTGATAGTATGGAAAATTCCAGTTAATTGAAAAGAAAATTGATTTTTGTTGAACAGAATAAAAGAATGACCATATTTCTTTAAAATATTCTAATAATGTACAATTAGCTGTGGATGCCCGTCTTCCAGTATAACAATCTAATATGGATTTTTCCTGTAACCTTGAGCAAGTGGCTTAATATATCTGTGCCTTAATTCCTCAAGTATAAAACTGGAATACTGCATGAATGTTCCACTTAAAGGTTAATAGTACGGGAAGAAGTGAAAACAGAGAAGCAAGAAACAGAGAAATACAGTAATGAAAAGGGTCACTGTATTGTTTTGTTTTCAAAAAGGAATTCATACAGTATGTTTGTTAAGTACATTTGCTAATTGCTTAGATACATAACCTAAGAAAACCATAAAAGAGAACATGAAAGTCAAGTAACAACCTAAAACAGACAATTTAACTTAACAGCCTGGAATAATCAAAAGAGGGACTGAGAAGCAAAGAAAGGGAGCGAGGGACAGGGAACAAGAGCTAACAGGAAAAAAACAATGAACATGAAATGAGGTTAAAATATCTATTTCCACACAATGGCAAACAATGTTATTGATTTAAGGCTGTAACCCTATAGTCACTTACCTGAGAGTACACAACACCGAATTAAGTAGGACTTATTTCTATATAGAATATCATTGTTAGCTTTCTGTTTATTTATTTGAAAGTGAAATTATCACAGTTTGGAAGGACAATACAACAGCAGATATAAAAACTTCTGCCAGTATAAAGCACTGAAAAATTGTCCTCAAGATTAATTACCTAATTAATTACCTAATTAATTTTCCTTCTATTAATAATAATATAATTACAAAAATCATAGAACTTTATCCGTAAACAAAAAGCCTCCTTTCACTATACATTTTATCTTGTCTAGCCAAACACCTCTTTTGTCCATTTTAAACCAACATCTGAATTTTAACTGTACCACTAACTCCTCTTTGATCTATCTTTCTGTTTTAAGATAACCCAGTCTTAAGTTCTCTTTCCAGTCTTCTCCTTTCCTGAAAAAACAGAGCATCTCCTGTCCTTATCCCTATATGGAACATCTAGTAAGAATTTAGTTTTACTTTCTGTGACTATTCCTAAGCAAATACTTTTATTATTTATTTCACTTTTATGCCACCTCTCTCCCAACAAGGGACCCAAGGCAGCTCACAAATAAAAACATTTTAAAAGACTTTACAATAAAAGTTTTACAAACAATTAAAAACATCAAATTAAAACAATATAATATTATATACATTAAAAACTACGATACACACCCCATATAACAAACACCCAATATAAAAACCATCCCATGATTATGTATTAAAGGCCTACTCAAACTGTTTTTGCTTTCTGACAAAAAGGAAGCAGGGAGGGCCAGCCTAGCCTCCCATGGAAGAGCATTCCAGAGGTTTGGAGCAACCACCAAGAAGGCTGTCTCTCATGTCCTCTCCAGGTGAGCCTGCAATGGCGGTGGAACTGAGAGCAAGCCTTCCCCATCTATTATTTACCCACCTGTCTTTACCTATCTATTACAGTTGTCCCTCCATTTTTCCAGGGGAGACATTTCGGACCCCCCCCTCCCCACAAAAAAGGAGACTGATCAATATTCAAGCCCTATAGACTTGAATGGGGCATGTGCCACAAGTGTGCACCCCATTAAAACTAAAAGAGGTTGCCCCTCCACAAATATTCAAGGCCACAGATCTCAAGTCCGCAAGAACAGAGGGATGACTGTATTTCTATACTTGGGGGAATCAGACTTATTAAAGTTTACCATCCTATGCCCATTTTCACTTAAGTGTAAGACATTGTGGGAAAGGGAATGGAATTTCCTTAAATCGTGTATTGTTGGATATATTTGTTACCTTCTACAGCTCTACAAATTAAAGTTTACAATTGCATGAAATATATGCACGTAAGAGTTTTTGGTTCATGTATAGGTAATAGGAGCAAAAAATGCCCAGGAGTAAGGGAGCTGGAAAAAGAAACAAGATTGCTTACCTTTAAGACAGAATCCTTGGCCCTCATCTGCTACGTTGTGTGATATGCATCCAGTTTGCACCAGGAAGCCAGAAATATATTCTGCTAAAACTTATGTGAGCCTCAACCTATGCCAGGACACACCAAGTAAGATTACCTCTTGTTTTAAAATTTCTACTAGGGTATTGGTTTGATGAGGGGAACAATGTGAGTATGCAAAATGGGACTATGTTGGGAAAGCAACAGTGATGAGAATGCAAGCGTTGGGTTATTGGAAAACAGTGGATACAGCCCATTTTCACTAGCAATCTTGAGGGGAATGAAAAAAAAAAAAGCACCTGCAAATGTCAGTAATCAATCCTGAAACAAGGAGTGCAGGTCTGCTGTTCTAAACTCTTCTGGTTTCTAAAGCAACCACACAATGATATTTGACATCCGCTAAAGACCATATTTCCATTTTACAGATGTATTTTACTACATTATGCATGCTAAAAAGGCTTCCCTGTACAGTCAAAGTAGTTCTAATGGAATGCGCTATTACAAAATGTGAGGGAAATTTGACTGTCAGAATGCTGAACTCTACAATGCACACTGAAATCTAGCATTCAATGCTTTTCCCTGAAGAATTGTAGTTAGTCTGCAAAGTGAATGTACTGATAAATATTATAAAATGTATTCTTAGTGTGATATGCAGGAAAAGGAAGAAACTCTTGTGCAGCTGGAGAACTGTTTTGCTCATGTTGATAATGCAGGGTGTCACAAACATTAGTAATATTCATTGAGTTGGGCTTGCTGAAGATAAGTAAAAGTTTTATTAAAAGGTAAATGGTGGTTATTACAATGCACATTGGAATATTTTCTGAGAGCAGTATCAGTTCAAGTGACTGGACGTAAACAAAAATCCAACATAAATATTTCTTTTCCTCAAGTTTTCAGTTCTTCCCCAGAAAAAAGCATTTGGTAAAATTTGGGGGCGCTGTAGATTTTTTTTTTCATTTAAAAAGCACACTACTTTCACAATAGTAGATGAGAAGTATATTTCCAAAACATTTGTTAATTTTCTAAGGAAACGAAGGTGTTAATTTAATTTAATTTATTTAATATTTATTTTAACATCATATTCAGATAGTACACTTTACTAAATATAGCCATCTCTCCATATCCACAAATTTTGTATCCATGAATTAAACCACCTATGGCTTGAAAATGTTATAAAAATATATAAATTCCAAAAAGCAAACCTTGATTTTACCATTTTATATAAAGGACATCATTTTACTATGCTACTGTATTTTATGGGACTTGAACATCCATTGATTTTGGCATCCACAAGGGGTCCTGGAACCAAAACCCAGCAGATACCACTGTATTTCCATTTTTATCCAAGGCAGTATGAACATACCTAGGCACATCTGGTCTAGTCTGGACCAGAGTTTAATCTTCACGGAGAGAAGGCTTTTCTTCAGTGATTCAGACACAATGGTTAATCTAAAATTAGAGGATATCATCTGAAAAAGATATAAGGCCTCCTGACCCATCCAGGAGCATTGGGAAAAAGAGGTAAGTGGCATCAACAAATCATACTTGTCAAGGCAGCAAAGGCCTTGTTGACTTGATATTAGTAAAAGTTAAGTCACTGGGAATAATAATAATAATAACAATAAAAAGACCTAACAGAAGCAGATTAAGCACAGAGGACAAAGTGGCACTGTTTTCAGACAATCATATATTTGCACAATTGGATATGAAACTAGCCTTTTGTCCATGTACACAGTTCACTCCTCTGTTTGTGCAAGCAATTAAACCAAAATGTTTCTAATTAACTCAAAGTTTCCTGTTTATGTAGTCAAAATTTCCTGCTTTGTCAAAGCTGAGAAACTATGATTGTAATGAAAAATATCTACCCTATGAAATGATGAAGACTTCTTCTTTATGCAGCACTTCTGCGTTCAGATTTTTCAAGACAAAAAGAGGTAGGCGGGTTAAAGACTGCCGAGAAGCGGCAGTCTGGCTCCGCCTCCGCTTGCAGTGTCCGGGAACCGCAGCCTTTAAACGGCGCAGCTCCCGGATGCTGCAGAGAAGGAGCGCGGAAATCGCGCTCCTTCTCAGGCCCTGGAAGAGGCTCCGCGAGTGCCAAAACGGCCGCCACCATTTGTCACAGACTCTGTCCATGATAGGGTAAGGGGCGTCTGTAAAGGACGTCCTTTATGGCAGTCTGTAACCCGCCGTAGTTTCAAAGGCTGCAAAAGCTGCACTGGGTGGGAACACACCAAACCTGTCTGCCTCATTTCCCCCTATGATTATACACTAGAATGACACTGCTCTTTCTCACAACATAATCCCAACCAATCAGGGATATCTTTATGTGTTATAATTCAAAGATATATCCATGTTAGTTTGTGGAAGCAGTATGTACAGAGATCTTTGAGACTAACTGAAAGAAAGAAGTTGGCAGCATGAGCTTTCGTAGACTGAAACCTATTTTCTCATATGAATTTGCATTTATGAGTTAGATCAGTTATTCCCAAAGTGGGTGGTATGCCCCGAGGGGGAGGTGGAAAGATCCAGAGTGGTAGTGAGGGGGAAAGGGGAAAGCAAGGGGGAGGTAAGAAGGAAAAGGGGGTAGCAGGGGAGCCTTCAGCCAAAGTATTGGTATGCAAGAAATAAAAAGGGAACCATCAACTCAACTTTTATGCGATAAGTCACAATATAGAGGACATGTTAGTTCCTATAAGGTGGCAATACGTGCAGTGATGAAAGCTTTCTTCTCATTGCGTCTGTTGATTCACATCAAGTTGAGCTGTTCAGAGTGGTTATAGGTTTAACTCAGGTACCCTCACCTCCAAACCCACCTTTTGTAGCTCACCGTGATGCTTTTAACAAGTATTTCACAGATAAAATCTCTTGTGTAAGAGCTGGCTCAGATGCTGTCATTGGAGCAGGGGCCAACGAGGTGACCAGTGAGTGCGAGCTGAATTACACTAGATCAGTTTCAGTTCATGAGTACCGCTGACATGGACAAGCTGCTGAGGAAAGTAAGGAAGACAACCTGCTTTCTTGATCCCTGTCTCTCTTGGCTGGTCGTCCAGGAAGGAAATGCAATTAGATCTCAAATACAACAAATTATTAATGCATCTCTTAGGGAGGGAAATTTTCTGTCCTGTTTAAAAGAAGCAGTAGTTAAACCACTGCTGAAAAAGCCCTCCCTGGATCCCCTGGACCTTAATAATTACAGACAAGTCTCAAATCTTCCTTTTTTTGGGCAAGGTGATTGAGAAGGCATTTTCCCACCAGTCAGTGTTGGATGACACACACTTTTCCTTGACCCATTTTAAATCAGCTTCAGGGCAGGATATGGAGTTGAGACTGTGATGGTCACCTTAGTGGATGATTTTCATCTCAACACCAACAGGGGAGTGTGTCCCTGTTGGTGCTTTTAGACCTCTCAGTGGCTTTTGATACCATTGACCATGGTATTCTTCTGGAACACCTGGGGGGGGGTGGTTGGTAATTGGAGGCACTGTGCTGCAGTGGTTATGGTCATATCTGTCAGACAGGTTTATTTATTTATTTATTTAGGTATTTATATCCTGCCCTTCAGCCTTAATGGCTCTCAGGGCGGCTTACAATATTATTTTTAATCAGACAGTTCCCTGCCCTCAGGCTTACAATCTAAAAGACACGAAACAAAAGGAGAAGGGAATGGTGGAGGGAAAGGGGATGAGGTCCAGTGGTTCTTCTCTCCCTCTAAGGCCTGGACCAAGGCAGATGGATTGCAGGGAGGGCTCTTCCTTCTTCCAGGCTAGTCCTGATGGAATTGGACTTGCCTGGCCAACTCCCTCTCAGGCCGGCAGATGGCAGTTGTGGAGGGCGGAGTCTCCTTCCTTCAGGCTTAGTCCTGATGGAACTGGACAAGACTCCCTCTCAGGCTGGCCGATGGCAGTGTGGGGAGGGCGAGTCTGCCTCCTTCGGCTGTATGTCCTGATGAACTGGACTTGCCTGACAACTCCCCTCAGGCGGCAGATGCGAGTTGTGGAGGGCGGAGTCTCCTCCTTCAGCTTGTCCTGATGGAACTGGACTTGCCTGACGAACTTCCCTTCAGGCTGGCAGATGGCAGTTGTGGAGGGCGGAGTCTCCCTCCTTCAGGCTTAGTCCTGATGGGAATTGACTGCCTGAAGACTCCTCTCAGGGGCAGATGGCAGTTGTGGAGGGCGGAGTCTCCTCCTTCCTTCAGGCTTAGTCCTGATGGAGCTGGACTGCCTGGCGAACTCCCTCTCAGGCTGGCAGATGGCAGTTGTGGAGGGCGGAGTTTCCTTCCGTCAGGCTAGTCCTGATGGAACTGGACTTGCCTGCGAACTCCCTCTCAGGGCCGGCAGATGGCAGTTGTGGAGGGCGGAGTCTCCTCCTTCAGGCTTAGTCCCTGATGGGAACTGGACTTGCCTGACGACTCCCTCTCAGGCCGGCAGATGGCAGTTGTGGAGGCGGAGTCTCCCTCCTTCACGCTTAGTCCTGATGAACTGGGACTTGCCTGACGAACTCCCCTCAGGCTGGCAGATGGCAGTTGTGGAGGGCGGAGTCTCCTTCCTTCAGGCTTAGTCCTGATGGAACGGGACTTGCCTGACGAACTCCTCTCAGGCTGGCAGATGGCAGTTGTGGAGGGCGGAGTCTCCTTCCTTCAGGCTAGTCGGATGGACTGGACTTGGCTGACGAACTCCTCTCAGGCCGCAGATGCGTGTGAGGGCGGGTCTCCCTCCTTCAGGCTTAGTCCTGTGAACTGGACTTGCCTGACGAACTCCCTCTCAGGCTGGCAATGGCAGTGTGGGGGCGGAGTCCCTCTCCTTCAGGCTTAGTCCTGATGGAACTGGACTTGCCTGACGAACTCCCTCTCAGGCTGGCAGATGGGCAGTTGTGGAGGGCGGAGGTCTCTTCCTTCAAGCTTAGTCCTGAGGAACTGGACTTGCCTGACGAACTCCTCTCAGGATGGCAGATGGCAGTTGTGGAGGGCGGAGTCTCCTTCCTTCAGGCTTAGTCTGATGGAACTGGACTGCCTGGCGAACTCCCTCTCAGCTGGAATGGCAGTTGTGGGAGGGCGGAGTCTCCTCCTTCAGGCTTAGTCTGATGAACTGGACTTGCTGACGAACTCCCTCTCAGGCCGGCAGATGGCAGTGTGTGGAGGGCGGAGTCTCCTTCCTTCAGGCTTAGTCCTGAGGAACTGGACTTGCCTGACGAAACACCTCTCAGGCCGGCAGATGGCAGTTGTGGAGGGCGGAGTCTCCCCCTTCAGGCTAGTCCTGAGGAACTGACTTGCCTGAACGACTCCCTCTCAGGGCTGGCAGATGGCAGTTGTGGAGGGCGGAGTCTCCTTCCTCAGCTTAGTCTGATGGAACTGGACTTGCCTGACGAAACTCCCTCTCAGGCTGCAGAGGCAGTTGTGGAGGGCGGAGTCTCCTTCCCTTCAGCTTAGTCTATGGAACTGGACTTGCCTGACGAACTCCCTCTCAGGCCGGCAGATGGCAGTGTGGAGGGCGGTCTCCCTCCTCAGGCTTAGTCCTGATGGAACTGGACTTGCCTGGCGAACTCCCTCTCAGGCTGGCAGATGGCAGTTTGGGAGGGCGGGAGTCTCCTTCCTTTAGGCTTAGTCTGATGGACTGGACTTGCCTGACGAACTCCCTCTCAGGCTGGCAGATGGCAGTTGAGGGCGGAGTCTCCCTCCTTCAGGCTTAGTCCTGATGGAACTGGACTGCCTGACGAACTCCCTCTCAGGCGGCAGATGGCAGTTGTGGAGGGCGGAGTCTCCCCTTCAGCTTAGTCTGATGGAACTGGACTTGCCTGACGAACTCCCTCTCAGGCTGGCAGATGGCAGTTGTGGAGGGCGGAGTCCTCTTCCTTCAGGCTTATCCGATGGACTGGACTTGCCTGACGAACTCCCTCTCAGGCCGGCCGATGGCAGTTGGTGGAGGGCGGAGTCTCCTCCTCAGGCTTAGTCCTGATGGAACTGGACTTGCCTGACACTCCCTCTCAGGCGGCAGATGGCAGTTGTGGAGGGCGGAGTCCTCCTTCCTTCAGCTTAGTCCTGATGGAACTGGACTTGCCTGGCGAACTCCCTCTCAGGCCGGCAGATGGCAGTTGGGGAGGCGAGGTCCCTTCCTTCAGCTTAGTCCTGATGGAACTGGACTTGCCTGGCGAACTCCCTCTCAGGCTGGCAGATGGCAGTTGTGGAGGGCGGAGTCTCCTTCCTTAGACTTAGTCCTGATGGAACTGGACTTGCCTGGCGAACTCCCTCTCAGGCTGGCAGATGGCAGTTGTGAGGCGGAGTCTCCTCCTTCAGGCTTAGTCCTGATGGAACTGGACTTGCCTGGCGAACTCCCTCTCAGGCCGGCAGATGGCAGTTGTTGGAGGGCGGAGTCTCCTTCCTTCAGACTTAGTCCTGATGGAAATGGTTCCAGATGGTGTGCTTGGGGATGTAGCTCCTCAAAAAGGAGCTGTTATATGGCATCCCACAAGGTGCCATTCTACCCCAATGCTTTTTAACATTCACATGAAACAGTTGGGAGAGATCATCCGGAGGCAAGGGGTTATCAATATGCTGATGACACCCAAATAGATTTCTCCATACCTTCCAAAATAGCTTCAGCTAAAGATAGCATGTCTCCTCTGAATGAATGCCTGGATGAGGTAATGGGCTGGATGAGGTAATGGGCTGGATCAGGAAAAACAAACAAACTGAATCCAGACAAAACAGAGGTGCTTGCCATCAAGGATCCTAATCTGGGAATGGAGTTGTGTCAACCAGTTCTGGATGAGGTTACACTCCCCCTGGAGGACTGTGTTCAAGCTTGGTAGTGCTCCTGGTTCTGTCTCTCCAAATGTCAGCCCAGGTAGATGCAATGGTCAAGAGTGCTTACTATCAGCTTCAACTGCTATGCTAACTGCATCCCTTCCTAGATCTGGAGGACCTAAAGATAGTGGGGCAAGCACTGGTAACCTCAAGGTTGGATTTCTGCAATGCACTTTACATTGGGCTACCTTTGTGCCAAGTTTGGAAACTTTAGTTGGTTCAAAATATGGCAGCCAGATTGGTTACAGGAACATTCAAGTGAATGCATTACACCCATACTCAAGTCACTCAATTGGCTGCCAATTACAGTAGTTTCTGGGCAAAGTACAAAGTGCTGGTTTTGACCTTTAAAGCCCTACATGGTTTGAGTCCAGGTTAGCTACAGGGTTACCTTCTCCTGTACAATCCACCATGAACACTGAGATCCTTTGGAGGGGCAGTTGCTACAGCTTGCAAGAACCCAACTGGTCGCTGTTACCCAGGGGACTTTCTCATCGGCCTCCCCAAGACTCTGGAATGGCCAGCTGGAAGTGATCCGACAGCTAAACCAGCTGTTGGAATATAAAACACATCTGAAGACTTATCTCTTCCCGCAGGCCTATTCAGGCAATTTTTAATCATGAATTTTATATTTAGTTATTGTCCTACATACTGTAATATAAATATTACATAGAGATGCAGCTTAATATGTGTATTTTATGTAATGATTGTGTTGTAACTATGTTGTAACCCGCCTCGAACTGTGAGGAGAGGCAGGTAAGAAATAAAATTATTATTATTATTATTATTATTATTATTCACCTGCCTGTGTGAGCTCACTCCCCTAGCCACATATTTTGCTAGTAGTAGTGATGATAGTTGGGATCAGAGCACAGAGCACAGCTTCTGTAACCCAGAGTAGTGCCATTTTGAAACAGACCTATTGACATGGAAGAAAGAGCATGTGGCAGCAAGGAAGAAGTGGCAGCAAAAAAGCAGCTTTCAGATTTGGTACTCTGTTTAAGCTTTGTGACCTTTGCCAGGACTTAGCTGGCAGGCTGGAGCATTGCTGGTCCTGCTTTCTTTTATCAGACAAGCTGAGATAAGAGGTAGCAAAAGAAACAGTGTGTGTGTGTGTATACACTTGCAGCTATGTGGGGAAAACATGTCTTGGGAAGGAGGGGAGGAGTATCTGGGGTTGATTCTTGGAAAGAGTCCTTTGCCTTGGAGTGACTCCTGTAGGTAAAATCTCTCCCTTTCCCCATCCATGCCAGTCTCCAGTCTAGAACATGTGTCCTCTTGGAACACCCCCCCACACACACCAGCTACGCCCCTCTTCACCCTGATGAAGAAGGGTTGAGAGTCCTTCCTTGCCAGGGAGAAACCTCTCCCTTTGCACCTGTTCATCTTGGGAGCAGCAACCAAGCAGCTGGCTAAGCAGCAACCGAGAAACCTCTTGCATGCACTGGCCTTTGCTGGAAGGGCAGCATGGGCGAAAGGATTCTCAGTTGCTCATATGCTGCTCCCAGGGTGACTGGCTGCAAAGGAAACAGCGACTGATCAGCCAGTCAAGTAGTTACCCAAAAGCCTCTTGCCCAGGCTGGCCTTTACCACAAGACCAGCACAGGTGAGAGGCTTCTCAGTCGCTGCTCAGTTGCTGCTCCCAAGGTGACTGGGTACAAAAGGAGTAGCCATTGAGATTGGTTGTTTTCAATTTGCAGTAGAACAGTAGACCTAATATCAAGAAAAACACATGGGGGAACACTAGGGTTCTCACTCAAGAGGAAACAGGGCAGTAGCCAGAAAGAGTGTGGGGACCACTAAGTCAGATTATGTCAAAATAAGACCTGGCTAAGTATTGTTGTTGCTCAGAGGTAACACAGCAGCAACTACACAACATACTGCCTTATTGCACTATCACAATGATTTTACTGCCTTTTTGTGACATAACTCAGCAAGATGGACAACTGTTGACTGATTGCCCCAGAAATGTGAGGTGTGCATTCTATGTCTTCCTTTTCAAAATGTACAATAAAACCACCATAACAGTAGAGAAAGTCAGGAAGTACCAAATGTTTACTTTAGTAAAATGGGAATTCATCCAAGATAAGTATTTCAGATGTGTACTGGCATATGCATTTAAGCACACATATTACTGAGTCAATGCTTGCATGCACAGCAAGGATATCATCTGTTTTGCCATGGTTCCCTGAAACATTTTCACAGCTACAGCATAGCAAAATAAAGTGTGTGAGTTCAGTTCCTATGACAATGAGATGGATTCCTTTTTCATGGGCAAACACTTTTGTGACCTGTTCAGTGAACAACAACAGCATAATAAAAAAGGGATTGAAAATTGGAGGAAGTTTTCAAGATGCTCAATAACGTGCTGAGAGCTCAGGCATCAAATTTGTTTCATGACTCTCACCTATAATTTCTATTTCATTTACCAAAGATATGCAACATAAGGCCTAACCTGTAAGCAGTATGGGGTCCACAATGGACACTTTTCAAGATGAATAATGCTTAAAAGGCTAAGCAAGAGCATTGCAAATTGAGCAGGGAAGCTAAGGAGTTAGTGCTGTTGCTGTAAAATTAGTTGATTATGCTTTCACTTCCTAAAATTAATCAGCAGGCAGGTTGTAATATTTTGTGTCAGCAGTTGTCTTCAAGGGCATCTTATTGTAAAGTACACTTAAGTTATCAATCCTAGAGGCCATAAAAACATGAATAAGCAGGTTAAGTCCTGAGCTTCAAAGAAAGAGTTAGTCTTTCAAGACAAATGCATCTAATAAGATACTGAGTCTGTTTAGATTGTGAGTGAATAATGCCTATCCCGGATTTCTCTCTGAGAATGTGTGTGTAACACTGTATGCAAAGTTTGAAAATACTGTTCTTCCTTTATATCTGAAAGATGAAATTAGTGTTTGAACCAGCTTCAATTCTAATGCCAGCTGTTGTAAAACTTTTTTTTTTAAATTTTCTTAAACTTCTAATTGGCAAGAAACCTTAGATTCTAAGGAACAAGTCTACAAACTGGTGATTAGTGGGAAAATATAATTATAGAAAGACAACAATGTATTAAGATAAGTAAAGAAAGTAATATTATTAGGTTTAGCTTGTTTAAATTACAGAGGGGAAACCTATGCTCCTTCCAACACTATAAAGTTGATATGTCAATCCAGAATGAAGAGCCAGCAGAGAGATAAGAAACTTCTAGATTTTTAAAAGTTGTTTGGTGTTTGATATGCAGTTAATACTTATATGTGTACAATAGCACCCTCAGCATGCCCAACCTCATCTGATTTCAGAAACTAGGATTGGGCATGGTTCGTACCTTGATGTGGATAAAAGGCCTTGCTGGTAGTTACAGTTGACAAAATTGAGCTAGATGGACTTATTTGGTCTTATTCAATATAAGGGAGGTTTCTATATTCCTACTCAATATGTTGTGATATATGGTGGTATATCAGAAACTGGATAGATATTTAACTTTGGCAACGTGGTACAAAAGAATACAATGAAAGCCTTCAAATGAGACCACATGGTTAATAGTTCTCCATATTTGTTTTAAACAAGATGTAAATAGGATGTTCAAGATTCAACCAAGGGATCAGAGTTTGAGAAAATATTATACTCGGAAAATAAGCCTTTAGTGACAAAATTTTACAAGATGCTCTTAAAAATGGACATGAAAGATGAAGCGGTTAAATCAGTAATGATAAGATGGTTACAAGATATAGGACAGAACATTAATATAGAACAATGGGAGAAGCCATGGAATAGGCGACTAAAATATACATTATGTTATGATATAAAAGAAAATTTTTATAAGATGCAATTTCCATGGCACCTCACCCCTTTTAAACTCTCCAAGCTGAGTAAGAATTATAACAGTAACTGCTGGAAATGTGACAAGGAGATTGGCACCTTTTATCATATATGGTGGAGATGCCACTTAGCAAAAAAGTTTTGGCGATTCATACACAACAGGATAATGGGAATACTACAAATTACATTTCCAATGGACCCTAGAATTTACCTATTAAGTATTATTACAGATGAAAACTTAGAGAAAAAAATTGGGAAATTGATATTTTATATGACTACAGCGGCAAGAATAGTTTATGCAACGAATTGGAAAAGTAAAGAATGCTCAACAGTCAGATCCTGGCTAAAAAAATATACAAGTATATGGAAATGGATACATTAACACATTAGATTAAAGGGACGGTCCTAGATGAATTTAAGGATGATTGGAAACCACTGTTAACTTATTTACAAAATGATTGGGGTACAAGTTTTACAATAGGTTTAGAGTAAATAAATAAATAAATAAATAGTTAAATATACTATTATAATAGTAACAGATGGTGAAATAAAGTAAGAAAGATATATTTCATTTATATTTAAGATTGATAATTAATATTCTGTTAGCAATTATGGGGATGTAGTTTGAAATTTAGTTTGGGTTTTTGAAGTTAATATCGATTATTAGGCTAAAAAGTAGACATGAAAGAAAGGAAGTTTTGTTTTGGTGTTTCAATGTTTAGAAATGTTGAGAAATACTGAGATTTAAGCTGGCTATGTGTTTTGTTAATGTAAATGTTTTGTATTTATAATCAATAAAATTATTTTAAAAAAAGATTCAACCAAGGGATCATATGAAAAAATATGAATCACTATAAAATGGTGATTTTTTTTTAAATAAATAAAAATGGAATGCTTCAAATGTTAATCTCTGGTCCTGTTAGTCCCCCTGTCCTTAGAAACCTGCTCTGCTAGCCTCGTATGATTCAAATATTCCTTTCTCTTCTATTATTTTCCAGGCAACATCATTTAGAGAAGCAGCACAGAACTGAGAAGAAAGTGAGAAGGCAGAAAGCTATGCAAACCATTCTGAGCTCACTGGAAGAAAAATATGACTGAATATAACTAAAAATTCCATTCACACTTTAAAATAAAACATGAAAAAGCATAAACCACTAAAAACAACAAGAAAATTGAAACAAGAAATGTAGATGCCTCCACTCACTACTAGTTCGAGCCAGGGCTCATTAAAAGCTTTTAGTTTTGCAATTTAAGGCCTTGCACCCTAACCTGCAGCTCGGCTAGCATGGTCTATACCATCTAAGAAACTAAGAACTACAGGCTAAGGATTATTGGTTCTTCCAACAACATGTATGGCTCTGTCAAATCTCTGAGCCTTTCAATATCTAGCTCCATATTTGTGAAATAGTCTTTCTTTGTATGGAGGAGGATCTTATTCGTTACTACAAAGGGTTAAAGACCACTCTCTTTAATTCACTACATTAAGCTGCTGAATGTGCCTAAGACTGCTAAGACAGGTAATAACTGGTGGGTTGGTAGAGATTTTATTTTTAGTATATGAGCCGTCAGATACCATGATTGTAAGAAGGGCGGTATAAAAATAAAACTTTTATTTATTATTTATTATCAGCACCCGGAGGACGAAGCTGATGAGCTACAGCTGCTAATCATAGCAACAAGGTCATTCTACTGCCTGCGTGCAGGAAGCCTGAAGATGAACATGTGTCTGTTTAGACAAGGGGACAGTTTTCTGTGTGGGACAGGAAGAGGCTGAGTTTGTAGGACCACATGGCATTGTGTCTATATAAACTCAGGGACTTCCAGTAATTGTTGTGGGTTTCTGAGAGAGGAGTGGATTGTGAGTTCTGTGTAGTAAAAGTCGTGTTGGTTATTTGGTTTGCACTTTGTAAATAAAGATAAGCACTTTCGGGAGCTTGGCGTGTCTGACTGTTAATCAGCAGAAGCCTGGCAGTGAAAGCTGGACAGTTCCCGGTGACCTGCATTCCATCAGGAGCCCTGGTGGCGCAGTGGTTAAATGCCTGTACTGCAGCCATTCACTCAAAACCACAAGGTTGCGAGTTCAAGACCAGCAAAAGGGCCCAAGTTCAACTCAGGCTTGCATCCTTCCGAGGTCGCTAAAATGAGTACCCAGACTGTTGGGGGCAAATTAGCTTACTTGCTAATTAGCTTACTTGCTGTTCACCGCTATGATCTTTGGAATAGCGGTATATAGATAAAACAAATTATTAATTATTATTTATCATTTCTGGAAGACATCCTTCTGCTGTTATCTTCACTGAGGGCTGTGAACAAGTTTTTAAAATTGTCAGCTACTCTGCTATACTCTGACAATGGTTATGGGCCCAGCAGTTGTTGACAATGGTTCCAGTTCCAGCCAGTGAAGTGCAGTTGTCGGTCTCCAGTTGTTGGAAGAAGCCAGCAGGTGGTGAGTGCTAAGAGATTTATTGCTGTTTGGTGCACACAGCAGTGAGAGCTGGGAAGAAAGCCAAAGCTGTTTAGCCATGGAGGCTGTGAAGTTTCCCAAGCTTAATGAAACCAATTACAACGCGTGGAGTTGTTATTGTCAGTCACTCTTGATAAGAGAAGGTCTTTGGACGTGGTAAAGCGTACTGCTACTGCAGCGGAAGCTGAGGAAGATGAGAAAGCCAGAGCCACTATAATGCTGACAATTGAGCCAGGAGAAATAAACCATGTCTGGGACAAGCCGACTGCAAAGGCTGTTTGGGATACTCTGAAAGATATCCATCAGTCAAGTACAGCCCTATCACACATGATCTGGTGTGCAAGGCTGTATGGATGTAAAATGCAGGATGGCCAGTCTCTGGAGGAGCATTTGGAAACAATCCAAGATTTGTTTTGCCAAGTGCAGAAGAGAGGTGTTGATATCGCAGAGGAGCAAAAGGCTTATATTTTGCTTGGCAGTCTCTCAAAGGACTATGAAAACATCCTCTATAGTTGCCAAGGAGTGCCTCAGCAGCAGATAACCTTGGAGCTCGTGGCAGCTCGAGTGCTGGAGGAGAGCCACAGACGCCAGTATGAGGCAGGGCTCAGAGCAACACAGACAACCCATTCATCAGAGGCTTCGCAGGAGGTGCAGCAGCTGGAGAGAGCAGCTGGTTCCTGGGTGAGAAGGTGTTTCCACTGGGCAAGCCTGGACATTTAAAGCAGGACTGCATGGAACTTGCAGCAGCTAGGAAACAATATGTCATGGCCAGCCAAGATCAGCTCTCAGAGGAGGAGGACGAGCCTCCTCCAGAGCAAGAGCTAATTGAGGCTACACCAGGTGGTAATCCTGCTCTGCCAGGTCCCAGCTGTGCTCTCCCAGCCCCAGAGGAGGAGGCCCAACCAGGTCCTAGTGCTAGTGAGAGGCCTCCTGTGGTGCAACAGCCTAGTGGTGACTCTGGGGAGGAAGCTTGCCTGGATGTGCCTACAGTGAATCCTTGTTATACGCTGGGGTTTGGTTCCAAGATCCCCCATGTATAACAAAATTCGTATATGCTCAAGTCCCATTAAGTATAATGACATAGCAAAATGGTGTCCCTAATAAAAAATGGAACATCAAGGTAAATTTATACTTTTTTGGAACATTTTCAAACCGTGTATGCTTAAATCTGTGTATAACAAATCCGTGTATAAGAAGGGCCGACTGTACTTACAAACAGAGAAGGGCTGAGAGTGCTTGCAGGTGCAGATCCAAGAGGATTGCAGAGAGGCAATTAGCCAACCAGCCTCAGGTGGCACGGGGGAGAGTTTCCCTTACTTAAGCTGTAGAGAGGCCTCCACTCAGTCCCAGAGTTTATTGCATGATCCCTTGGTGTGATTGCTGCTGGCACTGGCTCCTTGTATCTTGACTCCTTGTTGCTTTGACCTCGGACTGGACCCTTGTTATCTTCTGGCTGCTTTGACCTTGGACTGCTTTGACTACTCTGACTCCCGGTATCCTGACTTCGGCTTGGCTTTCGGACTGCTCTGACTTCTGGTATCCTGACTTTGGCTTGGCTTCTCGGACTGCTTTCACGCTTACTCTTTGCAAGGTCTGTGTCCTGCTTCCACTTGCTGGGCTAAGCCATTCTTATAGGCGTGTGTCTGTGTGTGCTGGCTGCAGTCCAGGACAGAATAAACTCTGGCCATAATCCAGCTGATAACAGAATGGCAGAAGCAGCTCTTGTCAAGGAACTTTTGGAGCACAACCAAAAGCTGACAGTTTAGGTTGCTGTGCTCACTCGAGCTGTGACAGAGCTTCAGAACCATGACCCAGCTCCTCAGCTTCCTCCGCCCCCCCAGCTCAGACCCAGAACAAAGTGCCTTACTGCTCTGCCTGAGAAATTCTCTGGAGACCAGGCTATGCTTGAGAGTTTCTTGGCCAGCTGCAGTTTACATTTTCGGATCAGGAAGGCAGATTTCCCCACTGACTCTTATAAAGTGGCCTTTGTTATCAGCCTGCTGTCTGGCCCAGCTAGCAAATGGACGACACCTTACTTGAATGCAAACAGCCCGGTGCTTGATAACTGGGAATCCTTTATTAAGGAGTTTAAGGAGACTTGGGGAGACCCAGTTAAGACAGAGACTGCTGAGCACCGGCTATTGACGTTGCAGCAGGGCCGGGGTTTGGTGGCGGATTACTCTGTGGCTTTTCGCCTTCTTGCCCAGGATGTCACCTGGGGTGACAGTGCCTTGCAGGCTGTGTATCGGCACAGTCTGTCGGCTGGGATCCTGGATGAACTGGCCCGCCGCCTTACGGCTCGGAGAGAGGCTTGACAATCTGGCCTTCCACCCCCTTCGGTCCCTGTGTCATCGTCTCCTGCAGTTGCCCCTGAGGCCATTGCTCCTGGAACCACCGAGGCACCAATGCAGCTGGGAGGAGCTCGGTCCCGGCTCTCGGGGACAGAGAAGGAGTGGAGGAGGCGGGAGGGCCTTTGCCTGTACTGTGGCCTCTCTGGACATTTTGCCAGGGTCTGCCCAGCCAAGGGATGTTGTGCCACGCCGCCAGGAAATGGCGCACCCCAGGTGTAGAGCGGGTTTGTCACCTGGTGACCTGTTCAAAACCTGCCCCTGCTACTTCGGTCTCCCGGAGGGACCTCCTGCTGGTGGCTGCCACCCTGCGGCTCCCATCCATGGAACTTTTGCCAGTAGGAACCATGCTGGATTCGGGGGCCTCCAGCTGCTTCATGGACTTGGCGTTTGCTCGTCGGCATGGGATGCCCATGGAAGCACTGCTTGAGCCCCGGCCGGTGGAGACCATTGACAGACGGCTTCTCCGATCAGGCCTTGTGACTCATCAGATGCCGGTGCTTCACCTTGAGATCCAGGACCATGTCAAGGAGCTTCATTTTTTGTTAGCAGCGGTCCCTCATTTCCCTCTGGTGTTGAGCATGTTGTGGCTCTTGCGGCATGACCTGCATATTTCCTGGTTCCGGCGGGAGGTGCTCTTCAGCTCCGAGTACTGCCAGGAGCATTGTTGGCCAGAGCGGATCCCGGCTGCGGTGGTGGCGGAGGCTCAGGAAGGCAAGGTGACGTTGCCAGAGAAGTACCGGGACTTCACAGACGTTTTTGATAAAAAGGAGGCGGACCAGCTTCCCCCACACCGGCCCTATGACTGTGCCATCGATCTGGTGCCGGGGGCCCCTATTCTCTCTCAAAGCTTGAGCTGGCGGCTCTGAGGGATTTTCTAGAGAAAAACCTGCAGCGAGGCTTCATTCGTCCCTCCAAGTCTCCTGTGGGTGCCCCGGTACTCTTTGTCCACAAGAAGTGTGGGGAGTTGCGCCTCTGCAATGACTACTGGGCCTTAAACAAGATCACCGTCTGCAACCGCTACCCCCTGCCATTGATTCCAGAGTTGTTGGAGTGGCTCCGCCATGCCAAGGTCTTCACCAAGCTGGATCTTCGCGGAACCTACAACTTGGTGAGGATTCGGGCTGGGGACGAGTGGAAGACAGCCTTCCAGACTCGGTACGGGCATTACGAGTATACAGTCATGCCCTTTGGACTCTGCAATGCCCTCGCTGTCTTCCAGCACTTTGTGAACGATGTATTCAGGGACTATTTGGACTGGTTCGTGTTCATCTACCTGGATGATTTCTTGATCTACTCCCTGAACCAAGCTGCCCATGATTCCCATGTGCGTGCCGTGCTCCAGCGCCTGAGGGAACACTGCTTGTATGCCAAATTGGAGAAGCGTGCTTTTGATCTCCAAGAGGTAGACTTTCTGGGGTACACTGTCTCAGAGCAGGGTGTGGCCATGGACCCAGCCAAGGTCAAGGCGGTGTTGTCTTGGTAGCCCCCTCACAACAGGAAGGATGTGCAGCGGTTCCTGGGCTTCGCCAACTTCTATCGGAAGTTTATTGCGGACCATGTGGCCCTCACGAGCCCCATCTCCCAACTGTTGTGGGGGAAGGGCCAGTTCCTGTGGACGGCGGTGGCACAGACGTCGTTTGAGGCCCTGAAGGTGTGCTTCACGTCGGCCCCGATCCTGCAGCACCCAGATCCTCGCACGCCCTTTGTCGTGGAGGCGGACGCCTCGGACGTGGCCATCGGGGCGGTGCTGCTCCAGCCCGTGGGTCCCCAGGGGCATCTTCTGCCTTGTGCCTTCTACTCGTTCCCCAGTCTTGGAACCGGCAGGCTCTCCTGCAAGTCGGAGTACGCCACGTGCCCAGAGAGGGAACTGCAGTCCACCATTCTTCGCCTGGAGAATTTTGTTGCAGCGCCGAGGGAGGCTGCGTTGGTGGACCAGATCCGGGAACTCCAGGGCCGGGATCCGTTGGTGGCACAGCACTTGCAGGAAGGGGACGCCTCGCCCTTTGCCATGCGGGACGGCCTGCTCTACCACCGGGGCTGCCTGTATGTGCCAGCAGGGCCGTGTCGGGAAGCGGTCTTGTGCCTGTGCCATGACTCCAAGCTGGCGGGGCACTTCGGCTTCTGCAAGTCTCTGCACCTCCTCACCCGGGAGTTTTGGTGGCCTCGAGTTTAGGTGGAGGTAGCCAAGTATGTGGACACATGCCCAGTGTGCCATCGGGCAAAGGATCATCTGGGTTGGCTGGCGGGGTTGTTGATGCCACTGCTGACGCTGTCAGGGCCCTGGAAGGTCGTGTCCATGGACTTCATTATGGACCTGCCCCTCTCTGCTGGCTGCACCACCATTTGGGGGGTGGTGGACCTTTTTTCAAAGATGACGCACTTCGTGCCATGCGCTGGTCTTCCCACAGCAAAGGAGACGGCCCGGATGTTCGTCCAGCACATCTTCCGACTTCACGGCCTGCCTGAGGGTGTGATCTCGGATCATGGAAGCCAGTTCACTGCCCAGTTCTGGACCAGTTTGCTCCGGCTCCTGGACGCCCCATCTGTCCTCGACGCATCACCCAGAATCGGTCAGATGGAGAGGACCAACGGGAGGCTACAGAGAGATGTGAGGATCTGTGGTGGGAATCTACGCCTCCTGCCATTTCACAGATCTTCAGTCTCTCTCCAGCACAGAACAATCTTCAAGGGCATTAGTAAGTTCTGGCACCACATTCCAGTTAGATTAGGCTGGTTTCTCTCTGGGCCCAGCAAATAATGATACTGCAAGCTTTCCTCTAAGTGTATGGAACATTGGGCAATATTATTTTTCAGGCCCATGCCAGGTGTATTCTAACAGCCAGCCAACACAATGGGAACTATTCCTTTATTCACAAGCCAATTCATTATCAGCTGGGGTATCTAGAACACCATTCTGTAGCACCAGTGTCAACAGTATGCATTAGTACTTTGTGGTAAGTAGTCTGTACCACAGAAAAGAACGTACAGGCATCAATTTCTTCTTGGGTACATGCTGCTAAGAAAACAAAGGAACAATCTGGTGAAGACCAATTTGCGTGTTCACAAAAGAATGGATGACAGAGAGAACCAAGCATATTGATGGTACTGTACCTCACATCAAGCTAATATTATTTGGAATTGAAGAAGGCAAAATAGCTCATTTTAATAATAAAAAATACAAAAGAGAAAAGATAGATATACATATTGGCCATGACAGACATGTGATGGGAACCTAGGTTTCTTAAAATATGACAATCAGGACTGTTTTCTTTCACTACCTGATGAAGAAAGTTCTAGATTCCTATAACAGCTACAATGACTACAAAAAGATGTTAGCCCATGGGAGAATTCAATTATGGCCACCATTTTCACATGAAGAGACAGCAGTCCTTGAAAGATGTCAAATGCAGGGAACAAGCAGTGGTAGGCTGACAGGCAGAGTCAGAGCCAAAAGCAAGTAGGGTTTCAAGCACTCTATAACTCTCTCTCTCTCTATTACCTCATCTCATCCTCATCCTTTATCTGTCTCTGTGTGCCTCTCTACTTAAAATTAGGCTGTAGGTTGCAGATTCCCATCTGATACAACATTCCCTTTCCTCGCTTTGTATTAACTGAATATTTTAGAAAGTCTGCAATATTTCATACCTTACATAGACTTAATAAATTTTGTAGTTGCTCTGGGACATATGACATGTATACATATATGCAATATTCACATGCTTCAATATCTGAAAATGATTGTTATATAAATGTACTACACATGGTATAGATGTGGTGTTTTCATGAAAAAGTGTTCAATTGTTGTGAAAAGTGTGCCTACATATATTTTAAAATAGACATTGTGAATCAAATGTTCACTTTTTTGTCAATTGATTTATTTTCTTTTTCAGATGGAATTTTCTGTATGTTTAGGATATATCATAATTATTCATTATTTATTACTTTTAACAAACTGGTATCTCTAGGGTTGTAAGTATACTTTGAAATTACTGGGAAGAACAGAGCAGAGGATAAGTACAAGTAGCACTGTCTAATGATGCAACTGCACTCAAGCTGAAAGAACATTCAGTTGATGACATGAACAAAAGTGAAAAAAAGTCTAAAGCTGCACAACATTTGTATCAGAAACATGGAATTTCAGAAGCATGCATCAGGAAAAGCTTGAAAACATAAAAAACGGAAATGGAAAACATACATATAGCCATGCTTGGTATGAGTGATTTAAAATGGACACGAATGGAGCATATTCAATTAGATAATTACAGAGTGCTTTACTCTAGAAATGACAATTTCAGACAAATGATGGCATTAATAATGAGGAAAGATACAGCAGAAGTTGTCAGGGTGTACAATGTGAAGTCTGTCTGAATACTATCAATATGACTCCTGGGAAAATCTATTAATAGAACTGTGATTGTCATATATGATCCTACCACAGATGCAAATGAGGAAGAAACTGAAAGATTCTATGGAGGTATCCAAGAGGAAAACATCAAAACAGGACATGTTGATAATCACAGGTGACTGGAATGCAAAATAAGAAACAAAGCAGAACCAAACATTATAGGAGAATTTCTCCTAGGATCAATAAATGAAGCAGGAAAGTGACTGATTGAATTTTGTGAGGCCAATAGTCTGTTTATTAAAAACATGTTCTTAAGGAAACCCAAGGCATGAATGTATATGTGAGCATCACTAGAGGCCAATATAGAAATCAAATAGGTTATATAATTAGAAGCAGATGAAGAAACTCTATCCTGTCTGCAAAAACAAGACCAGAAGCGGATCATGAACTGTTAATATCAAAAATTAGAGTAAAGCTTAAAAATGTACACCAAGGGCCCATACAGACTGGCCAAAGTAAAGCTGCTTCGGATCACTTTGGAGGTATGCTGTTTAAATGCTGCATACATCCTAAGAGGCCAGAAGCCACACCAAAGCCACGCTCCAGTCCTAAGGACTGCAGTGTAGCTTTGGTGCAGCTTCTGACCTCTTAGGACATAGGCATCATTTAAACAGCATACCTCCAAAGTGACCCGAAGCAGCTTTATTTTGGCCTGCCTGTATGGGCCCCAAATTAATCATTGTGCCAAAATACAACAGAAGAACATTTATGTATAATTTAAAGACCATTTAAAGAACTGATCTGTATTAATAAGCCTAACTCACAGGGAACCAGAACCACACTGGACTGAAGCCATGGACATTATCAGGGAAGAATGCAAAAAGATACTGTAGCTAAAAAGAAAGAAAAGCCGAATTGAATGACAGATGAATCTCTTAAAGCAGTTAAGTAGCAAAAGTAATAGATGACAAAACTAAATGGTGACAGAAAAAGGTAAAGCAAAAGTAAAAGGTGACAGGAATAAGGTCAAAATCCTGAAAACAACAGTTCAGCAACTTGCTTATAGGGATAAAGAGAACTATAGAAGTACCTCAGTTAAAAAGATACTGATAAAGAAACTCAAGCGCTTTACAGACCGCCTGTTTGGGGCGGCCTGTAGGCACTGCTTTTCCTGCTGGATCAGGGCCTCAGCTTCCAGAGCAGCAGCCTCCGGGGCCCCGATCTGACTCTTTCCAGGCCACGGGGAAGCGGCAAAAGGCCGCTTCCCCGTGGCCTGGAAAGGGGTATCCTTGGGGCTTCAAGCCCCAAGGACACCCGGTGGTGGCAGGGAGGAGGAGAAAGGTGCTGCTCGGCCCCTTTCTCCCTTGCGTTGCTGGCGCAGCCATCTAAAGGCTGTGCCAGCGACGCAAATCGCGGAAGGAGCTCCGTTTCAGAGCTCCTTCTCGTGCCATGGAAAGGGCGCTCTATGCGCCCTCACACTGCGTGACAATGTCACGTCCACACCACCCCGTTTGGAAGCGGCGCATTCGTGACGTCGTAATGGCGGCCCCTGTGTGGAACGGGCGCCACCATTTTGTACGTCCCCAGGACGTACTTTACACCTGTCTATAATGGGCCTATGTTTTGCTAAGTTTACAGTCGGCGTTAGGCATCTGTGGAAGATTTGTTCTGGGCCCCCCCCTGCGGATACCAAAATCCACGAATGCTCATGTCCCATTGACCCCAGTGGTAGCGCGGCCATGTGGCCATGCAACCATTAGAGACAATGGGACTAAAGTGAAGTCGAAGGCTTTCATGGCCGGCATCCATAATTTTTTTTGTGGGTTTTTCGGGCTATGTGGCCATGTTCTAGCAGAGTTTCTTCCTGATGTTTCGCCAGCATCTGTGGCTGGCATCTTCAGAGAATGTTTGCCTGGAAAGGACTTGGCTATATATATTGTGTGATGTGGAAAGGCAGGAGTGATTTGCATGTGTATTGTTGGTTGCTAACGGCAGTCCTCAGAGTGTGAGGGTCTGCACAAGAGGACTAATGTCTGCTTGATTAGTGCTCATTGTCTGCTGGGAAACCCCTGACCCTGGGAGATTTCTCATTTGCATTTGTCTTTATCTTGCTATCTTTCAGGACTGGTAGCCAAACCCTGTTTACTTTAAGGGATTCCTCTTTCCTGTTGAAATTGTCCAGGTGTTTGTGGATTTCAATGACTTCTCTGTCAGGATGCACATGCAAATCACTCCTGCTTTTCCACATTCTCTGAAGATGCCAGCCACAGATGCTGTCGAAACGTTAGGAAGAAACTCTGCTAGAATATGGCCACATAGCCCGAAAAACCCACAAAAAACAATGGGACTAAAGTCAGTCAGTCAGTCAGTCCGTCCGTCCTTCCTCCCCCTCCAAGGCTTCTGCCCTGGGCTTGGCGTCGGGGTGGAAGCTGGAGCCCTGTTGGCCGGCGGAAGCTAGAGCTGGTGTGGGGCTTGGAGTGTTGGACATGGGGGCAGGAGGATCCAAGACCCAAGCCTTGGCCCTGGCTCCAGATCCCTCCCGCTGATGGGGCTCCAGTGCAGACTTGTCACCCGTGGATGCCCAGATCCACAGATGGCAAGTCCATTGATACCGAGGTCCCTTTGTATTTACTTATCTAAGAATGATCTTATCTTGTTTCATTTCACTTGTTATTGTTAGTTTTGGATTAAAAGTTTGCTGAAACATGTTGAACTGCTCCTTTATTTTGAGGTCTACCTATCTTTATTCTTTCCATGTTATTTCTGATATTGGTATCAGATTTTCTGTTAAAGAAATAATGCACAGGAACACATTCACTTTTTTATCTGAGGTATTCCTGTATTATAATAATCAATACAAAGAACAAGAAAGCAACAACAGAAAAGGTGAAACAAGAGATCTCTTCCACAGGATCTGATAAATTAGAGGAAAATTCAGACCAAGAACAGTGATGTTATATGACCTACAGGGGAACACATTATGTTATCAAGAGAATTTTAAAAAAATATGGAAGCAATACACTGATGAGCTACATAAAGAGACAAAAGGGTGACAGATTCCTTTAAGGAAGAACGATCTGAATATTAATCAACAATTTTAGAAAGTGAATCAAAAGAGTACTTGGTGGAAATAAATCACCAGGAACAGATGACATACCATATTTTAAGTCTGCCTTATGAGCCGGAATTAAACCCCAGAGACAAGTGAATGGCATAGCCACCTCCGTGTCTCTGGGGTCCTTGCTGGGTCCTCTCCCAGCCAGCAGGCACTCGTGCTGGCTGGAGGAGGCCTCTCTAGAGGCCTGAGAGAGGATCCTCAGCGGCTGGGCTCTCGCTGCCATTTTTCCCCCCAAAGGCGACGGCGAAGCGGCTCCAGAGTTGGCCGGGCCAAGTAAAAGGGCCAGTCCCGGTCCCAGTGTGTAACTTATATATACACTGGACAAGGGGCCCCTGGCAGGACACAAAGCAGAGAAACAGAATCGTTTCCCATTGGCAAGACGGCCAGACATTTTATCACTCTGTTTAATTTATATGCAGAACAGATAATATGGAAAGCAGGATTAGACTTAGAAGAAGAAGACTTGAAAACTAGGGGAAGGAATCAAAAATTTAAGATATGCAGATGAAACATTACTTGCAGAAAATAGCAAAGGCTTAAAATAACTATGGATGAAGGTTAAGGAAGAAAAGGTTACAGGTGACTATTAAGAAGAAAAAAATAATGATCACAGATAATTTACAGAGCTTTAAAGTGGGCAACAAAGTAATTAGAACAGTCAAAAATTTACTATACCTTGGCTCAGTCATTAATCAAAATAGAGACTATAGTCAAGAAATCAGATTGACTACTAAGACTTGGAGAGGTGAACAAGAACAAACTATTTCAGATGTTTATGGATTCATCATGTCCAGGTCCAGAAGCAGATGAAAGACCCTTCCTTCCTGCCTGTGGAGGAAAAGGAGAGGATGCAGGTACTGCTCCATCATGCCTAGGTCCAGAAGCAGATGATAGGCCATTCATCACAACCTCTACTGCCCATGACATGGAGGGAGAGAAGAACCTGCAGTATCTGTTGGACTTAATCCTCCCTGCCCACCATTTCCTTTTGCATTGTGCCAGGTCAGGGAACTGTCAAATTGTTGGCCATTCTGGGAGCGTTTGTGGCCGAAGAGAAAGGTATAATGATAAAGATAAAAAAATATCATTAAATACCAAAGCGAGAATCATCCAGGCCATAATATTTCTGCTTTCTTTGTATGGGTATGAAAAGTGGATAGTGAAGAAAGATGACAGGAAGAAAATCAACTGATTTTAATGGTGCTGTTGGAGACAAGTTCTATGGACAGCACGGACTGCTAAAAAGACAATGAATGGGTTGTAGAACAAATCAAGCCTGAATTCTCACTAGAAGCAAAGATGACCAAACTGTTATTTGGACATATCATAAGATGACAGGATTCACTGGCGAATATGATAACGCTGGGTAAAGCAGAAGGTGGCAGAAAAGAGGAAGACCACATTACAGGTGGATTGATTCAATTAAGGAAACACCATAGCTTTCATTTTTCTGAGCAGGGCAGTTGATGATCTTGGCAGTCTCTCATTTATAGGGTTGCCACAAGTTGAGGTCAGCCGTATATAATATAAGAACAAATGGCCTGGCCAAGCTAATTTAGTTAGCGGGTTATGAAAAAAGAACATAATAAGTTTCTATATAACTTTTGGCAGATTGCTTTTTATTATTCTGTTTTGCATAATAGTCACACTGTCTAATAGCAAGAAGATACAAAGAAATTGTGACTAACAGATACAAGGAAATTGTGACTAAGGAAGAATTTACTTTTTTAAATTATTGAAATCTTTGACCCAGTTACTGATTTTTATTCTCAAACTCTCTTCCTCATTTTATACCTAAGTTAGTATAGCAACAAAATGAGAAATGTAATCTTCTGCAAATTAAATTCCCCATCATGCTTGCTGAAATGAGAATTAGATACAGCCTTTGGCTAGATAAGTAAGCTATAGTGCAAATATTTAACAGTAAAGAAAGAGGCTTAGTTGTAATGAACATTATTCTCTCTTCTGTTTTTTTCTAATTTCACTAAAGTATAGTTATATTGACTTAAAAATGATGTAAACAGAATGGAAAACCAGAAACTTTATTGGAAAGTTTTAACCCTTTAAGACATTTATTAAAACTGTTTCCTAGAAAACATTCTTTTAGTACAGCTGTCACTACAATATGCAGTTTCACCTCAGATTTCATTTTATTATATTTATAAGGACATGGATGGTAAAGATGGCTTTCAAATGAAGTTTCATCTAGTTTAACCTAACAAGTCAAAGCGATATCAGCACCAATTTTTACATCAAAGTTACCAGTTTTTATATGAAAGATGTTTTGTTTTGATCCACATAGTTTGTCCAAATCAACTGCAAAATGTGAAAATGGAGAGAGATAACAATGTAAACACTGTGGCCTGTTACAGACTGCCAAAATAAAGCTGCTTGGGGTCTCTTTGGAGGTATGCTGTTTAAATGCTGCATGCATCCTAAGAATCCGGAAGCTGCACCAAAGCTGCACTCCAGTGCTTAGGAATGGAGTGTGGCTTTGGCACGATCTCCGGACTCTTAGGACCCATGCATCATTTAAATAGCATACCTCCAAAGATGACTCGAAGCAGCTTTATTTTGGCAGTCTGTAACAGGCCTGCATTTCCTAGAAAAACAGCTATCATAGTTGTTAAAGTTATTGCCTTTTGCTGCTGGCTATATTCATTTACATAGAATGCTAATTTGCTAGAAAGGATAAGGATTTTGTTAAAATGTTGATATTAACTCAGCGTGTGACTTTACTAAAAATGACCATTATTATAATGGTCCATATTATATATATATATATATACACACACACACACACACACACACACACATATAATATGAAAAAGTAAACTAAAAGATGTGATTTTGAAGAAAGCATAGTTTAATAAAATTAGAAAGTTTCATATATATAGGTTGCGTCCCCCTTATGCTTGGGACCACAGGTGTTTTGGATTTTGGATTTTTAAAACTTTTTTGGAATATTTGCATATACATAATGAGATAGCTTGGGGAAGGGGCCCAAGTCTAAACATGAAATTCATTTTGGTTTTGTATATATTATATATACACATAGCCTGAAGGTAGTTATATACACAATATTTTTAATAATTTTGTGCATGGAACAAAGTTTGTGTATACTGAAACATTGGAAAGCAAAGGTATCTCAGCCAGCTATGTGGATGATTTTGGGGTATATCAGATTTCTGAATATGTTGAAGAGCAGTTGTTATTTTTCTTTCCCCAATTTTCTTCATACTGTAAAGGGCTGTATATTCTTGGAGTTGATTTTGACAGAGCTCTCAGACAGGATCAGAACAGATGTGAGAATGGAAGTCAAGACACGAATTCACCAGCACTCTTGAAATAGAAAGCATTACCTTTTACTAAACATCTTTTCTCTGGGAAAAACATAGCATGAAAGTACAAAAGAAAACTTCAGACCTTGCTGATGTAATAATATTTCTTTAGTCATTCAGTCAGCACACTATTTAAATTTTACTGAATGAAACAGCACTTAAACAATGTGAGACCTTCCAATGAAGTTCAGCATAAGATAGAAGGAAAGAATATTCTAGCAGCACAGTAGTACTTCACAGAATTCTTAGGCACATGATTCCTTTGAGTTAGTTGCTATTACCAAAAACTTTAAGCACTGCATTAGTACAGCACTGATATACCTAGTAACAATCAAGCACTTGTCAAGGAGTAAGCAAGCCCATCAATACAGATAGCCAGGGATACAGGGTTTATTTAACAGTAATAACTATAAATCACCAAGGCTTTTGAAAGAATTAAAAACTCATTCCAGGCTTGTCAGAAGAATCCAGCTTTAAGCAATGAAGGTTTAGAAAGTTTTTTAAAGTCTATGATTAATCACCACTGGGATTTTGGAATCTTTCAATGATATGCCTTTTATTGGTTACTTTAGTGAAGCAGGGGTACAAAAAAAGACACTATGCTAATCCAGTATGATTTTAAAAATTGTAGAAAGTATTCACAGCTCTATCCTAGTAATGTAAAAACAACAAATGCAGATATACTTTTATGGATATTTAAACCGCTACCAGAAATGGGGTCGGCTGATTTAGTCCGACAAATTTGAATTTTCCATATTTTTCCCATGTAAAATCTTGAATCATAGATAATCTTGCACCAAAGACTAAATAAAGTCCCTATATATCCTCTCCTACTTCCAAGTCACAGTGAGGAAAAACTTACTTCAGTACATTTAACAGCCACTCACTACTCTTTGACCTGCACACTTACATATACAAAGGTTATTAAGCTAGCTCAAGATGTGTGATGAGGTCACAAAATAGCTGACTGTATATATAGTAGTTTGGGAACTTTTACAAGTGACTGGTACACATGAATTTAAGGGCATATACATTTGAAGTTAAGTGGGAAACTGGAAGACAAGAAAAATATAACCCTCAAAATTTGAGGGATCTCAGTCCAGCAATATTAAAAGCTTTACACATGGAAGGTCCAAGCCTGTGCCTAGGATCCAGGGGCAACTGAGCAATGGAAAGAGGTGGGGAAACACAGTGGCCTGTTATCAGCCAGAGTACATAGTATTTAGTTATATGGACCAGTGATATGATTTAAAATAAGATAGCTGTGTATGAGGACTAAATAGTATGTATGCAATAAGGAAAAGATTTGTTTGATTACACAATTCCAAAGTATTCATAGGTTTTAAAAATCCTTGAGAGTAATTACTCTTGGCCATATAGTGAGAAACAATATTCATACAAGACAATTATGATTCTTGGTTGCAAGGGATTTCAACCATCCTATTCAACCCTTTAATCTTTTAACTTTGCATAATTTAATTCCCAGAAGAAAATACATTAGAATGGATTTTTCTTTTTTTCAGAATATATGTACTAGTCTACAAAGTTGCCAAACTTTTTTTTTTTTTTTTTTTTGCTTTAGTTCACATATTTTCTTTATGGAACTCCTCTTTACCAATAACCACTGTTAATACAAAATTTCAGTCTCTCTCTTTTATTTCCTTTGAACAATAGTAATTGACAAAAAAACAGAAACAGTAACATTCTGCTTAAAGTTAGCTTCTATAAACATTTTCTATTATGACTTTTTTCTACACAGAGAAATTAAGGCACAGACCTCAAGAACTGAGCCTATAGTTCTTACTGCTCTTATTAATTCACTTTTGATAAACATCAAGGCTTTCTTTCAATGACAGTATCTTTAAGTGTAACATCCCCCCCCCAAAAAAAAATCCTCAATGAAAGAAACCAAATTTAAATATTTAACTAAAGGGGCAACAAAAATCTATATGAAATGTATTTCAGCAATATTACTGGTCTGTTATAGTCAAGGCATGTAATTCATAATCAGTGGAACAACACTTAAGCAAAGATAGCTCAGTGGCTAGATTGTAGGTTATTATGTCTTTCTGACACAAAGTGAATGAAACAGACCGAAAAATTAACAACTACATACTTGCAATCATTTCAAGAAGCAAAATACTGTTACAAAACCATGGTCAATTAAGCAAGAGAGGACCATTTTCCCCATTAAACATGGTAATAATGTTGAACATGCCAGAAAGAAAGCTTTGTGATAAGAAAAACACCATCTGAATACATGTTCTGAAAATCATGACATTTTAAGAATTCTTCTTATGTGCTCAGCGTTACTACAAGTATACAGTTAGGGTGATTTTTATACCAAACATACTGGATTACCTGCATAAATAACATTAGTGTCAAATAGTATCTAAAATCCTGACTAGCAATCTCAGAGGTTGGCATTAAAACTTTCTACAAAATTTAGAATTTCCAAAGAGAAGGCAGCAAGTATCCAAGTTAAAGAAAAAGTGTTTGGCTTGAAAGTGTTTTAAAGATGTTAATATGCAACTGAAGCAGAAAAATGCTACAGTTCAGAGTCTCCAAGGTTTTTACAGAAAATATACTATTAGTCTAGTTCTGTTATTTGGGGGCAGGATTATCTGCACTCTCTTGGGTAACTGAAGCACTGTAAGGGATTCAGATACTCATCATCAGTATGATAATAAGGTACAGACAACCATTTTCACATATAAGAAACCTTAGTATATACACTGGCAGGCTTAACAGCAGTAGTTCTAACATCAACCTAGTGCAAGACTTTTCATGCTTTTTCTTGTATCACACTATTGCTTAGGTAGCAATACATGTACAAGTAAACTATGCTATCTTTCACTCATTTCTAACTCTCAACTGTATAATCTTGCATGCAATTTAACCTTCAGCACCAGAAAGCATTTATCAGTCAGATACATTAGACATTCCACCTCTGAGTGTCAGCCAGGTATTGGACTTACTTTTGGTGTTGGACAGGAAGCAGTGGAGAGGCGAGAGGTGGCCTGGGCACGAGGAGATTCTGAAGGGGTAGTGCTAAGTGAAGCTGTGTCTCGTGGAAGCACCTGAACACCACGAGATATGATGGAATCTGGAATCTAAATATGAAAACACAGTGAATTATTTTGTCTATAAATAATAGTGATTTGCAAAGTAGTTCAGTATCTATATACACAGATTTAAAAATAGATTAAAATATAAATTTCCCCACATTCTCCCATCTATCCTTAGGCAACATGACAGCAAAGGACCTATTGCTGGTTGTCAACTGCCTAACCTTGACAAAAACAAAAAAGTGAGCAAAGGTTCAAAAGACGATCTCAAGGAAGAAAAAAATCAGAAAAAGGGATCCTTTAGACTGGTTCTATGACATTTTAACCTGTATAAGTTAAATCTGAAACTTAGGGAACCAATAGCAGCAAAGCATCACCTATGGCCAAAGAGACAGATTTTATACCATCATATTTTATGCCATCATCCTTTCAGAATTGTCATCAGTTATCTCTTGGCAGTGAGAAAAACCAGAAGCTATTCAGTTATATGGTCTCCCTCCATCTATGGTTCTGCTTGGGACTATTCTCCCCTCTGACCACTATAGAAGAGTAGCAGCACAACCAAGCAGCTGCAGTAACATCTAAGGCCTTAAAAAAGGATATTTGAATCAGTATCTTCCCAGAACCTTAATCAATCATTACTGACTGGGAAAAAATATTATGGATTTAATTCATATCCCATCTTTCTCCCAATGTAGCACCCAAGGCAGCTCACAATATATTGTCTGTCTCTCTCTCTCTCTCTCTCTCTGTGTGTGTGTGAGAGAGAGAATTTACTTTTGCTTTTTGTGAGCTATCTTTGAGACCTCTTTCAAGGTAAAAAAGATTTGACAGAATTATTTATAAATGAAAAAATTGGAAAACTACATAAGATTATAAAATGATTTTCATTTTAATATCACAAGATCAAAACAGTGATAAACACCTTACTGCACAATCTAAGTTAGATTATACAGTTGAGAGTGAGAATTTAAGTCACAACTATAAAATGAACTAAAATTGTTGGCGACATCAAACATAGAGCAGCCAGTATGTAAAATAATTCCCCTCAAAAGGGGAGTGGGATCATTATGAGAAATGTTTAGTCATCTCCTGCAAATATAAAGCACCAGAAAAATTTCATAGTCCCAGGTTTAATAAACATTTATTAATGTAAGGGATGGTGGCAAAATTCAACAGGCTGAGGTCTAGACTGGAGCTTAAAGTAACATATTTGTCTCAGAGAAGTGATTAGAGGCCCCTGACTTCAAATCTGAGTTGGAGTACATTTTTTAGCTAAACACTGCTTCAAAGAGCTACACCTGGGAAAGCTACTATTGGTGTTGGGGGGGAGGTGCACAAAAAGCCTGCTCCTGTGGGTGATCTTCTTTCCTCAAGGAACTTCTGCGTGAAGTGGTGGCCATTTGTCTACCTTGACTGCAGTTTTCCTGGAGGAAGGCCTTGAAGAATTTTCTATGCAAACTTGTTCTTATTTTTGCTAAAGAAGGTGTTCTGAAGAACTACCACAGAACTGCATGGAGAAAACTATTCCCCCACCACAGGGGGATCCTGGACTTGCCAAAATTGTGGGACGGCTAGCTTTGATAGCAGGGCTATTTCCCCAACTGTTGGGCTGCCTCAGAATTGTGGAACGTTGAGGAACAGAGACAGTTGTTTCCAAATTAATATGAGATATACAGAAGACAACTCATACAGCACTATGCCTTAACCTTTCACAACGGTAGTAGTAGTAGGGGCAGCAGCAGTAGTAAATTATTTGCCCATAATATCTAGCCAATGTGGTGTAGTGGTTTCAGCACTGGGCTATGACTATGGGTTCGAATTTTGATTTGGCCATGTAAACCCACTGGGTGACCTTGGGCATGTCATGCTCTCTCTGTCTCAGAGGATGGCAATAACAAACCTCCTCTAAAGAAACTTGCCAAGAAAACCCTGTGATAGGTTTGCCTAAAGGTCACTGTAAGCAAAAATTGTCTTGAAGGCACACAATAACAACAACAACAACTGTACAACACTACATAATGGAAGCCCTGCACAGTTTTTAAAATTTTCACATTAAACCGCCCAGACTTGATGTAAAATAATAAAGCATTAGTAACATAAATTAAACTACTGTAACACACATTAAGTGAAAAATATAAATTAAGGCGGGTTACATACCGCCATTTGGGACGTCCCCAGGATGTCCCAGTTTAAAAAAGGGGCGTCTCTTCTAGATGCCCCTACTCCTGTTACGGACTCTGTCCGTAACAAATGGCGGCGGCTGTTCCACACGGCCGCCGCCATCTTAACGTAGCGGACGCTGTGCCTCCGCACGTCGCGTGGTGCTTATGACGTCGCGAGGGCACCATTGGCGCCTTGCGGCGTCATAACTGCGACGCGAGAAGAAGCACCATTTTGGAGCTTCTTTTTTGCTCCGCGCGGTTTGGCTGCTGCGGCTCCCTCGCAGAGCAAACAGCAGCGCCGGGTCTGTAACAGATCTAAGTAATTATTTATTCACAAATATATTAGGATACTTGCAGAAGGCAGAGAGCAAAGGTTGTTTTAAACAAAGGTTGTTTTCGCCAAACTATTCTATGGTATTATGTAGTTCTGAAAAACATATTTATCCAGTATGATAATTTTCTTCAATACCAGAAATCTCTTTCATGCTTTTTTCTGCATAAGTATGTTTGATCCTTCCATTGTTATTTTGGTTTTATTTTCAGTTAAAACTTGTACAAATATATCTAATCATCTTTTTAAATTGGAAGTTTTCCTTTTATAGTATTAATTTATTTCTTTATTTCAAGAATTTATATTCTGCCTTTCACTCACAATGGGGTTCAGCCTTAAAACTAATTCACGAAATTTCAGAAGTAAAATTCAGAAAGTGAGCAGTCAACGTCAGTAGAATACGAGATAACAGGAAGAAATGGACACAACGATATGAACAGGGAAGCAGATGGAAACGAAAGCACTCTTTAAGCCTTAGGGGCATGAAAATAATATACCAGATTAATACAAATGAATGGAGAAGAAAACACACTAAGATTTTTGCTCAATAGAAGCAAATTACATCATCCACTATAAAAGCCTTCAAAACGGTCTATTAGATCATGAAAGGAACTGGTGTGTTCACTATTTTTCTTATGGTAGTCCCCTTTATAGTCTACATGCTTATTTGGTACAGTGCCCAGGGTAATGAGGAAGCTTTGCATTCCCCTTTCTTTTTCCTCCCTACCCTTCCCCCTCTTTTCCACTAATGGGTATATACTCCACTGAGTTTCAAGGTCATAAGGCTTTTGCTCAGTAGACAGAGAAGAAATGGCAACAACAGAGCAGAACAAAATATATATATATGAGTATATAGAGTGAAAGGATATGGTGGCAGAAAATACATATAAAATAGAGACAGACTGCTGGGAGATTATCTGGTAGAGGCAAGCCACATGATGTCCTAAGGAAAAAAACCTTTGGAATTCATTGGGAAACCAAATCCTATTGCATAAAAACCAGAAAATCTGAATGGTAATGGCACTTCTACTGTTTTCGCATTCAGATTCTACTCCGCAAAAAGGTGTGTAAGAATGTAAGGAGGCCTGTTACAGACTGCCAAAATAAAGCTGCTTCGGGTCTCTTTGGAGGTATGCTGTTTAAACGATGCACACATCCTAAGGATCCGGAAGTGCACCAAAGCTGCACTCCAGTGCTTAGAAATGGAGTGTGGCTTTGGCGTGACCTCCGAACTCTTAGGACCCATGCATCATTTAAATAGCATACCTCCAAAGAGACCCGAAGTCTCTTTTAAAGCAGTGCTACTCAAAGTGATGGCCCATGGACTTCCATCAGCTGCTAACCTGCAGCATGTTTCAGGCTCTAGTACATCAAGTTCACTTTGGGGTTTGTCCCCATGTGTGTTTTTAAGACTATTACTGATAATCTATTTAGTTACATTTCAAAAGATCTTCCAGTTATCTTCCAGTAACTTCAGGCTCAACTCTATTCCTACTCAAAGAAAAAAATATTAGTGATTGAAGTCAAAGGCTTTCATGGCCGGCATCCATAGTTTTTTGTGGGTTTTTCGGGCTATGTGGCCATGTTTTAGAAGATTTTCTTCCTGATGTTTCGCCAGCATCTTTGGCTGGCATCTTCAGAGCCACAGATGCTGGTGAAACGTCAGGAAGAAAATCTTCTAAAACATGGCCACATAGCCCGAAAAACCCACAAAAAACTATTAGTGATTGATCTTCTGACATCCTCACTATCCTCAGGTTTGCATCCACTGTTACATCAATTCAGTCTTTACTGTCACAGGCAAATGTGGGATGAATATCTGAAAGTAAACGAACTTATATGTGGTTCAGGAATTTTCCTATTATTAATTATGTGTTTTCCAACAATCTCTAAATCTGTGAATCTTATACATAATATAACTTTTTAGAAAATTTATGATTGAAATTGCTAATGTGCTACAGAAGATTTTGTTATCTTTCTGCAAAAGTTTCTCTACAGTCTCATTCACACTATGGAAATGAACCGGTGTGGAACTGGTTTATTTCTATGAAGATCACACTTGCCCCAAGTGTACTTGGTTTGCGGGGAAATGGGGAATGAAAAGCCCACTTAAACCAGTGCATCTGGCACCGGACTCCTTAGCGCAGGGGTAGGCAACCTTTTTGAGCTGGGGGCTGGGTTGCTGTCCCTCAGACAACTGGGGGGCCGAAGCCAAAAAATAAATAATGAAATAATTTTTTTAACAATTAAATATATAAATAAACCAGGACAAATGTAGGGCAAAATTTTCAAATGGAAGATTTTTTTTTTAAAAAATGGAGGACACACGAAAAAATTTGCTGATTTTTTAAAAAATGTTAATATAAATGCATGTTTCTGAGGCTTCTATAGACAATTGCCCCCCAAAGGCCCCGGCAGCAATCGGCGGCAGGACTGGGCTGGGGCTGGTCCCAAGGCCTCGCCGGGCTGCATCCGGCCCGCGGGCCGCAGGTTGCCTACCCCTGCCTTAGCGGTTCTTTTTAAAAGAGCTACAATGATCCGCAATCTTCAGTAGTGTGACTATACTACCGAATCAATTCAGATCACGCTGCATCACTCCTAGATATGGGGGCATCTCCATTTTAAATCAATACAGTGGCAAATGTGAATGGCAATAGAGTTAAAATGGCACTGAGAGATTTGATCACGGTAAACGTAGTGGGAACACCGAAGTGATTCTGAATCAGTTCTGAATTGGCACAGAGATGCAAATTTCTTCATTCAAAAAAGTAAGTATGAATGACCCTACATGTGCTTTATCAGAAATGTCTGATTAGCCTTATTTCAAAATAATACAAAATAACTTTAAAACAAGTAAACACACTATAAAATCCTATATAAATTCTATAGCAATTAGAAAAGAGCTAAAATGTCAAAGCAGGTAGAATTTTTTACAGCAGAAGTTTAAGAAACTAGGCATTTGTAAAGAAAATATTTTGGTAATATAGTGATTTCAGACCAAATAGTCACTTCCCTGAAAACAATTGGCACATACTCTTCTATAATCTTCATGTATTTTTTCCAATAAAAATAAGATTAAAAATAGTTTTTCACTGAAAAACAGTATTACTGTGGGAATATGCTTCTTTTTATGAATGCTGCCTTGTTGTGAAGAACAGCATGAAGAATAATATGTATAACAGGGACAGGCAACTTGTGACACTTGTGACATTGTTGCTGTTGTTCAACTGCAGGTTTCAATAACCAAAGCCAGCATAAAAATCATGCATGATGGTGGTAGTTTCATCCTAATAGGTGGAAGGCTACAACTTACCCATCCTTGATTACATATCTCACTTAAGCAATCACTTTTAACAGCAATAGCAATAGCAAGTACATTTTTATACCACTTATCAGTGCTATTAAGCACTCCCTATGTGGTTTACAAATTGTAAGCTAATTGCCCCCAGCAACCTGGGTACTCATTTTAGTGACTTTGGAAGGATGCAAGCCTGAGTCGTTTGAGCCCTTTGCTGGTATTGAACTCGCAACCTTATGGTTTGTGTGTGAGTGGCTGCAGTACAGGAATTTAACCACTGTGCCACCAGGGCTCATCAGAATCCTTACATAAATATGCTGCACTAAGTTTGTATTACAGAGTTTTACTGTAAGCTTTATTATCATTCAGGCAATGTTATATTATACTTCTTAATATTAGTAATTCAGGAGAAATTAATAGAAAAGTATTAAATTACCTGCAAGACATTTGTAATAAACCAAATGATGCTGAAATCTGTAACTATGCATGTATTCAATATGAAAGGTTCAGTGTTCAAGGTTCTTCTCACTGTAAACCTGAAGATACTAAAGATGGGAGGTGGGGAATCAGGGCAAACCTTTTTCTTGGTTGAAGGGAAGCATATACCCCACATCTTCCTTCTACTGTGCTAAGCTCAAGGCCCTGGTTACTCTTTCATTAGTGAGAGTGGCTGGGAAAGCATACATGTCCTCATTCTTTGAAGCAGTAACTTGGCCTCAGGGAGCCAAAGGCTTTTTTTGTTTTATTTTCCTGGATGCACAACTCCATCTTGCTCGCCCATTTCATTAATGTCTGGGAAAGGAAATACCCCCCTTCAACTAACATCTGGGATTGCAATATCTGTATCTGAAAAACAACAACAACAACAACAACAACATTGACAACTATCCATCCCTGCAGCCTTCAGCAACTTAATGTTTTCTTCTCCCTCACTGAAGCACGGTGGAGAAAGTTTCATGTAGACATAGGAGAAGGAGCAAGAGCAAGAGGTAAGCACAGCAATAGAACAGTAATTGGGGGGCGGGGGGAAGCAAGTGGAGAGGAGGAGTAAAAACAGACCTAGACAGTGACTAAAAGGAGACTAGGAGCAGTAAAAGGAGGGTTGACTAGAGGTAAGGAATAAGGGGTAGTGTTCCAGGGAGACAGAAAAGAAGGATGGGTGGGAAGTTGAAGACAAGCTAAGAAGAGAGGAGAGAGATGGGAGGAAAAGGATAACAATAGAACACATTCTGTATTCCTCATGTTGCTTGAAGTAATCCACAACTTGCTTAAGGGCAAACAAATCAGTTAATTCCACTGCTGCAAAGAGCTTCTTTTAGGAGGGTGGAACTTTTGATGAAGTGTTTAGCTATAGAAACAATAGGATTAGAGCTGCAATCTCTACTAAATTGAAAGGAAATTAATTTATCTCTGCCTCCACAGGAAAAAGCAGGCAGAAGAGCCCTGCACTTGATTTACTTTGTCGACTGAGTGAGCATGCAGGTAAAAGAAGCAGGAATATCACACTTACGTTACTATGGGAATTGTTCCAGCTAACTCTATTCTGCTATATACTCACTCTGAGGGAAAACTGTTGCGTGGCTGGTGCATACCCACTCCAAAGAAACACTTCACTGGGAAAGGGAGAGAAAAGGAGACACCTTTGCTGTGCCTTGCACCTGAATTCCCCTCCCATATCTCTGAGAATAGTCCTGGGAACTATGGATTTCACTGTATTCCTCTGTTTTTCTCCTTTATTCATACAGTATCTCCTCCAAAACACCAGTGAGAATCTGGTTTCCTCCCTCAGTCAAACATCTCGGGAAATGTGAAGGAAGAAGGGGGAAGGTCAAATGGAAGGAAGCTGCTTTCTCTCCTGTTGTTTTTTCCATGACTTTGTAGCTCACCATATGTTCAGAGGGTGTATGTAGTGGAGACGAGAATATTGATGCTTGCTGACAGGACAAAGACAGGCCCACTATGGTGATTAAATTAAATTATAGTTCCTTCACTGATGTCCATATCCTAAGCTAACTAACACCATTCGACTCTGATTTTCCAAGTGAAAAGGATAATATTGCCCAGATTCCAAGAGTAATGTGATGGAGTTATTATTTGGCACAACATGGGGATTTTATACTTGACAAAATGAAAATGTTAATATTCTTTTAAAACCTGAATGGACCATTTATTTAGGAGGAAACACTGGCACACACACAGAAAAATCTATATAAATTACACAGTTAATATTTTACAAGCTATTATTTTACAAGCCAGAAAGGAGAACTAGAAAAGGATCAGTAAGTGGTAGGGAAATGTTAGTGATGGATAATCATTAACAGCATCTACCAGAAAAATCTGCCTGTAACACAAAGTTTGAACCTAGAAGCAACAGAAATTGTTAAATTAATATTTCACACCTAAAATAAATAATGTTATATGCTGCATAGCAATTTAGAACTTGCTTTCTCAGAAAACAGCAAAGTACAGTATGAATAAAATGATCAGCTGCATCTCCTTGTTATACAGAGAGAGGAGGCAGGCAGCATGTTGGCAGATATTCATGCAAAATCTTCTGGTAGGTGTGTCTTACCGGTTCTCCTGCACTGCCTGCTGTGTGATGGGAATAACAGATGAGACCAGGAATGGGATGTTCACCTTTTGCCATGATAGCAGCAGAACCGGTGTAGGATGGATGCTTCTAATGTATAATACATAACAACTATGAATATGATGACAGGAAAACATCAAACTAAACAAGCAAAATGACACAGAGGTAACATGGGTGAAAACAAGTGGAATACCTAAATGTCCAGTGTTCAAATGAGCACAACCAGTTTAGATCTCAGGTATTTTCTACTTTTAATGTTTTTTCACTTATATCTTGAAACATTCCAGGAGAGCAAATGGCTAACATTACAGTAGCCCCTTAGAGTTGGGTGTACTTGGGGATAGGAATCCTAATGCCCTAGGAGTAAATCTCCATCTGTCTCCACAGGAGTTTAAAGAGCACTTGATTCCTTCTCCTCTTGCAAAGCACAGGAATAGAAAAAGAGGCCTTATATTGAGACAAGCCACCAGTCCATACAGGCCTGTACTATCTACTCTTTAATGGTTAACTGAGAGGATTCTTTCTTAGCCCTAGTTGAAGAACTCCGCTATGCTCTGGAAAACTTCTAACTAGACCTGCTCCTGCATAGATTCTGAAATCTGAAATCCTATGATTAACTGGATATAGGTCTCACTGAACTCAGTGTGATTTACTCCTAAGTAGACATCCATAGAACTTTAGTACTGAACTCTGGCTGTAGAAGTTATGTAGCATTCAGTTCTAGGTTGTTGGGGCCAGATCTCTCAATTTCTGGTTCAATCTATGCATTGCTGGTATGCCAACTGGATGAAATGAGATTTAGCAAAAATCAATTCCTCAAAGAGAGAGCTAGGGGATGATATTACTAATAAAGACTGTCAACTTGGCATTTCAACTATGGCCCAAAACAGATGGGCCAAAAGGAGCAGTTTCCAGCTAATTCGAGGGTTCAGTGTGTAGATGACACACACCCCTGAAACAGTCAGAAGCTGCTCTGAGGCTGCCTAAGGTGGACCAAAACCATAGACAATGGGAACAATGAAAAACCACTCCTTGCCAGCAGTTTGTTTGGGACTGCAGTAGTGGCCCACTTCCGAAGCGGGCCATCCAGTAGTTGCAGTCACAGACTGATCAGGGGATCATTGGGGTTGGAGGCCACTCCAAGTCGCCTGTTTGCTTTGTCCCCAAATCTTCAGAGCTCATATGAAAGCAGATATTTACAACCTGAATTTTGACTGCTGCAACTGTATTTAGACAGACTATTCAATGTTCCTAGCTTTTTAAACAAATGAATGATTAGAGCAGGGTGGAGGGCATGATGGCTCTACAAACATTTCTATGGCACAGCTATTACAAAATAATGCTGCACTTCTTAAACAGGAGTGGGGAAACCTTAGGCCTCCAGATGTTTTAGACATGTTTCTAGAAGCCCTAGCCATCATGGGAAATGGTGAGGGATTATGGGGCTTGTAGTCCGAAAGATCTGGGTGTTCAAAGGTTATGAAGCTAATATTTATTTGGAACTACTATATTAGAACATAGTAGATGGCTAGAAGTAATTTTTTTTTTGGATTGAACAGAAGAGAGCCTTCCTGCCCTTTTCAACTTTACTGCTGCCCTTAGAACCAAATGAAACGTCATTCCTGATGGCCAAATGGGCCTCTGGAATTGTGCTGGATGCAGCGTGGAAGCTGTAGATGGAGAGAAGAACTGACAGAAATGAGAGGCTGCCTTTATTTGAGCAGAAATGCCTTACCCTTGTGCTAAGGCACTCTTAGATCTGTTGTAATATTTGATGTAAAATGGAAAAAAAAGGAGGAAAAAACCACACTGCACAGAAAACTTTGAATTATGTGATTAAATACCAAGATCATTTATGGCTGTATTTATAGATTGACAAAAATCATGTGCATTCCTGAAAGGTAACTAGGTGTTCAGAGAAAGTACCTGAGACAGAAACTTGTATGCCCCTTTGCCCAGCACCTCAACTCACCTTAGCTGCAATGGCTGCAGCAGTTATATGCGAGGAGGAACTATCCTCTGTTGAAGCAACTCCACTATCTTTTTTCTCTTCCTCCTCTTCCTCACACTGTACACCTTTGTCTTCTGTCTGCTTGTGTGGGCTGATGGTTGGAGGAGGAGAAAGAGGTGGTGGTGGTGAAGGTAGATCTTCAAGTTCATCATGCACCTCTTTTACTTTTACAATGGCATCCCGCAAAAGGTCAATGGCATGAGGTAGGGCTGGCAGTATAAACTGAAAACATTCCTGCGCACAATGAGAAAAATGACAATGAAGACTTACCTAGAAAATATCATAGCTACTGAGCAGTTCTAACATTAAAGTTGACTACAGATCTGATTATGTATGTTGTTTTTATGAGTGCAGTAGACACTTTTTGAATTCAATGAAGTTCATATTTAAATGTTTCTATTATCTTTACAATATCTGAACCGCAGAGTTTATCCTCTAGGTTTCTCTTTCTATGTTTTTCCCCTAATCACTTTACACATTCTGTAAACAGAAATGTTAGAGAAA
Organism: Sceloporus undulatus; assembly: GCF_019175285.1. Lineage (NCBI taxonomy): Eukaryota > Metazoa > Chordata > Lepidosauria > Squamata > Phrynosomatidae > Sceloporus > Sceloporus undulatus. The sequence continues at coordinate 311,657,574 of NC_056522.1, read as the reverse complement.
GGAAGTGTTATACAGAGCTCTAGTATAAAAAGTATAATGTATTAAAAAGTATATTAAAATTTGTGTTTTCCTACCTATATTAGTCCAATATTTGTCTGCAACACTAGGATTTTTAAGAAACGATAGAATTCGCTTCAGTTATGGCATAAAAAAATGGTCCCCACCAAAACACAGTTAAATTGGTAAACATAATTTAAAGTATCAAGAAAATCCAGCAATCTCCCCCTGAAAGCATGATTGTGTTGCAACTTTAGCAAATGGTCAGGCTTTTATAGGGTAAGATGCTCCTTAGGATGCTCTCATTCTAGGCTGATTATGCACTCTTGTATTTAAAAGTTAACTCACTGGCAGACAACACAAAACTGAAGTCGCTACAACCCAGCTTAAACAAAAGATCTGAAAATCTTTAAGCTGACACTCTCATAGTAACATTAGTGAAACACTAATTCTCAGTTTCCAATATTATGTATATTTTTGATGGGCAACGTCTATGTCAGGTTTGATAAGTTAGAGGGCAGACATAAGAAAGACATTTTACAAAGCCTATTGTGGTAAGTCCAGTTACTGGAATTCTAAGCTAAGTAGCTTTCCATGTGACTTAAAATTTATTTCTTATAGATGCTGCACCCCACATTTTAAAATTAGTACATTTTTTTTATCCCAACAATCTCTTCAGCTACCAAATTTGTAACTCCATGAACTAGTTTGCAAGAATACCATGGGGGACCTTGTTAAAGGCCTTACTGAAATCAAGATATACTACGTCCACAGAGTTCTCTTCATCTACCAAACTTGTAGCTCCATCAAAAAAAGAGATAAAATTAGTTTGGCATGACTTGTTTTTGAGAAACTCATGTTGATTTTCAGTAATCACAACATTCCTTTCTAAGTGCTTAATGATCTGTTCAATGATTTACTATAGAAGCTTTCCTGGTACTGATGTCAAGCTGACTTAACATGGTAGTAATTATTTGGCTCCTCCTTTTCCCACTGTTTGAAGACGGGTATAACATTTGCCCTCCTCCTGTCTGCTGGAACCTCTCCTGTTCTCTAGGATTTCTCAAAAGTTGTTGTTAGTGGTTCTCAGATTACTTCTGCCAGCTCTTTTCATACCCTTGGATGTAGTTCATCTGGCCCTGGAGGCTTGAAGTCATTTAGAGTAGCCATGTATTCCTGTATCACCCATTTAACTATCCTGTGTTGCATCTTCCCTACTGCATCATCTGATCTGTTTTCCCCAGGTTGAGCACTGCTCTCATTTTGGAGTAAAGGAAATAATGAATTGTTTTGCTTGTTCTTTGTCCTCTGTTAACATTTTGCAATCTTCTCCTCGCAGTGACCTTACAATTTCTTTGTCCTTGCTTTTACTATGGACATAACAAAAAACATTTTAATTATTTTTTAACCTCTCTAGGAAGCCTGAGCTTGTTCAGTGCTTTAGCTTTTCTAACTTTCTCCCTACATGAGCTGGCTATTTGTTTGAATTCTTCTTTGGTTATTTCCCCTTTTCCATTTCTTATACATGTCCCTTTTAAATCTCAGCTCAGTTGAAAGTTCTTTAGACAGCCATCCTGATTTCTTTAGACATCTCCCATTTTTCTCCTTGAAACTGTTTGAAACTGCATTTTAATATTTCACTTTTAAGAAACTCTCCTCCATCACAAACTCCCTTTCCCCCCTGACTACAGGATCCCCCCCCCCCCCCCCGTATTTCTCTAACTTATCACTTCCAATCCATTAACCAGGTCATCATTGTTGATTAGGATCAAATCTAAAATAGCTGATCTCCTTGTTATGTCTGCCACCTTCTGAATAGTGAAATTATCTGCAAGGCAATTGAGGAATTTGTTGAAACTGACATTTGGTCTTATTTACTGGGAGAATTTGACTTATTGACTTATTTATTGACTGAATTTGAATTTGACTTCCAACAAATATCAGGATACTTGAAGTCCTTTGTTACTACTACATCTCCTTTCTTGAATGTATTGCCATCTGTTCCAGGAAGGTTTCATCCAAGTGCTCAGTTTGGCTTAGAGGTCTGTGGTAGACCCCACCACCAAGACATCCCTGCTCCTTCTCTGGCCTCTTAATTTTTGCCCAAGCAGTTTCAAGTCATGAAATTCTTTATAAGTGTAAACATTTTTGACATATAATGCTACTCTTCCCCCTTTACTGTTTGGTCTATTTCTTCTTGCTCTCCTTTTTTCTTCTTAAAACTGGAGTTGGGATAACTGACTACATGGGAGATATTCAGAATAATACAGCTTGAGTCTCCATTATCCTGAATTCTGCAATCCAAAATACTCCAAAAACCAAAACATTTTTTCATGGATGATTCAGATAGTGACATCTTTACTTTCTGATGGTTCAAAGTACATAAACTTTGTTTCATGCACAAAATTATGAAAAACATATAAAATTATGTTCAGGCTATGTATATAAGGTGTATATAAAACACAAATGAATTTTGTATTTAGTCCTGGGTCAGTTCTCCAAGATATATCATTATGTGCAAATACAGGGATTCCAACACCAACCCCCTGCCAAATCCAAATCACTTCTGGTCTCAAGCATTTAGGATAACAGATATTCAACTTGTAATCTATTAGATTTCTAATAATCCTTCATTTTATCAAAGTACCTAGATACTTCTATTCCAACTCCACTTACTATTGATCTCTTCCGTTCTCACCAACCTACTAAGAACAGAGGAACAAAAAATGCCATATTTTTTTCTGATTCAAACAAAAACACCATCTAGTCCAGAATCCTGACCGACACATATTGACAGACACCTTTTCCTTGAATTTGTCCAATACCCCTTTAAAGCAACCTAACTTAGTTGCCATTTCCATATCCTATGGCAATGAATTCTATATATAATATTATGTCTTGTGTGAAGTAATCATTCCGTCTGCCTTTAATCTACTGACAGTTAATTCACATCATGTCTCTGTGTGTGAGTGTGGGGGGGGGGGAGAGGGAGGAAGAATGGCTAGGCAAAGGAACTAGGAATAACCATCTTTTGTACTGTCGGGTCCACTCAAATCACCACAAAATAGGAGCACCAAAACACCATTGCAATCACTGAATCAATTATTCTTTGTGTATTCACCCAGCTGACTGATGTTACTAATGTGCTGGTAGTGGTGGTGGGAATTTAGAGAATATGTCTATGGAGGTATAGAATGGAACAGAAGAAATCTTTGGTTTTGGTTCATAAACAGCATGGCTGTTTTTCAATGGAAGAGGAGGTAGTTTTTTTGCTTTTCTGGACCTCTGAATTCTTGAATGATGGGAAAGATAGAACCTTTTCACACTACCCAGTTATAACACTATGATTCCACTTTAAACACCAAGGTCCCACTCTATGGAATCCTGGGAATTGGAGTTTAGTGAAGGGCATTTAGAATTCTAAGCCTGAAAGTCCCTTTAGTGCCTCAGCAGACCACAAACCCCACGACTGTAAAGGATGCAGCCATACATCCTTTACACAATTGTATAGTGTGAAAGGGTCCATAGATACATAGTGGCTTGGAAGACCAGGCTTTGCAAAGCTACAAGATAATCATAATAGACCATAATTCTGTAGTGGAGCTACAATTTGGATATGTTCAATAGCACTATGCCTAGGTTTTCCCTCCTTTCGTCTTTTAAAAAACCTTTCACTGTGACATCATTTTATATGTCACTTCCTTTTCTTCTTAGGGTAATTTTTATTTTTTGAATTTTCTTGGACAACCAACAATTAATCCTGGATCAATCATCCACCTCCCGTGAGCCTTCAGAGACCCATCCCTTATAATAGACAGCTGTTCCTCAGCATAAGGCCAGTCCAATTCTAAGCTGCATCAACACAAGTTTAGTGTCCAAATCAAGGGAGGTAGAAGTGCTACTCTATTCTGCTTTGGTCAGATCTTATCTGGAAAACAATGTCCAGTTATAGGCACTACAGTCCAAAAGGGATATTGACAAAGTGAAACATGTCTGGACAACCAAGATGTTTAAAGGTCTTGAGACCGAGCTGTATGAAAAATGTATTAGGAATCTGGTTGTATCTAGTTTTGAAAAGAATAGACTGAAAGGAGCTATGATAGCTATCTTTACATTTGTATGCAAAGGGAACTTGTAGCACGTTTGAGACTAACTGAAACAAAGAAGTTAGTAGTATGAGCTTTCATAGACATGAGACTAACTCCTTAGATGCATGCTATCTTTAAATTTGTAAGGGATGATGTTTACGTTATAGAGTAACCTTGTTTCCTGCTGTTTCAGAGACTAGGACACAATGCAATGGATTTAAATTAAAAGGAAAAAAAAAGATTCCACTCAAACATTGGGAATAACTGGATGGTAAGAGCTGTTTGATGGGGGAATACATTGATTTTGAGGGTAGTGGACACTCTTTCTTTGAAGTGTTTTGAACAAAATTTGGATGATCACATCTCAGAAGTGCTGAAGATGTATTTTCCTGCACTGACAGTATATTGAACTAGATGGCCCTCGAGGTCCTTTCCAACTCTATCATTCTATGAAATTTACTGAACTTATACGTTGTCCCATGTCAACTCTTGTTACAGTGTTCTACTCACTGAGGCAAAGAAAACATGTGTAGGGCAGGCAAAATTTCTTCTGGAGTTTCTTCAGGGTTATAAGGTATATTTTCCAGTCTGCTTAACAAATGGAGAGATAGAACCCACCATCCTATAAATTCTTCTAGAAAATGATGGGAAAGGCAAAACAACAGCAAATTCTGAAGAAAGTCAGGCTTCTTACTTGTAGCCTAAGCTCCTCAAGTGATTATTATTATTATTTTTATTATTATTAACCTTTATTTATAAAGCACTGTAAATTTACACAGTGCTGTACATACAATCTTTTAAATTAGACATGATCTTTTCACAGTCACATGCATCAGATCTGTGCCTCTGGGAAATGTCTACAGCTTAGAGAAATGGAGCTGGCATTATAGTCCCACTCCTTAAGATATGCACATAACCTCTCATGTCAAATGCATATTTTTTAGGGTTGGTGAAACATCTTTTTACTAAATTGATTAACTGGCACATGTCAGACAATCAAATTATACATTTGCAATAGAGAAATAAGTTTTAGGTTGTATAGCTGCACAGAATACTGCCTGAAAAACACTGCTTACAGTAAAGCAATCCATCTTGTTTCTTTGTGATTTCACTGCTGGCTCACCTAAGGAAAACTAGCTTTTCTGTATGGTATTTACTATGGCGGAATAGATGCCATATAAGCACCACACTGAGCATAACAACATGCAAAGAATCACTGTGCTTATCTTATCTCCTCTTATTTCTATAAATACAAGAGTGTGGGAGATGTTAAGGATCCAAAAAGGAACCTCCATTACAGCTATCTTTGGACTTAGACTTTGTTTCCAGTTGAGGACTCGCATTTAACTAATTCTGCAAGTTGATATAATTGTCTGAGGTTCTACTAAGTGTCTGTGGAAAAGAAAGCTCCACCAGATTATAAGACTACAAGAGATGATGGAGTTAGTCAGCCTTTCAGTGGCATGGCTGGTCCAAAATCCATCTGGGAACCTCCTGGTGTATGCTGCTAGATAATCATTGTCTGTCACAGTTGGGGTGGTAGTGGAGCTACACTTAGAAATGGTTGCATCGTAAGGAACTACTTGTATAAGGAGATATTGGATATTTTAATATTTTTTTAAGGATTTATATCCCGCCTTCCTTCCACAATGGGATTCAAGGCTGGTTGTTTCCTTACATACACTTGTTAAAAGCACAACCAGTAGTTCAACTGAGTTGCATCAGCATAATGCCTAATACAATCCCGTCTATCATCATAAAAAACATGAGTAAACTAGCTGAGAGGCACTCTACTGCAAGAGCTCGGAAAGGCTATGTGATTGTCTGGATATTAGTAGTTCACACTTTGCTGCAAGAACAGAATCTTCATCTCCTGGTCAGACTCAATCATTAAGCTGGCACCATCTAAAAATATGTGCGTTCCAATTATGGAGTACACAGGCTAAATATTATGTAAGCATGTACATTACATACACATAAAACATCAAATCAAACAGACACTGATTAAAACAATTCAGTCTACCCTACTGAATGTTTCTTGTCATTCTAAAGTATTTTCTCCTTTCTCATTCACGGCTCTAGTTATCACATTTTGTGATACCCAAGATAGAAAAATGAAAAACTGCTATTTCCCACAACCACTGTTTCAAAACCAAAACATTCTTTGTTCCAGCAATTTTCCTATTTTATGTTTATTCATCTTGCTAGGTAGCTATTTGATTTATATTCTCCCTAGAATTGAGGTGCAAGGCATTGATCATAATAAAGTTCTAATAGAAACATAACAACTTACACGTGTTAAAATAAAATAGATTATATTATTAAAACAACAATTAGTATTAACAGTCTACACTAATGATAAAGAGTTAAATACTACGTCCATTAAATAAACAGTATATCTATTTAATAATCTCTGTCTGTAATTGTCAGTTTGTTACTGAAAGTCTGCTTGAACAGAAAGATCTTTGTCAGCCAGAAAAAGAACAGTACTGTAGATAAAAAGACATAATTACATTGCTGGAGGAACCAAAGTGTTACACTCAGATAGAAATTTCATTCTACATTCCAATCTTATACCAGTTCATACACATACACAGAGCCTTTCAACATTTTAGTAAAACATGCCTACTATTGTATATCACCCATAGTATTTATAAGCTACAAATGAACAATACCATACTTTCTTAGATAAGTATCAGACAACTGTTTACATAGGAAACATATATTGTTCTTTTGTTTCACAAATATACATATTTACATATTGATATCTGTATAGGAGTTTCAACTAGACATTGATTTGTATTTTTTTTAAAAAAACAAATATTACTTCCCATATTCTGCATTGTTACATTTGCCTGACTCAGTCATATATATATTAGTTACAGCTATAACCTGCAATGATATAGATACATATACAGTGGTACCTCGGGATACGAAATACCCAGGTTACGAATTTTTCGGGATACGAAAAAATCCCATAGGGATTTATTGTTTCGGGTTACGAAACTTTTTTCGGGTTACGAAAAACTCCGCGCTATTTTAAATGGAGCCGCGGCAGAGCCGCGGCAGAGCCGCGGCTTTTTCCCCATTAGCGCCTATGGGTTTTCGGCTTACGAAGGCTTTTCGGGTTACGAAAGCGGCCGCGGAACGAATTATTTTCGTAACCCGAGGCACCACTGTACCACCAAATTTACCTGTAAGTATTTGTGTGGAAGATATGCATATACATAAACCACTGACGTAAAATTTTGTGGTATCCATGTTACTTTGGTGTTCATGCTGACATGTCAAATGCCATACAATTTTACTATCTTGTAAAAATTAACACTGATTCTAGTGCTTGGTTACCTATTTTAAACAAGAACAAAATGAAATAGGAACACAAAGCTGGGCTACCCACATAAAAGAAAGAAAGAAAGAAAGAAAGGCCCATTACAGACCGCCCAAAAGGGGCGGTCTTGGCCCGCTGCCGGTTGCAGCGCGGGGAAGCTGCTGCAGCCAAACCACGCAACTCCCCCACGCTGTAAAAAAGGAGCGCGAAAATCGCGCTCCTTCCGGCAACCCGGAAGAGACGTCGCAAGTGCCAAAGCGCACACTCGTGACGTCTCTTCCAGGTTTGGACGTCCGGATGCACAGCGTCCGTTACGTCAAGATGGCCACACCCATCTGTATAGGGCGCCACCATCTTGACGTACGGAATATGCGCGAGGGGCAAGGCGCATCCGGAAACGCTGCCCATCGCGCGTATTCACGGCGCGACGACGGCGCCACTTAGGCCCGTCTATAACGCGCCAAAGAAAGAAAGGAAGTCCTCTCTATAGTCTTTAGGTGCATACCAGTCTTGTGAGTAGATGTATTATTTATATTAATAATAATTGCTAAAAGCTAATTTTCTGTAGCATCCCATATGATAAATGGGGAGAAGAGTTAGAATATCCATAAAAGAGAAAGACAGAGATAAAAAGGGATTACAAAAATGACTGTCTAGATCAGGGGTCGGCAACCTACGGCCCGTGGGCTGGATTCGGCCCGGCGAGGCCTTGGGACTGGCCTCAGCCTGGTCCTGCCGCTGATTGCCGCCCCCGTCGCAGCTTCCGCACCACTCCGGGCGCCATTTTGAGTTCGGCCCCCCAGTTGTCTGAGGGACAGCAACCCGGCCCCGGGCTCAAAAAGGTTGCCTACCCCTGGTCTAGATGGCAGCTGTTCTTCTTCACAAGAATGGTAACATTCATATATCATATTATTAAGTCCAAGAGTAGCTGAAATCTGGCTCCAGGTTTGTGAAAGGTGATGGCAAGATGCAGATTTATGAGCCTCTTTCATTAGAGAGCCATCCTGATTGTGGGTTTACCAAATGGGTATGGAAACTACCCATTTTAAATTTCCCACAATGCCCTAGAGTAACACTCTATCTGACACTCTAAGGCAGACTGGGGCAATGAAAATGGTTGGTGGCTTTAGAGATTTAACTGCCACTGTCAGGAGAGACTATAGTCAGGATATGGGCAGGCAGAGCCAAAACAGGGATCAGTGCCACTTGAGCCTCAGCATGTGCTAACACCAGTGGACCCGACCTGAGCACCCCGACAGTCACAGCAGCACAAGGGTGCTGAGTATTAATGCTGTTGGAAGATCAGGCATGAGCATGTGTGCATGCTTCTTTTTCCTCCTTCTCATGTCCCTTGCTTCAAATTACTGAGTAATTAATCCACACCACAGTTGCAAAGCAGTATCAAAGCATGGTTTGTACACTTTGGAAGACTAACTCAAAACACTGCTTGCCAATCTGTAAGTACAACAAAATAGTTGGATAATCTAGCAAATGTTCTATTAAGCCAGCCAGTTAAGTAGTGAGGAAAGAATCTATGTGAACATGGCCACATTATTCAATATAAAGCACACAGGCAAGTACACAAATGACCCATATGTGTGAGTCAAAGAGACCACAAAGAAAAATGGGGAAATGCCTGAAATAACAACAACAACAACAACAACAACAATTTATTTATACCCCGCTTTTCAGCCAAAAGGCTATCATGCTGCTAGAGCTTTAATAGCTTAATCATGGAAGGTCATGTTATTTAAAATGTGTAGTCCAGTAATGACTTAGTGGTTTTCAAACGTCAACCAGCAAGCCCATGGGGAGTGGGGTAAGTCAGAATCAGGACTGTAGCATTTTCTTTTTAAAAAATTCTTGCTACCTACTGACATCACAGTCCTGAGTTCTGATGAACATTCCCTCTGAAATTGCTATCTAACATGGAAGAGATCTAGTTATTGGTGCCAATGGACTGTGGCATACAATAAACGGTTAATCAATTCTCTTGTCTTCCTGACCTAGACAGAAGTCAGATGAAAGCTCCAAATTCCAGCAATACTAGAGTACTTACTATCTCAGGAAAAACTATGCCAGGCCTATCAGCAGCAGAGGACCTGCAGATGAGGCCCCCAATTCAGCTGGCCTGTTTTCACCACCAGGGAATGCTGATGTCAGAAGGTGGAGATGGTAGCAAGAAGTCACTTATACTTTTATGTCTTGAGGTCTAATAAATTTCAGTTACATCTACAATGAGTTTGGGAGAATAAGCTACATAAAAGAAGACACTTGCTGGGACATAGGTCCAATAGTCATGCAATCCAGCTTCTTGCTCCTGTCTTCCATCCTGGCTGACCACTATACTGCTACCTGGACATCGGCTACTACGTTGTTTCCATTACCTTTTTGGACCTCACTTCCTATCTTATCGCTGGAATCCTGCCTACACTTAGGCTGCTCGACTGTGCTTGACTTTGCCTTTGAGTGGCCCATGCCTATTTTCAGACTGGACTGCCATGTCTGATCTCAGTTTTGCTTCAATTCTTTGTTTCTTTTTTCTTCATTTTCCATATAATCACAGCAAACCCCTCTTTGTTTCTTGACTGCCCTGATACCTGACTGAGAACACACATCTCTGGGGCTTGGGAGCTTGGCCAGTCCCACCCTGAGTTTGTCTTCCCCCTTATTTCTTGTTCAAAGACTAAGGCAGGATCAGTCCATGGCAGGACACTTTCTGACACACAGAATTCCTAATTTTGATCCATCACATATTGCACCAGCTATTAGGGTTTAAGAAAGAGTCACACATAATGAAATTGGATTTCATGTAATGTGTAGCTTAGCCCTGATACATTCTATATAAACCCAATAATGTCATGCCTTAATCTAGTCATCTGTACCACACTCAAAACATCTGTCTGATATACACAAAAGAATCTGTACAGAATGGCTTTCTCTCACATTTTAACTGAGGGTTGAGGTCTCTAATTAATAGTAGACATTTAGATACTTAAAGGGGGAAAAAATCTCAGTGAACAAACAGTTCCTTCTTTTGATAACCTGAAGTAGGATGCAATTTTTCACAGGATGAAACTAGTGTTCAATAAAATAATTCTCACCCTTTCCTTTTCATTTCACCACTTCACTAATAACTGCACAATGTTCATAAGTTTTAGAAAAAACAATAAACAAAATTATTCAACTTCCATTGAATTATAATATTTACTGTCTTCTCCCATAGTATATTGCTCACCTGTGACCCTTTCTTACTACCTGGAAGGTTAATTATGAGAGTCTTCCCTCTGATTCCACATACAGGTCTGGAAAAGAGAAAGAGAGAGAGTGCTGAAAAACAATGCATGGGAAAGATTTATCAGGAATGATTAATCAGACATAAATGGCTAATGGTTAAAGCAGGTGAAAGGACGTGTTCAACAGAAATTAATGAATGGATTCCATTGTTCTTGCCTTATTTGATTTATAAATATTAGGTAAAGGTAAAGGTATTCCCCGTTGACAAGGTTGCCTAGTTGTGTCTGACCACAGGAGGTAGTGCTCAACTCCGTTACTAAGCTGAAGAGCCAGCGTTGTCATAGACTACTCTGTGATCATGTGGCCAGCATGATCGCACAGAACACTGTTTACCTACCCACTGGAGTGGTACCTATTTATCTACTTGCATTTGCATGCTTTTGAACGGCTACGTTGGCAGAAGCTGAAACTAGTGATGAAGGCTCACCCCATCATGTGGCACCCGGGCCTCCAACTGCCAACCTGCTGATCTTGCAATCAACAGTCAGCATCTTAACCACTTGAGCCACTGCATCCCGCTTACAAATATTAAGTAGGCCTAAATATTCTAAAGGCACCAGATTCTGTCTGACCTTGAAAGGTAAGCATGGTCAACCCTGGTTAATACTTGGATAGGAGACCACAAACGAATACAAGAGGCAGTAGGCTATATTTCAGAGGAAGGAACAGGCAAAACTGCCCCAGAGTATTCCTTGCCTAAGAAAACCCCTGCAAAATTCATGGGGTTGCCACAGGTGAACAGGCAATGTGAAGGCACACACATATGCACAGAGAAGAGTTCCATTGATATATAAATGCTATAAATCTAAAAGCTTTCTCAAATTGACAACAAAAGTAGTTTACCAAATTGTTTGGTCACAGTTATCAAGTTAAATAATTAGGCAGTGATGGACAGGATGTGCCTTCAAGTCAACTCCAATTTATGACATTCATATCACAGGTTTTTCTTGGCCAGATTCATTCAGAGGAGTTTTGCTTTTGACTTCCTCTAAGGCTGGGAGAGTATGACTTGCCCAAGATCACCTAGGGAGTTTCCATGGCTGACTGAGGATTTAAACCTTGGGCTCCTGCAGTCCTAGCTGTTGTTGTAAGTCTTCAATCATTTGTGATTTGTGGCGACCCAAAGGTTTTTTTTTTTTTTTTTGGCAGAATTTGTTCAGAAGGTATTAGTATTATTTTCTTATTTTATTTGTTTATATCCTGCCTTCCTCCCAGAACAGGGCCTCAGATGTTTGCCTTTGAGGTTGAGAAAGTGTGATTTGTCCAAGGTCATCCAGTGGGTTTCCATGGCCGATTTGAACCCTGGTCTCCCAGTGTCCCAGTTCAACACTCAAACCACTTCACCATGCTGGCTCTCAGAGTCCTAGTCCAAAACCCAAACCAGAATACCATGTTCATTCTCTAGGATATAGTCAGTGCTCCCTTTGGAAGGCAAATCAATAAAATGCTTGAATTCAAGCACTCTGTATTAGATTTAGAGGGATGGTACGTGGATGGTACGTTCCTTAATGATGTTTTATGGACACTGTTCCCACCAGTCAAGTAGAATGCTGTAGTCTCTCCTTTTAAATACATAACTACAGCATCACATCAGCAGAATCAGTCTGTTCTTTCCATAGTAAAAAGGAAGAAAAAGGAACAATTTCAATTAGTATGTTAGTATTTCTGCTATTGAGAAAAAATACTTGAGTAGAAAAGCAGCATTACTCTGTTGAATATTACTTTTTCTCTTAGCTGTACATCTAAATTTACACCGACAGCCCACATTTAAGTAGGATTTCCAAGTGGAGGACACTCTCAGGAGCCCACCAATACATCAGGCTGGGCACTGGAGAACGACAGCTCTTCTCATTCACAGAAATAAAGAGGCCAGCAGAGCACTGGGGAGTACTTGTCTGTGCACACTCTATATTTTGTACAAAGAAGTCTTCAGAGAAAAGAATCAAGTGGACAACTGATCTGGATGCACAGATCTCCAAAGTACTGGCAGAAGACTATCTTGGTGGGATAAGGAGTCATGTGACTGTCAACCCTCTTGTTCCACTGAGTGAGGGGACACTACCCAATCTGCCTTGTGAGAGGTCTGACATACATTTGGTGGAGCAAGTCAAAGTGAACATTAGACAAATCTTTTGCCTCCTCTTGTTCCCCCCCCTCAAAAAAAAAGGTTTGGAATATCTGTTCAATCTTTACTAACTGCTACCTCCTCTCTTTGTCTCAAACTTCTACTATTCCAAAAGTATATATGGTCACACAACCATACACATCTACTCAAAAGTAAGCAAAATGACATACAAAGTGCTTACTCCCAGGTAAGTAACTGTGGAGCATGTCAAAGTAGTGAAGAGGAAAGAAGTGTGTTAAGGTATAACGAATAAAATAGGAACGACTATCTTGCTGATTTGGACTGATGTTAGAAATAGTATTTTTTATGGTAGAAGAGAGGAGAACACATGTGGACATTGGAAGAAATGGGATGGCAAAACTAATTCAAAGAAAGGAATAGCTTTACTACTTCTAAACTACAGAAAGGTAAAACAAAGTGGCTAGAAAGACAAAGTAGCTCTGAAATTCTAACAAAGCAACAGAATGAAGAAATCAAAGTCACAGGAAAGTACCACTGTTGGGGAATCCATTTGTGGGGAGCAGCTGAAAGAGCCATAATTATTCAATTAACTCTTCCTGAACAGTCAGAAACAGCCTATAAAACCTGAAGACAACCACCAGTTTGCATGTAACTGCCATTCTAGACAATGTCATTTCATGTGTGGAATAAAAAATATGGGATAAAGCACAATACTCACTAACCTATGGATACTAAGCAGCAATACCATTTGAGTTTGCTTCACCTTCAACATGGCATCCCTTCAAATATTTAAAAATGGCTATCATATCACAGTCTTCTCTTCTCCAAGTTAAACATTCCCAGCCCCCTAAGCCATTCCCTTACCATCCTGGTTGCTCTCCTCCGAACACATTCCAGCTTGTCAACATCCCTTTTGAACTGTGGTGCCCAGAACTGGACACAGTATTCCAGGTAAGAGATCATCAAAGCTGAATACAGTGGTACTATTACATACCTTGACCTGGACACTATGCTCCTTTTGATGCAACCCAGAACTGCATTGGCCTTTTTGACAACTACACCACACTGTTCACTCATATTCAACTTGTGGTCTACTAAGACCACTGGATCCTTTTCATAGGTACTTTCGTCAAGTCAGGTGTCACCCATCCATATTTGTGCACAGTGGGCCCTTGGTATCTGCTGGGATTTGGTTCCGGGATTTGCTGTGGATACCAAAGTTCATGGATGCCATTCAATACAGTCCCATTAAATACATTAAATACAGTGGCACAGTGAAATAGTGATTCATATAAAATGGTAAAATCAAGGTTTGCTTTTTGTAATTTATACTGTATTGTTAAAAATGAATCTGTAGATAAAGAATCTGTGGATACTGAGTGCTGCCTATATTTCATTTTTCATAAGTATTGTATACTTTACATTTATCCTTGATGAAATTCCTTCTGGTAGTTTTTGTCCAGCTTTCCAATCTATTAAGGCCCTTCCAGCCCACTTCCAAATATATTTCAAACTGCTCATTTTGACAAAGCCTTAATTTACATGGGATCAGGTTAACTGGAAGACTACCTCTTCTTGCATGAACATAGTGTTAAGATCTCAGGTACTCTTTTATTTCCTGAGCAGAGACATGTGTCTGCTCCTCCTTTGTTTTATTTTCACTACTAAGTGATCTTTCAAAACTCCCTAGGTCTTTTAAATGTTTGGTGAGCCTTAAGCAGTCATTTTGGTGTATTCTGTGTCTTGCTGTAACTTGTTCTACTGTGATTTCCATTATTTAATGTTTTTAAATAATATCTTTTCTGTCCCTTGCAAGTCTCTCAATGATACAATGAGCCCCAAACAAGATATTTGTGTCAGCCAGAAATTCTAAAATCTATGGTCAGGTAATGCATTTACTAGGACCCATCAGAAATGCACAGCACTGTGAGTGCAAACTTTTGAGATTTCCACACCAGACAAGCAAGATATTACATAAAAATTGGTGACAAACATCTTTATCAGTGACTTGGACAAAAGAATAGAGGGCATGCTTATCAAATTTGCAGATGACACCAAATTAAGAGGAACAGCTACTACCCCAGAGGAGAGCATCAAAATTCAAAATGACCTTAATAGATTACAAAATTGGGCCAAAGCTAACAAAATGAATTTCTGCACTGAGAAATGTAAGGTATTGAACTTAGAGCAAAAAAAATAAAAAATAAAATAAAATGCAAAGATATAGGATGGGGGGCCACCTGGCTTAACAAGACAACATGTGAAACAGATCTAGGAGTACTAGATCTTTCGGCCTGTGAGGGAGGGAATTAGTCTGGCCCAGCTCCATCAGGGCTAGGCTGAAGAAAGAGGCTCCTCCCTCCATAACTGTCATCTTTCGGCCTGGGAGGGAGAGAATTAGGCTGGCCCAGCTCCACCAGGGCTAGCCTGGAAGAAGAGCCCTCCCTCCAGTCCATCTGCCTTGGTCCTGGCCTCAGAGGGAAAGAAGAACTGCTGGACCTGATCCCCTTCCCCCCCTCAACATTCCCTTCTCCTTTTGTGTCATGTCTTTTTAGATTGTAAGCCTGAGGGCAGGGAACCGTCTATTACCCCCTCTGTTGTAAGCTCCCCGGATTCCCAGTGATTGGGCGGCATATAAATAAATCATATTATTATTATTATTACACCATAAGTAAAATATGAGTCAGCAATGTGATCTGGCAGCTAAAAAGGTCAATGCGATTCTAGGCTGCATCAACAGAAGTATAGGGTATAGTATAGTGGGGAAGTAATAGTGCCACTCTATTCTGCTTTGGCCTCACCTGGAATCCTGTGTCCAGTTCTGGGCACCACAATTCAAAAAGGATATTGACAAGCTGGAGCATTTCCTGAGGAGGGCGACCAAAATGGTGAGAGACTTAGGAAGCTGGGTATGTTTAGCCTGGAGAAGTGATGGTTAAAAGGTGATATAATAGCCCTGTTTAAGTATTTGAAGGGGTGTCATACTGGGGATGGAGCAAGCTATTAAGAGGAACTTCCTGACAGTGAGAGCTGTTTGACAGTGGAACAAACTCCTTTGGAAAGTGGTGGAGTCTCCTTCTTTGGAGGTCTTTAAACAGGCTGGATGGCCATTTGTCTGGGGTGCTCTGATTCTGTACTCCTGCATGGCAAAATGGGGTTGAACTGGATGCCCCTTGTGGTCTCTTCCAACTCTATGGCGGGTTACAAACCGCCATTAGAGACGTCCTGAGGACATCCCAGTTTGAAAAAGGGGCGTCTCTTCTAGACGCCCCTTACCCTATCACGGACTCAGTCTGTACAAAATGGCGGTGCCCTGTTCATACGGGTGCCACCATTTTGACGTAGCGGATGCTCTGCGTCCACACATGGCACACCAGAAGTGACACCGCGAGTGCGCCCTTTGGCACTCACGACGCCTCTTCCGGGGCCTGAGAAGGAGCGCGATTTCCGCGCTCCTTCTCTGCAGCGTCCGGGACCCGCGCCGTTTAAAGGCTGCGGTTCCCGGACGCTGCAAGTGGAGGCGGAGCCAGACCGCTGCTTCTCAGCGGTCTGTAACGCGCCCCCGATTCTAGGAAAAAACCTGATGGTCAGAGTCTTTAAATATAGTAGGCTCTCGGTATCCGTAGATTTGCCATCCATGGATACCAGCATCCACTGACAGCAAACCCATGTGAGGGAGGGGCAGTAGATGAGGAAGAGGAGAAGGAGTAAGAGGAAGCGGGGTGGAAGAGGAGGAAGAGGAAGAGGAGGAGGAGCAGGCAGTAGCAGCAAGAGTCAGAGGAGGAGGAAGGAAGAAGAGGAGGAGTCAAGCCTTCCGATACAATCACATCTATTCAGACCCACAAGACAGCAATGCCAAACTCATGGAATTACAACAATTATTCCTCAAGCTGCAATATTTACCATATGAAGCAAAAACAACAAATAAATAAGGTAAGACTTATACCCAAGACTAATCTATTACAGAACAGACTGAAGAGTGCAAAATGACAGAATCCCACTAGTGGTGACATACAGCTCCCATTTGAAACCACTCAGATGTATCATCAACAAACTACAACCCATTCTTGACAAATGCTGCCCACTTGAGACTCTTGGTAGCAGGCCTTTATTCACCTAAAGGTTTGAGGCCTCCAAACCTCAAACCGTTACTCACCTACAGGACACACAACACAGATGTGGACACTGGTAGAAAGCCTTGCCACAAACCCATATGCCAACTCTGTAAACACATTTATTCAGGAAATGTCATCACAGGACCTAATGACATCACCCACAATATTAGATGGACTTCCACTCGCTCATCCTCCAATGTGATTTATGCCATGTTATGTCAAAAACACCCTTTAGCATTCAACATTGGGCAAACAGGCTAGTCTCTGTGCGAGAGGATAAATGAACACAAATCAGACATTAGTAATGGCAATACACAAAAACTAGTTGGAGAACAATTCAGTCTTCCTGAGCATTCTGTCTTGGACCTCAGAAAAATCACCCTTGAAGAAAAGAACTATAGAAGAATATATGAAAAAGAAAGTGCAGAATTGGAACGTATCCACAGACTCAAGTCCATCAGCATCAGCTTGAACACAGACAATGGTTTCCTGGTGCACCACACATATTTCAATACTATCTAACCCCCTATACTCATGAGGGCGCCATTGACCAGTTCATCACATCTCCTTTCTGGTTCCCACACTAGTTATTCACTCTGCTTGGCTTTAGGTAACATCCTTCCTCCTGTCTTTGTCCCCAAATCACCGTAGTTAAAACTGAACTTGCCACCTTATCTCCATACACACAATTTTTCAATTTAAACTGACATTCTCATAAACAACTAGATTATACAGGTCTGTCTCTGGACTCTCTATTCCAAGCATGCATCGGGGGAAGAGGGCTCAAGTCTGTGAAAACTCATGCTACCAGCTTCTTTCTTTCAGTTAGTCTCAAAGGTGCTCTAAGATCCCTTTGTATACTGATTTTCCAGACTAACATGTCTTTGAATTCTACTACCACTAATATTACTGTAACAAAACTTCTTATAATCAGTTTCCATGAATGAATCTAGCTATCTATCCTATCCCTGTTTTGAATATATTTTAATTCTTTGGCTCACCAGTTCAAATTGGCACTCTGAGTGGAAAACAGATCTCCTTTGTACAAAGTGTTTAGTGTTTAACCATAGAAACACATACACAGTGCAATCAGTAATAGTATGCCCCAACAAATGGGTGAAGAAAAATTCTCTCAACAGCCATACATGTACAGCCTGTCTCTTAGAGGGGTCAATGTATGTGGATTTGATATTTAACAAATCTATAGGATGCCCTATTCCACTGCTTACCTGCTAAACTTTTTTTCTTAAACTCTTCAGCTATAGCAGTTCAATCTACAGTGATGTAGTAGATAATATAATCTCACATGACAAAATGGCGGCTTTCTTTCTTCTCATGACATATTGAATTTGAGGTGTTCACCTTCTCTTTTTCATTGACTTACAACCAGAAGATTTAATGGATCTGGCAACTTGTCTTCTTTCAAGAGCATTTTTGATGGCACTGTTATCTTTCTAAAGCTCTTCCAAGAGTATCACAGATCTCCATGACTTGTGCTTTTGTGGCTGCAGTAAGATCTTTGCTCCCAGAGTGCACAATAAATCTGAAGGGGAATCCCCACCCATAAAGGACACACTCTTCTCCAAGCTTGTGTGCATATGGCTCGATCTGACAGCATATCCTGATAAACCAGTGGTTATGTACCTGTTTTTCAAGGCCATGAAGATTATTAAAAGACTGAGCATGTTAGCCTTCTTTAGATATCTTGCAAATGTAATATGTTGCAGATTTGGATATCTTGCAAATCTTGGGTTGATCTTTGCAGCCATGTCCCCTTTGATAGCACTGAATATATTTCATTTAGCCAGAAGATTTCAAGGGTGATCATGTCTCCATCATCTGCATATTCAGGAAAGTCTTCCTGAAGCTTTCCATTACTATGTTCAAGATCTTCAGTCTTACCCTGTATGTCGGCTGTCAAATCCTATAATTCAGTATTTTTCTCTTCTTGCATTAGGTGCCAGTTCGGTGCTTTGTTCATTGGTATTTCTATGCTTGTCAGTTTTGTAGTAAGAGCGAACAATTTATATCAATTGGAGCTTGTGCTACAGTCCACAGTGTTGCTGTAGTAAATTTTTAATTGATTTGTCTGATGCGCTCTTGCTTTTTTTTTTTTTTGACCCCTCTGGTACCCTTTGCTTTTTCATGTTGAATGATGAATGACTCTATGAACAAAACTGGACTCAGAGGCTCCAATGTTTCTTTAGGTGAAAAAAAAGAGCAAGAGTCCTTTCTTTTAAGTTGTGTGGTTATTACATTCCGATTATTACCAAGTTGTAAGATTAAATAAACACACAGGATACAGAGAGTTCAGATTAAGCAGAAATTCTGTCTGACAGTTTTGTACCCCATTTCCTGATTAGATGTGTAACACCATACTTAATCAGACTACACAAAAGATTTGGAAATATCTAAGTCCTAGACTAAGAGATGGAACAGAGATTTATAACTGATAGAGATACAAAAAATAAAATAAAATAGAGATAATATTACAGAAGTGGATAAAACAAAGTACTAGCAAGTGTCAAATAACAGCTTCTTAGTAAAATAAGATCTAAGATTTTTTTTTTGTAAAGCTGATACAATGAGTACACCAATGAATAAATGTGAATTAGCAGCAAACAGATACGTTCAGCAGTAGTCTCTGCAAGTGTTATGTAGTTTTTGGAATTGCCACAACATAATCATTGAACAAGTTTGCTGAACAATCATATTTAAGAAAAAAAAACCACCCAGAGAAACATGGTGTATGCTTTAGATTTGGACAAATCCTGAATCCAAAACTAAACCTGCCTGATCCCAACAAATTTAAGAGATGTCTGAATCAAAGTAGGGCTCCCCCAAATGGACTGAATTTGAATGTTAACAATTACATCTCTAGTATTGTATAGAGTTTTGTTTTGGGAAAATGCTGAATATCCAAGTCCTCCTGCCTCTCCCATTTTATGTTCCATATTCTAACATCCTTTCTCTAACTATAGTACCAAACAGAAAACAAAGCAAAACAAAATTCTATATTTGGTTTCTAGCTTAGGGACACTTCTGTGACAGATGCAATTTTCATTCAAATTATCCCCCCCCCCCCCCCCCCCCCACAAAAGGAAAAAGGGGGGACATGAACATTCCACTTTCAAAACATCTTCCAAACTGAACACAGAGCAAATAATAACAAAGTGTATCTACACTTCCCAAACTCTATAGGTATAGAAATGTAACTTCAGCTGTGTTGTATGTTGGGGACGGGAAGTATACAGCCTTCTGGATATTCCCATTACTCCCCAATACTAACTATACTTGCTAGATCTGGTGGAAATTCAATCTAGTAAGAGATGGGAAGTCACACATCGTCATTTCTGCTGTATTCCAATTCATCATTATCCACAAAACAATGAATCCAGAAGCACATCTTTGTTAAAGTATAGAGTGTATGAAGATGTTCAGATATAACATAATGCAAATGATTATTCACTTTGCAGAAGCCTGGAATTGGCTGCAGCTGGATCTCAAACCAGCAGGTGATGTCCAAGGTCACAGTGTGTGCCAGAGAGCATGTAGCAATGTGTAAATATACTGCGTCATCTTTGCAAGGGGGAAAGTATTCCAAAATGCACAGGAACTTGTATAGGAAGAGGCTGGACAAGGTGGCCACATGGCAAATGTGTATATAAGCCCAGATGTCCATTTGTACAGTTTGTGGGGTTTGTAGTTGGTGGATGGTGTTAGTAATTGTTCTCGCATGTGTCTTCACAACAAATAAACAAAGTGCCTCTTCGGAGATAAGCCAGGCATTGGTGTGCCTTTTATTTGGCAGCTGTTTTCCTGACGTGCTCCTGTATGCTTGCCGGTTGATTATCTTCACATAAGGCTTCCAAGTTTACTCTGCGCGCTCACGTTTGCATCAACAATCTTTTCTTCAAAACTTGAAAACTATAAAGATACTCTTCCAAAAACCAAAACCAAAATAAAACAAAAAACCAACAACCTTGCACTCATTTCTTTGAAACTCAGCAGGCTTGATGTGCACATGTGCCCCCCAAATTTCATCCAATACTGCCAAGAAACACACAAAAAAGGTATTGCCAGTTCCCTTAAAAAACCCAAAATTTAAAGAAGCATGGTAAAGAGGCAACCCTGCACCTGTTTGAAATTTGGCAAGCATAAAGGAATACAATGCCTGGATGTTTCTACAAATTCTGACAAACAAAAAAAAGTTATAGTCATGTATTCCTTTTCTGTGATATTTAATAGGTAACACAAACTAGTTTTCTGGATCAAGACTCAGGCCTAGACCAAGTCTATTTACCCAGCATTCCAATTAATCCTTACCAAATTGAGCTGTTTTCCAGATTGTCAGTGGGGTGGTCTAAGTCTAATTTTGTGGTCACATCTCTAAAGGAAAGTGTGACTCTGTCTCAAGTCACCAACAGAAACTGTACAGCACATAAAAATGAGCTACATATGAGTGCTGGCTAGTCCTGTACTTTCTTACAAGTGAGGAATTAAGAAGGAATTATAAATTTATAACTTTAGGGAATCAAGATGTCCATTTGACATCTCTGAGGCAATTCACGTCCTTTTTAGTGTGTATGTGTTTGCGTGTATAGTATTATATTAATTTGTATTCCACTTTTCTCCCAAAATTGGGACCTAAAGCAGCTTACAGTCTAAAAAAAGTTCAATTAAAAACCTACAGAAGTGACTATTAAAATAGAATTAAACTGTTGCAATATTAAAATAGATCATTTGTTTAAAAATAGAATACAGTTAAAAAGATAAAAGTACTTAAAACCATACATTTTAAAAAAAAAAAACCACACCCAGAACATTCTTGAGAAATGTTCTGTTTTAAGCATCTGTCTAAAGAAAAAGATCTTAGCCAGAGTCTATGGGCAGCCACTGAGAAGGCCCTCTTTCGTGTCCCCACCAACTATGCTTGCAATGGTGGTGAGACTGAGAGAAGGGCTTCTACTGAAAATCTCAGAGCCTGGGCCAGTTCATATATGGAGATACAGTCTGCCAAACAGCCTGGACCTGAGCCATATAGGGCTTTATAGGCCAAAACCAACATTTTGAATTGTGCCTGGAAATATACTGTACTGGCAGGCAGCTGAGTTGCTTCAACAGGGGCATTGTATGGTCCCTGCCCTGTTAATAGTTTGGCTGTAGTAATTTGGACCAGCTGAAGTTTCCGAACACTCTTCAAAGGCATCTCCAAGTAGAGCACATTACATTAGTCCAAACATAATTTAACTACTGTATATACTCTTGATCCCCTACAAATGAGCAATTAACAGACTGGTCTCCTTATTACCTTTTTTGGGCAAGGTGACTGAGAGGGCAGTCACCTTCCAACTCCAAGCTGTCTTGGATGAAACTGATTATCTAGACCCATTTCAAACTGGCTTCAGGGTGTGGTTCGGAGTTGAGACTGCCATGGTCGCCTTAGTCGATGATCTCCGTCTGAGTATCGGCAGGGGAAGTGTGACCCTGCTGGTGCTCTTGGACATCTCAGTGGCCTTCGATGCCATAGACCATGGTATCCTTCTGGAACGCCTGAGAGAGTTAGGTATCGGCGGCACTGCACTCCAGTGGCTCCAGTCCTACCTCTCGGGAAGATTCCAGATGGTGAGGCTGGGGGGCTGTTGCTCTCGCAAAGGAGAGCTAACATCTGGTGTCCCTCAGGGCGCCATTTTGTCCCCCATGCTGTTTAATATTTACATGAAGCCGCTGGGAGAGATAATCCAGAGACATGGAGCATGGTGTTATCAGTACGCTGATCACACTCAGATCTATCTCTCCATGTCTCCGACTGATTCAGTGACTAAGTATGGCACCTCTCCTCTGGACTCCTGCCTGCAGTCAGTAATGGGCTGGATGAGGGAAAACAAACTCAAGCTGAATCTAGAGAAAACACAGGTACTCGTGATAGGTACCCCAGATCCAGACAGAGGAATCTGTCATCCGGTCCTGGATGGGGACACACCCCTAAAAGACAAAGTTCGCAGTTTGGGAGTCACGCCAGCTGCGTCCCTGTCTGGACCGAAAGGACCTTGAAACAGTAGTACACACACTGGTAACCTCTTGCTTAGATTTCTGTAATGCGCTCTACATGGGGCTACCTTTGTATCAGGTTCAGAAGCTTCAATTAGTTCAAAATGCTGCAGCCAGATTAGTCACTGGGACCCCAAGAACAGACCATATAACCCCAATATTAAAAGCTCTTCACTGGCTGCCCATTAGCTTCCAGGCTCAATACAAAGTGTTGGTTGTAACCTATAAAGCCCTATATGGCTTGGGACTGAGTTACTTGAGGGAATGCCTCTCCCTGCATAATCCGCCCCGTACGCTCAGAACAACAGGTAAATATCTACTGGAATATCCCAGGGTGAGATTGTCTGTAACTCACCAATGAGCATTTACATCTATCGCTCCTACATATTGGAATAAACTCCCTGAAGAGATTCGTCTCAGTTCTTCCCTAGATGTCTTCAAGAAAGCGTTGAAAACTCATTTGTTCCGCTTGGCATACCCTCCAGAACCTTCATAGAAAAATTACCCTCTTATCCCTTGATCCTCCAATGTGAAGTATATTTAAGATGTTAATCTCTGATTGTATATTTTTAAAAATGCTTTTATAGGATGTTTTAACGTAATGTTTTTTCTATTGTTTGTATTTTATATTGTAATATGATGTGTGGTACATTAGTATTGGACCAGTAAACCGCTTTGATCTTCCAGGAAAAGCGGTATAGAAATAAAGATTATTATTATTATTATTATTATTATTATTATTATTATTAGTCAACCTCATGTATAAGTCAAGGGCAGGTTTGGAGGTCAAAATTATGGAGTTTGATATGACCTTTGGATAAGTCAAGGGTAAACTTTATTGACATGTAACAAAGGATCTAAATGATGAAGCAAACAGTGTCAAAGAACTTACAAAATTCCAGCAGGCATAACTGTTTTGGTTCACACTAAAGGTTGGATGGAAGAGAGAGTAGAGGGAAGTCATGCTTCCAGGACAGATTGCACTCTTGCCTGTCACCAGGGGATGGTTCCTTTTTAAATAAGAGTTAAAGTATAGTGTTTAAATTGACCCATGGATAAGTCAACCATTTTGGGGGTCAATTTTTTGACAAAAAATTCTACATTTATACATGAGTATATATAGTAAGACATGTACCACTGAGGCTAGATTTGCTATTTCAAGGAACAGGCTCAGTTGGAACACAAGTTTTAAATGTGCACTCCTGGTCACTGCAGAGACTTCCAAGTTCAAAGCTGAGTCCAAGAGTACCCCCAAACTGTGATCCCATGTCTTCAGGGGGAGCATAACCCCATCTAACACAAGCTGGATTCCTATTCCCCGAACTCACCAGGAGCATCTCTGTCTTGTCTGGATTAAGTTCAATTTGTTTTGCCCTCATCCAGTCCACTACTGATGACAGACACTGGTTTAGGACCTGGACAGCCCCCTTGGATTGAGGTAGAAAGGAGTAGTAGAGTTGTCATCTACATATTGATGACACCACACCCCAAAACTCCAAACAATCTCTTCCAGAGGTTTCATGTATATATCAAATAGCATAAGGGACAACACTGAACTCTAAGGGATCCCACAAGCCAATGGCCAGGGTGTCAAGCAGGAGTCCACCCCCCCCCCCCACCGTCTGGTTTCAGCCCTCCAGGATAGGAGCCACTGTAAAACAGTACCTCCATGTCCCATACCAGCGAGATAGCCCAAGAGGATAACATGGTCGATGGTATCAAAAGCCGCTAATTTCTTTGCTTCCTGATTAGCATGAAGTAGGCCTTCAAGTAGGCTGTAACGTGTGTTTGGTCAGATTCGCTTTGCGTCTTCTGCCAATGTTGCTCTAGTCTCTGTCTTATTCACTTCATCACTGCCTGCTTTCTAGAGAACCAGGGAGCTGATCTGGCTCCACTCTGTAAGAAATGGTTGCGTCCACCACTCTGGACATTTCCTTGTTCTAAAGGTTGGCCAGAGCTTCAACAGAATCTCCTGCCCAGGTGACAGGAAACTCCCCAACAGCCCTCAGAAATCCATCCGGATCCATTAGCCCGTTAGGGCAGACAATCCTAATCTGTCCCCCACCCTTGCAGAGGTTCTGAGTCCCAGTGAGTCTAAATAATGATCATTCCATGGCAATGGAACTATGGCAAGTTCCTCCATACCAAGATCATTATCACGCCACCCAAAACAGAAAACAAGGTCCAGAGTGTGCCCAGCAGCATGAGTAGGTCCAGATACCACTTGGAACAGAGCCATGGCTGTTATGGATGCCATGAAGTCCTGAACCATTCCTGAAAGGACAGTCTCATCATGGATGTTGAAATCCCACAACACTCCACCACCAATCCTGAGACAAACCTGGTTAGCTTGAGAAGGGAGACTATTAAGCAGCGGGGTGGACACCAACAGAGTTCCTATTCTGTCCTGGCTACCCACCTTTAAATAAACACCAGTAACCTGCGTGAGGGGGCATCTAGTCATGGGAATGGAATCACAATAGACCACTGCAATTCCACCTCACCACCCCACAGGTCTTGCCTGCTGCTGCACAGAGAATCCTGGTGGCAAAGGTGGGAGAGATTAACCCCTCATAGCTTCATCCAAGCAGGTCTCTGTAATTCAGGCCAGCATGCTCACTTATATTTCCATTAACCGATCTGGCATTTAGCAGCAGCATTTTCAACCCGGGGGGAACTGTCACCAAGGCTATCCATGCTATTTCAGCTGGGAGACAGTTTGGGGGCAACAAGCACCCTCTTGTGCTCCCCTCATTCTACAGATCAGAACAAAGCAAGGGAAAATAACAACCAATAGTTTAACAACTTCCATAAAATAGTCGTTTAGTGGAAAAGACTCAGATTAAAAAAAAGACATAATAATGAAAATTGATGTGTTTCAATCCTTGATCTGTTCTCTTTATACAGAATATTCTTCCACAGTCTGTCTCCCAAAATGCTGTTGTCCTCAGAATAATTATGATAACAGAAAACTCTGTCTCACAACAGGCATAGATATGCTTATTATTGTTTTTCTAAAATATATTATTTTCACATCACATATAGTTAGACCTCTGCTTCCATAATAGCCTTTTTATTTCTCTGTGATATTTTTTTTTATCAGACTTACAGGTTCCTTTTCACAAGTGCATGTTCCTTTTCACAATTTCAGTAAAATTATATATAGATATACCTCAGTTAATCAAATAGATGTGTTCCTAGGGATTACTTCTTTAATAGAAAATTTGGTACAAAAGACAGAAATAACATGAAAAGAATGTTTCTATACCACAAAAAGGAGGATAAGTTCAACATGTTTCAGCAAACCTTTTGTGCCAACAATATGCATGTGTGAAATGAAACAACCAAGTTAGGTAAGCCTTGCCTCAGTAGGCTAAACCATTTTGAGCTTTCTAGAGGCCATGTGAAAGTTTCTTCCAAAATGTATCCACGGATGACTTTTTATTTTGTTATCTTTCACTTTTTTCATAAGTTCCATTATGATGGCCAAACCATAATGAATCTATGCCAGGGGTAGGCAACCTTTTTGAGCTGGGGGCCGGGTTGCTGTCCCTCAGACAACTGGGGGGCCGAAGCCAAAAAATAAACAATTAAATAATTTTTTAAAAAATTAAGTAAATAAATAAACCGGGACAAATATAGGACAAAATTTTCAAATGGAGGACACTTTTTAAAAAAATGGAGGACATGTGAAAAAATTTGCTGATTTTAAAAAAATGTTAATATAAATGCATGTTTCGGAGGATTCTTTAGACAATTGCCCCCCTTGCCCGCCTCCTCCTGATAGGCCAAAGGCCCCACACCCTCACGCGAGAGGCCAAAGGCTCCAGCAGCAATTGGCGGCAGGACTGAGCTGGGGCCGGTCCCAAGGCCTTGCTGGGCCGCATTCGGCCCGTGGGCAGCAAGTTGCCTAGCCCTGATCTATGCTATTTTAAAAAATACAGTGCTCCCTCGGGTTACGAAATTAATTCGTTCCGCGGCTAATTTCGTAACCCGAAAAACCTTCGTAACCCGAATTGCCATAGGCGCTAATGGAAAAAAAGCCGCGGCTCCATTGAAAACAGCGCCGGGGTTTTTTCGTAACCCGAAAAAACCTTCGTAAGCCGAAACAATAAATCCCTATGGGATTTTTTCGTATCCCGAAAAATTCGTAAGCTGGGTAATTCGTATCCCGGGGTACCACTGTATGTTGTAAAATCCCCTCAGTAGAGGATTTGGAAGGAAGCTGCTGTCTGCTTACCAGCAGACTCCCACTTTTCCCCAGATCAATTGTATTGTTTATTGTGGACATGCTGCTGCAATCTGACCCTGAAAGTCTGTGACTCCACTTGCCCTTCATCTTCAGAGCTAATGCTGCTAAAAAAACTGCCAGCTAGGCAGAAGATGAGGAAGAGGGTGGGCAGATATAAAAATACTTGTAGAAAGAGATTCTTTTTCAGAAGCTTTGACCCGATCCAGATGAGCGCAAAAGGACGCCCTTGTCACATGCGAGGGGCGGCATTCCTAGACATCCCTCACTCCTGACGAGGGAGTCAAAATGGCGGCGCCCTGTACACATGGGCGCCACCATCATTACATGCCGGACGCATAGCGTCCGCACATCGCAGCACCATTATGACATCGCAAGTGCACAATTGGCGCACTGCAATGTCATAATGGCGTCACAAGAAGAACCTGCTTTTCGTGTGTTCTTTTGGGTCCATGGGGAAGTCCTGCAGTCTGGAGGCTGAGGCTTCCCTGCGGACCAAAACTAGGTGCCGGGAGACCGTCCTTTTTGGACGGTCTGTCCTGCGCCTTTGTTAACTGAAGTATACCTGTATCGGCTGCCTTTTCAGGCATTAAATTATACACTCAGCTCAGAAAAGATTTGATACCAACTCTGTGGATGATAATTATATGATATCCCCTCCTTCAATTGATCATTATTCTATGCCAATATCTTCTGTTTCATATTTTATCCTTTTATTTTCCTCTTACAATTTCTTGTTCTATGTTTCTCACTCCCACAGGCACATTTCTATTTTTAGTTATCTACAGATCTGTCTGTATATGAACTTTCTTGCTCTGTATTTTAGTCTGATCTTAAGATGGGGTATCACTGGCAATAA
Organism: Sceloporus undulatus; assembly: GCF_019175285.1. Taxonomy (NCBI): domain Eukaryota; kingdom Metazoa; phylum Chordata; class Lepidosauria; order Squamata; family Phrynosomatidae; genus Sceloporus; species Sceloporus undulatus. The sequence continues at coordinate 311,629,501 of NC_056522.1, read as the reverse complement.
AGAAGAAAATAATGGCAAAACAATGCTTGAATAATACAGTGCCTAAATGATATACTGTTAATTTATTAAGAGGCTTTCCACATTCAAAAATAATAAATAACAAGCAATTATTAATATGAGAAAGATTCCAGTGAAATACATTTTCTGTGACTCTTCTCTGTCTACCAAAGTGAGGTGACCATTCCTTCTAATGTACAATGTATTCCTGTCAAGTATTTTATTGTCATATCCTTCATTTATCATTCATATTTAAAGTTTTCTATGTAAAGCAAATGCCACTACTTTTCTGTTTTTCACTATTTGTCATAATGAAGTCTGACTCAAAAGAAAGAATATTAATTTCTGCTTTTATGTCTGTACCTATATCTACACAGAGAGAAATAAAAATGCACGCATGCACAGGCACACAGACATATAATAAAGTGCATTTCTTTGACCACAAGACAAGAGTTCAGCTCTGGCATCTGGAAAGAGAAAAGCTGTCAAAATTATTATTCCAGTAAGTATATATTGTTCTTTATTCTTAGCTATTTTTGTGTTATATGAAATCACTTTTAAAAAAGAATAACTGACTGCCAGATAATGCTTCCCAGTTAACTAGTTAGTAAGGATGTGAAAATTTCTCATTTTTGATCTTGCTTGGTGTCTTTGAATCCAACCTGCATTTTCTTTGCATTCTTTGTATGCATGCATGTGTGTGTGGGGTGGGATTGCAAAAGTTTTGTGTTTTATTCACTCAATCAAATTAGCAAAAAATTATTTTTATGTATTTTCTCTAATTTATGCTGTTATATGCACCATTTACCTAATTGAGACAACTTTCCCCCCACTGATTAAAATATGTTTCTACACAATTTTCTGAGTTATGTACATTTTAGTCATTTGCATTATATATATGCATATTATTCTGTGTACATAATATTTATTAGAAACACTGTGTAAGTCTTGTAAACAGTGAATACTTGAGATCAAGCACACACTTTCTTGTAGCAAATTTCGAGATGTGCCACAGTACTACCTGCTTCAAGGCTGCCAAGTTCAGTGCATATTCCTTCTGTTCCTGCAAATGAGCAAGTTTCTACAGGGTATACAATATCATAAATTTACTCAGCTGTACTCACAGATTTAAAAGATTTACTTTTAAAGCAGATTTGTTCCTTTATTTGTAATGTAGTAAATTACAGTACAATTCTAAACACATACGCTATCCAGTATTCCTTATTGAGTTTACTATGTTTGGCTAATTTGTGCTATTTTAAAAAAAGAACTACTTTAGAGTAATCCTTTTATGAACAAAATTATATCAGGGACTATGACCATGATAATGCTATTATTTTACATATATGAGCTGCTTTAGTGACAGTATGTAAGCCAGGCAGCTGCTGGCAGCCACAAACTCACTAGATAGCCTTAAGCAAGTCACTGTCTCTCAGAATAAGCTCTCATGCTAATCTGTGACGTGAAGTCAATAATACTGACCTCCCATGCAATGTAGTTGTAAGATTACTGAAGTAATGTACTGTAAAATGCTTTGAAAGCACTATGTAAATGTTAAACTATGTTATGTGTGGTTTGGCAAGGAAGCTCAAAACAATTCCTTCCTTCTGAACAGAACCCAAAGAGAAATATCTGTCTGCCTATTTATCTATCTATCTATCTATCTGAAAATAAGGCCAAGAATGAATGTGCTACTTAATGTAGCCTTTCCATAACCTTAAATATCTCTAGAAGAATAGTTCATTTTGTTATTTTTGTTAGCATTCTTACCTAGAGAGCATGCCCAGAGGTGTAACATTAAGAGATCCCATCAGCATTGCCAAGGCCATCCCTGGGGCCTCTCGTTCTATTACTTCTTTAGTAGCCTGTAATCAAAGATTAAACAGCAGACTGAGTGAAAACAACAAAAAGAAAGCAAAATAAATATAAAGCTATGTGAAATCTTCCTTCTTTTGTGAAAAGTGATCCAACATACGTTTCCAGTAGTGAATGTTACAAAGTCAGGGCACAGTCATTAAACACTTATCAGATTCTGTGGGAGCATGCGTCACAACTTCCCAGCACAATTTCTATAACTTGTTACCTATCACAGAATGCATTTCTTTTAGATTTATAAAACAATAGGCAGGCACAGCCAGTAGAATGCTCTGCTGATTGAAATGGCATTTGGCTCCCCATCGGTTACCAACTGTCAGCCACAAAATATTTAAATCATATGTATTATGCAAATATTGAATGCAATCTGCATATAGTCTCATTGGCCCAGTAGATTTCTCTTGAAAATCCAACTAACTTGCACTCCGTATAGGGTCAATGGTTGGAAATGGCTTATATAGCCCTTGAAAACAGTGGCTATCTAAGGCAGAGAGGGCATATTTTCCACTCACTGTGAGTGATGAATGTCTTTGTAGACATGCTCTGTCTCCACCAAGAAGACATCTGGGTGTTGTAATAATATCTGGCACATACTTTGCAGAAGATACCAACATTTATTATAGAGCCAGAATTTGGGGATGTTAGAAATGATATGAAAAAAAAAATTGGGAGGGGGGTTTCAAGATTTAAATTACAACACACTTTCAATTACAGTAATCCTCTTTTTTATAAAGCCTAATTTGAAATGAAACCTGAACTTGACAAACAGCAACAATAACAACAGCACAAAAACCTAGACAGTTAAAACAGATACAATTATAATTTCTTATTCTTGTATCCATTACTTTGCATCAAATACCAACTCTGAATTAAGTATGGAGTGACGCTAATGCTATGGGACAAGGGCATAGCGTTGCATATGTGTTTTGGTTTGCCAGAGAAAGCTTCAGTTCAGATTCGAGCCAGAAACTAAGTAGAAGGAAGAGGGGAGTGTGAAGTGATATGAAAAATTAAACTTGTCTCAGAAATGTAGCAAAGCATAACCTTCCAATGTGGCAGGTCTATATTATTCCATCTAAAGCTAGACTTTTGGTTATCTATTGGCAAATATAAAAGTTGCCTCTTCAGCTAAGACAGAGGTGAGCAAAGTGTGGACCATTGCTGCACACCTCTATTGTCCAAATTTCAGTGGGAAATTATCCCCAAATGGACAAAAGCCCTTCCTAAGCAGGGGGTGGGGGGGACTGGTCATTTTGTCATGTTTTCAGGTATCTGGGGGCTCCCATCACAATTTTAGGCCTGTACAAATTAGCCAGCCTCTCAATCAGTCAGCATCCAATGGTTCAGATTGATTGAGAAGTTAGCTAATTTCATTTGGCTCTGGATCAGAATCTGGATCTGGAAACCCACCTTATTGTATTTTATTGACTATCACTGACAACTAACAAAATGGCCAGCAGTTACTGCAGTACCCCACCCCCTGGCTTGG
>NC_056522.1:311568012-311626130 GCF_019175285.1 Sceloporus undulatus | reverse complement strand
GGCACTATGGAAAACTACCTTAGTGTAATTTACTGTATTTTACTCTGGCACTATGGAAAACTACCTTAGTGTAATTTACTGTATTTTACTCTGGCACTATGGAAAACTACCTTAGTGTATTTTATTGACTTTTCACTAAAAACTGACAAAATGGTTAGAAGTTATTCAGCCCCTCCCTCCCCTGCTTGGGGCACAACTGGCTTCTGTGAAACAAACAAAAATGGTTGTTCCCCATTTTTTTGGGGGAGGTGGGGAAGTGTGTATGCAGCCCCTCAACCTGACAGGTATCTGTGTACAAAGAGGATGAAAATATATGGTTAATGCAGTGCAGCTGCTTATCTGGGAGATATATTTATAGCTAATAATAATAATAATAATAATAATTATTATTATTATTAATATTTCCCCGCTTCTCCCTGAACTGCATAGCCAGCCTGGTCTTAACTTGGTTGAGTGTTTTAACCTTTCTCCCATTGCTCTGTGTTTCATAACTGACCAGCTGGACTCCTGATTTCTTGGCTCTGATTCCCTAGTGCAACTCCTGTTACCTGCCTGATGCCTGCCATACAGAAAATGACTGCAAATGGGCTTCCTGGCACTTCTCATTTCCCTATAAATCCCAAACAATTCACATTCCAGTTCTCCAAGAAAAGCTTTGGTGCAAATTCCTGAGAATGCAAGTGGGAGGAGGTGACAAGAAATCTCACTGCATGAGCAGCCTTCAATTGGGGCAACTCTTGCTCCAACTCATTACATTTATGAACTATGGGAGTATAAAAAACTCATCATAATTCATCTATAGGGTACAAATCTGGTGAATGAAAGCAAAATTCCTACTACTATGTTCTAAGAATACTTTTTTCCCCAGTACATCACATAGTTTTTATATGTGAGGTCCACCTTTACCGGTTTTTACCATTCAGCAGGTTACAGATTCTTCTCACAACTGGTTGTAAGAGCTTTCCAAACAGAGCTGTGAGAAGCATGCTGCTTAGACTCTACTTTGTTTAAAATGCAAAGTAACCTTTGTGTCACCCTGAATTACGAGAAACATATTCACCTCCCCCCCCATCCCTTTTTAATGTATGATGAAAAGCTTTTCAGAAGACACTTTGGCTTTATAAATAAAAGGTATTTTTTTTAAAAGAGTAAATACAGTCAGCACTGGAATGAAAATCTAGTTGAAGGCTGTATTTGCTTCTCTGATGAGCTCAGCCTGTAATCTGTACAAGGATTGTAACCTGGGTGCTTGTGTATTCCTTTCCAATATTTTCAACTACTGCATACAAGCATATTTAAATTTGTGGCATAAGCAGGAAAGAAACAGAGGATAGCTAATTAAATCTGTCCCATGTTCTGATAGTTAATTTAAAGCAACAGAAATCAGAAGATTAACTGCCATTTTAAAATGTGGCTTGAATTACACTCCTGCCCTGCTTTTCACATGTATAAATGTCAGATGGCATTCCACAAATTATTTTTCCTCTTGCCTTTAGAAGCCAGGCCTCATTCTCTATATCAGCTTACTGCCACCTTATTTTAGTGGAAATGCTCTTACAAAACAGTAAACTGGAAATGCTGAAAATTCTGATTTATCTATAAGAAGCAATCCTGCTAGTGTACACTGTTCCACTTGGCTCCTCCTTCTAGCAACCATACAAAGTTTAGCATTATGTCTGAATCCAGTATCTGGGTTCCACTACCAAGCTAGGATATGAAAACTAACCATAAACCCTGGTTTCCAATTCTGGTATCTTAGATGATCAAGACAAGATTCTTTATCCACAAAGATGATACAAGTAAGGAAAATAGCTTCTCATTTTATTCTTGTGGCTTTTTCCATTGGTTTTTCCCCCCACCAGCCACTTTGCAATTTCATCACAAACTTAATTTATCTGAATTTTTAGACCATTGTACTGTAATTGGACTAGTAATGGTTTTAATTTTGTATATCACTTTGAACCACTCTGATATTCTTCAGCAGCAATTTTGTCTTAGATTATAGAAGTGCTGGACTAGACATTTTTTAACTGGACAAAGGTACTCCTAATTACTATTAAGTAATTAACAGTGGTGATTGTGTCCAACCCCCCGCTCCAAACTATTAACTTGTGTTTTCAAGGGGAAACCATATCATTCATCAAAGGATGAAATGTAATCCTGCATAAACTGCACTAATCAAGACTATCTCTCTCTTGTCTCAGGTTCAATTAATTACCCCATAGTACACTGCTATCCTGAGGCAATGGTTCAAGACATTAACAGACTCCCTGGAATAAGCCGGAAAGGAGAAACAGGCCTGTCTGACATGCACATCTTGATGAAAGTGAACCCCAAAATTTTGATCCCCCAAAAGGATTCCATCTAAAGATTAAATAGTGCAGGGGACAAGACAGATCCCTGAGGGACACCACAAACCAACAACCAAGGCACTGAAAAGTCATCCACCAGTATCCCATTGAGAAAAGAGGAAGGACAGAACCACTGTAATATTATGCCCTCAGATCCCAAAACAGTACAAAAGAATACCCTGACTGATAGTATCTAAATCTGGGAAGACTTCCAGCAGAAACAACCAGAATGCACACCTCCTGTTCAGCTCCCAGCACAAGTCATTCCCTGGGGAGTATGGCAGGTGAGCAAAGCTGTCTCAATCTCCAAATTAGGCCTAAAGCCAGGCCAATAATTTGTTTAATCCAGAAAAGGCCCAAAGCAGAGAAGTCAACACATGCTTGAACACTCTCCAAAATACAAATTACAGACTGGACAGAAATTTTCAACGCAAAATGACTGACTAAGTTTGTTTTTCAATAATGGCCTTATAATCTTCTCTTTCAAACACATGAACTACTGATTCCTGAATAAATCAGTTATCTCTTCTTCTACTATTAGCTAATTCACAGTCAGCAGGGCAACAATCCTGACCATGTCATCAGGCAGCACAAATTGAAACACCTCCAGGGGTCAAATCAGCTGCTAGCACCGGTCTAACTGTAGCATCAAAATGAAAATGGATATGAGCAACTTTATCTACAAACATATTGCAAATGATCACAGCGGGCTTTCATATTAGCTTGCCTCACCCTGGGGCATGCTGAAAAAGCAAAGACCTACACATTTTACCATAAAAATGGAAACTAACAAAAGTGGGGGGTGTTGAGAGGGGAAAAAAAGTAAAAAAGTAAAAGTAAAACAACAACAACAACAATAATCCCAGGATGCATTTTGGAAGTGGTCTCTAGAATATTCAAAATGTTTTTATTTATTTAAGCAAGGCTTAATTTACCTGGTTGTTTTATTTCATATGTACTTAATATTATTTCTGAATAAAAATGTTGCTGAAATATGTTGAACCGCTTTCTTTTTATTGTGATGTAGGAACCTATCCCTATTTTCCCCACATTATTTCTACCTCTAGTACTAAAGTTTCTGGTTAAAAAGTAAAGTCCAGGATACATCTACATTGCTAACTGAGGTATTTTGGTACACTTCACCCACTCCAAGATCATCCTCATAATATCCCATGGGGAAAAAACAGGACCAAAATATGTTGAGATGAATCTGTGAGGATCAACATTACCTGGGAGCATCCTATCATTGATATGGTAGTCCTGAAAAGGAGAGTGAAAAAAGTGTGATTCCCCTCTCCTACCTTTTTAGACTGAGGATTCCTTGCCATTTGTCAGCTAATCTACATCTATATGGAGTCTCTTTTATCACTCTCTTGCTGGCTATGCACCCATTTTGGGATCAACAGTAAAATCCAGACAGAGTTACCACTTCACAAGCATTCTTAAGTATGGGAATCTAAGCATATTTCTATAGGAGAATAAGCAAGCTCTCTGTTAGTTTTTTTGCACGGATATAAAAACATATAGCCCCCTTAGGGAGAAACATGTGATTAGGTACATGTGAATGTCTACATACACGCTGTAGCTAAGGCATCATACATTCCTTAAGTTACAGTATATGGCAGGTAGGATGTTACACTTCATAGGGACTGGATCTTTATATGCATCTCTTTACCAGGCTTCTCTATAATTAATAAATAATAATAATAATAATAATAATAATAATAATAGGATTTATTTATATGCCGCCCAATCACTGGGAATCCGGGCGGCTTACAACAGAGTGGATAACAGATGGTTCCTTGCCCTCAGGCTTACAATCTAAAAGACACAACACAAAAGGAGAAGGGAATGGTGAGGTAATTAAGAGAGTATCTGAAAATTAACTGTATAATTTCAATTCTATATACTTCATTTTTATATATAATTAGTCTTCTTCCTAGAGATGATGTAACATGAGGAAGTAGACTGAAGTCTACAAAAGCTCATGCTGCCAATTTCTTTCTTTCAATTAGTGTCAAATGTGTTACAAGATCGCTCTATGATTAGGAACACTTAGTTTGTGGTTGTCTTTCATGAGATTACATTGATTGCATCAGCCAGTACCTTTAAGCTAGCACCTACTTCGGATTCATTATTGGTCACTTCACTGTTGACATTTTCTTATCTTGTTTATAGTTATGTTGGCATCGTGCCAGATCTTTAGTAACACACACACACATTCCACAACACACGGAGCTTTCTGCTTTATATTTTATGCTTTACAAACCCATTATTTACCGTATATACTCGACTATGACCCATTACAGACGGGCCTAAAAGTGCGCACTCCACGCGTGCTAGGGTTAGAAAGGAGCGTCCTTTCCGGACGCTCCGAACCCTAACACGCATGGAGCGCACACAAAATGGCGACGGCCGTTCCACACGGCCGCTGCCATTATGACGTCATGACCGCACCGCCTCCAAATGAGGCGGCGCGGACGTGACGTCCTTGCGCCGCACGAGGGCGCTTAGAGCACCCTTTACGTGGCGTAAGAAGGAGCTCCGAAATGGAGCTCCTTCTGGAGTTTGCGTCGCTGGCGTAGCCTTCAGATGGCTGCGCCAGCGGCGCAGAGGCGAAAGGAGCCAAGTGGCCCCTTTCTCCTCCTTCCCGCTGCCGCAGGGTGTCCTTGGAGCTTGAAGCCCCAAGGACACCCCTCTCCAGGCCGCGGGGAAGCGGCTTTTTCCACTGGAAAGCGGCGGATCGGGGCCTCAGAGGCTGCCGGTCTGGCAGCTGAGGCCCCGATACAGCGAGGAAAGGGGCGGGTGCAGGCCGCCCCAAATGGGTGGTCTGTAACCTGCCTATAAGTTGGCCTCATGTGTAAGTGGAGGGCAGGTTTTGGGGCCAAAATTATGGATTTTGCCATGGCCTGTGGCTAGGTTGAGGGTAAAACTTGGAGGCTCTTTCAGTGTGTGTGTGCACAGCAAGAGGGATTCTAATGGAGGCTTTCTGTTTCAGCGTTTCAGCGTTGGTTTCACCCTTGACTCCCCAGACAGCAGCAGCTAGCATGGGCAGAAGAGGGAGTATATTTGCTATTAAATTACCCAGGACTCTTTCTGCTTGGCTCAAGAGAAAAAGAAACTCTCTTCCACCACATGGGGAAATCTGAAAGAGCTGCTATCACATTACCATACAGGCTCATAAATAAGAAGACCTGGGATTTTGGTGTCAATTTTTGGGCATAAATTTTTAGATTTATAGACAAGTATATACGGTATGTTTCTGGGCTTACATTTCACAAACCCAAACACAAATCAGTGCACACCTTGTATCAAGAAGTTTTCACCAGAACTAAGAGATTTTTTTTTTAAAAAAAAGGGGGGGTACACTTTGTGCATATAATTTTGTAGAATTTCTGCATTATACATATTTTACTACTAAACACCAAGTACCGAACATGATCACAGCACACTTGAATCTTCTTATTAAACTGCTATAAAAAGCCCCTTTAAAAACCCTATTTCCCCCAATATTCACAAAAATGCATTTTATTCACTAAAAAGCAGTGCAGTATTTTATTATTATTATTATTATTATTATTATTATTATTATTAACCTTTATTTATAAAGCGCTGTAATTTACACAGCGCTGTACATACAATCTTTTTAATTGGACGGTTCCCTGCCCTAAGGCTTACAATCTAAAAAAGACATGACACAAAAGGAGAAGGGAAAGGGGATGAGGGCCAACAGTTCTTCTCTACCTCCGAGGCCTGGATCAGGGGAGATGGACTGGAGGGAGGACATAGCAATACAGGAAATGATTCAATAAAACAATTCAGTAAAATTCAGTAAAAGCAAGAAGCTCAGTTTCTAGATTCAATCAAATAAATATAAAGAATAAAAACAGCATAAAGAACTGAGGACATTTATAATACAAAAAGCAATACCTTTTATTCACAATTACAAAATCTAGGTTTCCCCCCATAGTATATGGACACTCATATATTGATAATGAGAATACTAACACGTTTTTTACAAAAACAATTTGGTAACTTCCAAATGGCAATCTGCAAAGTGCTTGTTAGAAACAGTCTTTCTCTCTCCCTCTCTCTTTTCAAACACAGACTACTTTAAATAAATCAGAACTGTACAGTCGGCCCTTCTTATACACGGATTTTTTATACACGGATTGAAAATGTTCCAAAAAAGTATAAATTTACTTTGAAGTTCCATTTTTTATTAGGGACACCATTTTGCTATGTCATTATACTTAATGGGACTTGAGCATACACGGATTTTGTTATACATGGGGGATCTTGGAACCAAACCCCAGCGTATAACAAGGATCCACTGTATTTTATATCATAAGCAACGAGGAATTATTTGAAGGTGGGAGAACAGGCTGGCAAAACACTCTGTTTCTCTAGTGTCCACCACACAAATCAGCTAGGCTGCTAGATGACAGGAATTCCCTATCCTGTGCATAGCATAGAAATTCAGTAGGCCTTCACACATCTGTCATCCCTCAGCAAGTCATACACAGAGATCTATCCATCCATCCACCCACCCACCCACCCACCCACCCACCCACCCATATTACAGACTAGTTATGTTTAGGAGCTTATTTGCAAAACCTCTTTTTCTCTCTTCCTGTTCCTTTCTTACACGTGTATAAAGAGGCCACTTTTAGGGTAGTGTAACTACCATTGTAGTTACACTGGATCCCTCAGTTGCACAGTCATATAAGTGCCAAGACGTTAAACTCAACTAGTTGTATAATGGTCAACCAGTTCTCCATCCTCCAAGTCAAAATGTGAAAGAAGCTTGTTGTGTTTAAGGAATGACTGGGTGCACTAATCACTAAGAAAGTACTTGTATAACTATTTTTATATTAGTTTACTTCCCTAACAGGATTCTAGCTTTAGAAAGGCTTCAGTTAGCCCATCATAATTTGAGTAATGTATGATCCAATTGTATACATGTTTTACTCAGAAATAAAAGTCCAACATGCACATGATTGCAGGCACTGTATCTGTTTTGGTAAACATGAGGTTCTAGCCTTCTCTCTCTCTCTTTTTCTTCCTTTCTTTCTCAATGCACTATACTGTACTTATATACAAAACTGGTATTTCATGTCTGAAAGAAACATACTAATAAACCAGTCCAGCTACAGACTCAATTCATGGTGACATTAGTGTAGACAGAGAGCTATTATCATGTGATATGCAGAAATCACAATAATTATAAGCATGAATATATTTGTCTCCTAAATCTAACCACTCAAATGCACTGTACTATTGCTTTTATTGAAAAAGCATAAAGATTAAAAGCCTTGAAAATAACTAAATTGATGGTGTCATACCTTGGATATATCATGAGACAACATGACTCATTGGAAAAGCCAATGATGCTCAGTAAAGTAGTAGTAGGGAAAAAATGGAAGATTATACACAGGTTGAGTTATTCAATCAAGGAAGCCACAGCCCTGAGTTAGCAAGACCTGAGGAGGACAGTTCTTGACCTTCTCCTGTTGGTAGTTCACAGACTCTCCACAAGTCAAAGTCAACTTGATGATTCTATCAATATATCTGATTCAGGGACACAGAAAAGCATCAAGGCTTCTGATAAAAAATAACAGAGTTTCTAATAAAATTAAAGATCTTCAATGTAGCCTTCTTGAAATAGAAAGCCTTGGCAATTATGATTTCTAAAGACTAGCCCTAAAACCTGCTCAAGAAAGTTCAGAAGCTCTCTACTGGATCTGGTTTTTAGGTGACAGTGAGAGCTGCAGGGGTGGGACTGGGGGTCACTTCACTAGCAATTGGATGTTTAATTTTGACCATAATAAAAACATCCCATTTTTGAAGAAATAGCAGAAGAAAAAGCTTGGCAATGCTGGAACAAGCAATTAAATGCTGATATTCTGTAATTGGGAGAAATGAAAGCTAGTAAGACATAACATGAACACTGCTTATTTAATTAATTTATATCTTGCTTTTTTCCCATATGAGAGTCAAAGTACACATCAATATGCAAACAGTTTATAACACACAGTAGTATTTTGGCTATAGGCAGTGTACATAAACCTTACAAAGCACTACATGTCTCATTCCTGCACAATCAACAGAGTAGATACTTCTTTAAGTTTCTCAAAAACACTTCTACCCTAATTTTATGTACTGAGATTCCTTCACTTTGTCCTTCAGTAGAGTGACACTTTGAAAATTATGTTAGTTCTGAAAAAATTTTCAAAGATAGTACAGGATGCAAAAGAGCTCCATGAGCAATGATCATGCAGCCCAGGGAGCTCTTCAGTAGAATTCAAACCCATTCTTTAAATTCTGAAGAAAAATGACCTTGATAAATAGTCTTAGCTAGCAAGCAGTGAGATTATTAAATATGTATAGGCTATGAAACACTAAAAATGGAAAGGACAGCAAGCTCATATAAGTGGTTTTATTCCATATGTGACATGAAATATAGTGACTTCTTGAAATATATAATGTTCTGCCGTGATAGAAATGTCTCATAGAGAAAAACTGTATACTGTCTTTTCCTGTGTCCTTTTAAAGGATTAGAATTGTCTGATTTCAGCCTCATCAACTGGTGCCTTATTTTACCAAGAGAGTTGGTGCAAGAAAAAAGAGCACAACACCCATTAATCACCACTCAGGGCCAAACCACATGGTCTGGAAGGAGGGACCTCTGGCCCTGATCATGCCAGGACCATGGTGACTGCATGATCCACTTCCAAAGTGTGCCGCTGCCACAGTTCTAAGAGTCGCTGGCAGGAGTGGATTTAATCTACAGTACTCCTAAAAGGTTTAGCTCTTGCTGCAATAGCAAGGCCTTGGAGTGGCTTCCGGCCACTTTGAGGGTGTGCATCATCTAATCACTATGCCCCCAAAGTGGCTGGAAGCCCCTTTATTTGGCCCATGTGTTTTGGGCCACAGTCCTCTTGTCACAATAAGTAGTTGCTCTGGCACATGACTTATAGACTGGATGATCAATCACAAGGCTGCATAACCTGTTGATGTTAAATTGCTGTAAGTTATAGTTTGAAGTTTGCACTGGCAACAAAAACAGAAGCAGAATATCCAAGATAGTCCCTGAGATCTGGAAAGCTCAGTACTTGATCTACCCTGTTACCTTAAGAACAAGCCATGCACTAAATTAGTGCAAGTGGCCTGGCAAACACAAGCTACTAATATTCAATAAGGGAAGGGGATATGAAAATAGGAATTTAGGAAAACTCTGCCAAAATAATGGAAATAAAAGAGAAAGGAAAGGAAAGGGACAGTGGCATTTCAGCCCAGGGTGTCACCTGGTGTGGGGAGGTGGGGCTTCTAGGAGTAGAGCTTCTGGGGTCAGGGCCAAAAGGGCACTCCTCCCACCCCACTGCTGTGGAATATAGGATGGCGCCCCTGCAGCAGTGAAGTGGGGTTGTGCTTGGCCCTCTCAGTAGTCCCCCGCTGCTTTCTGGGCTCCACGTGGCCATGGCTGCATAGGACCCAGAAAGTAGCCGCACACCCCCGAGCCTTCCAAGTCCCCCGAGGTGTACGACACCACTGGGTGACACCTCCTCTGGTGTGTCACTTGGTGTGCTCCACACCACCGCACCCTCGTACTGACATCACTGGAAAGGGGGAAGAAAAATAATCAGGGAGGGTAGAGGAAAGAAAAGTTATCTCACAAATCATGGTGCACAAGTGAAAACAAGTTTCTTGTGGATAAATTAGCATTCTGATTCTTAAATTCACATCACATATAAAACTGGGTGGGATGGAAATGGACTTATTAGTAATTATCTATATGTCACAAGAAAATCTTGCTGATAATCATTCATTATGTACAATCCACCTGTCAGACAATATATTCAAATGAGTGTAAAAAAATATCCAAAATCAGTTGCCTTCTAAAAATTAGCATACACATTGTTGATTAGTGACATATGTTATTTCAGTGAGTGGTCTGTATCAACATTTCCTGTCCATCTCTATATTTCCCCCTTGTCTATTATTTACTGTTCTAAGGGTCAGAAGTTAAGAGACTATAGATGTCAATAAAACATTTGCATCTCCGGTTGGTCCTTATACATGGATTTTTTATACATGGATTCAAGCATCCATGGTTTGAAAATGTTCAAAAAAAGTATAAATTTCAACTATCAAACCTTGATTTTCCATTTTTTTATAAGGGACACCATTTTGGTATGCCATTATATTTAATGGGACTTGAGCATCCACGGATTTTGTTATCCAAGGAACCAAACCTCAGCATATAACAAGGGTCCACTGTATATTCAGCTTCAGCAAAAGCATATTCATTTATTTATGTGCATATAAACTACTAATGGCCTTTCACCCCTCACATACAGAATCACAGAATCATAGAGTCGGAAGAGACCACAAGGGCCATCCAGTCCAACTCCCTGCCACGCAGAAACATACAATCAAAGCATCCCCGAGAGATGGGCATCCAGCCTCTTATTAAAGACCTTCAAAGAAGGAGACTCCACCAGACTCTGCGGGATTGTGTTCCACTGTGGAACAGCTCTTACTGTCAGGAAGTTCCTCCTAATGTTTAGGTGGAATCTCTTTTCCTGTAGCTTGCAAACCCATTGCTCCATGTCCTATTCCTTGGAGCTGCAGAAAACAAGCTTGCTCCATCCTCAATATGTCAGCCCTTCAAATATTTAAATAGGGCTATATCACCTCTTAACTGTCTCTTCTCCAGGCTACATACATAGCACACTAAGTCTCTCCTCATAGAGCATGGTTTCAGATCTTTCACGAAAACTGTGCCCTATGAGGAGAGATGGGGGCTTCATTAAGCCTATGGAAACTGTGCTCATTTGGAGTAATGAGCAAGATCATATCTATAACTCATAATTTTGTATTATAAAATTATAGAATTACAACTTATATTCCTCCTTATCTTAAATTTTCCACAAATGGAAAACTCATCTTGAAATAACAGAATGACTGTTCCAAGTGTATAAAATTTAAATATAATCATATAGCAAAAGGCAGAAGAATAATATATTAATACAAAATGATTTATAGCAGGAGTGGTAAGGGAGAGAGAGAAGGAAAACAGAACAAGTCTTTTGCTGAACTGTACAAACACTTTTTAACTACAGAAAACTATACTGTGAGAAAATAAAAAGAATAACAGAACAAAGGACAACTCATAAGGGCACAAAATATTTTGAGGAGAACAACTTTGACTGTTATTTTTAGTTTCTAAAATGGAAAACTCTACAAGAAGAAAATAGAGGCCAGATTTAAAGCCACAGAGAAAAGCCATGAATTCCTTTTAGAAAAAGGTGAAGCACAGATCAAGGGAGAGGGGGGGGGGGGGGGGGAGAGGAGGATTCTAAATGTAAGTCTGATTTATAGTAGAAGTTATTGATCTAAAATCCTAAAAGAAAAAACACACATATTGCCCAAAACTAGGGATGAAAATAGAAGGGTGAATAATGGACTGCAAACAAAATATAAAGGTAATTCTGAGATACTGTACTGTAGTGTGTAGAATTCTAACAAGGGCTACAAACCACCACCATATATATTATGTTTTCTGGTTTTATGCTTCTCCATAATCATCTTATGATTTTCATCAGATGCTCTGGAAATTTTTAATTGGAAGACTTATAGTTATTTATATTTTGTCACTACCCCACCTTTCCCCCCAGCAATGGAGGCCAAGGCAGTGGCAAATGGCCACTCCCAGTCAGTGAGACATTGGATCCACTCCAGATTTTCATCTAGGCTGTACTTTCCATGGGGCTGAACTTTTATTTCTAAATAGGTTAACAAAAGCTACTGGGAATCAAAGCTAGTGAGACTCAATTCACTGCCTCATTGATATGAGACCAACCAGACACCATGCCCCAAAGTGATTCACAGTATTATTAAATAGCAGGTAATAACTGAGACCTCAGCAACTGCAATATTAAAATACATGGAAATAAATTACCATATTAAAACAACCACAACATTTTAAAAAACACATTACAGGAAGCAGCAGTCAGTTAGTTGCCAAAAACCTGATAGACAAAAAGTTATTTTCCTGCCAGTATAAAGACAACTGGGGAGTAGCCAGCCTGCCCTGCCTGCCTCTCTTAGGAGGGAGTTCCAGCATCTCAGAGCTGTTGCCTGGAAAGCCTTCTCTTGCATCCTCAACAAATGGGTCTGTGAGATTGGCAGGACCATGATAAGGGCCTCCTCTGAAGATCTTAGGAGAGCAAGGAAAATGTAGACACAGGTTTTTTTAATACTAGAAAAAATAGCAAGAGGGATGAGATGATTCAAGATGTAATGACAAAGTGGAAATAGATTGCCCCAGAGTCTAGCTACTGATGAGCAAAATAGGGGGAAAGGTAAAATGAAGGCAATGCCCCTCCAAATAAGCATTCTCTCTTCTCCCAGCAATGAAATTTTCCTTCAGTCAAGAAATTTGTGGTATTGCAGAGAGTGAGCACTGAACATCCTTCAAATCTCTAATTCTTATATCCACTATAGTCACATTCTTTTGGTCACTTGGCCTACTCCCCTTCTTTGGATGCCTAAACTTTATTTCTAAATGCTCCATGGAAGCTTTGCATGTTAAATTACTGCAATGCTAGAAATTTGGAGACAGATGGAAAATTTCATTTCGGTGGGGCAGAATTCTGTTATGCATTTTGCCCCTGTGTAACTGGATTGTACAATAAAAAAGATAAACAAGGAAGATCCAAGTAGTTTAATTCTTAGTTGTTCAGCTTTTAGGAAAGAAACAGACAAAGACATTAACATTTGCAACACAGAACTGATGTGTACAGTGGTGATGAAGAAAGGGATACAGTTGTGTCCTACTGAGTTGCCAGTCACTAGAAACACTTTCTAACTCATCAGGAGCAGATGGAACAAATACTGTATCTAAAGTGTCATATTCTCTGCAGGGGCTCAATATCTTGGAGAAGCATAGAGAAGTTTATAATAGAGAACATTCTGCAAGGCAGTCATCAGTTCAAAAGATCTCATATATTCTCCGAAATCATGCCATTAATTTGTCAATATTTTACTTACACATACAAACACTAAAAGAAAAAGAAAAAAAGAAAATGGTTAGCCTGAAGCACACCAGAATGAACACAAGTGGAATTAGTGGCCAATTAAAGTCTATTTTTGAACACTCGTCCAAACCATACTGCAAAAATCATCCAGTTTGAGACCATTTTAACTGTCCTGGCTCAGTTCTAGGGAATTCTGGGAACTGTAGCTTTGTGGGACATTTAGCTTTTTCTGACAGAGAGCTCTGGTGCCACAATAAACTACAATTCCCAGAACCAGGGCAGTTAAAGCGGTTTCAAATTGGATTATTTCTGCAGTGTGTTTTTGGACCACTATCTCCTTTTCCTATGTAATTTAGAAGTTATCCATATAAAAACATGTTTTATAGGGCATCTTTCAAACAGTGGTGTCACTAGGCAGGTGGAGGTGAGGGTTCAGACCATATTACGTGGGAGCTAAGGGGGGAATGACACCACTGCTCCTCAAACATCTGCTTTTTCGCAGAAGCAGACTGTGGCATTTGCCCATGTCCCTTTAAAATGCGGAAGAGTTTGTGCGAGTAGAGCGAGTCTAAATGGGAGGAGAAAGGCGAGGCCCCAGGTTTTTTAAAATTAAAATTTAAAATTTAATTTTTATTTCTTAATTTATTTTTAAATGTTTATTTAAAAACTTTTGATTTTACCAAATTTTCACTTTAGCCACATGGAACTATGTATACGTAAGTATATAAATAAATAGAATAGTAATAATACTAATAAATAATACTACTGGAATGGGCCCAATAAATCTTAAAAATAAAAAAAATGCTACCCCTTTCGGTGACCTTTCCTTTTTGTCTGACATGAAACACACTGTATTTGTGGTGTGGGGATAGCTAAGATGCCTGTTCTATCAACAGGGATAATTAAGGAGAAAAGCTGTCATCAAATATCTTGTTTATATATTAGCATTTTCTTCATATTTTTTACTATTTTGTGAAGAATATACAAATACATTGCAATTAAGTTTATCATCCTGAGCATTTGTTCTAAAGAATTTAGTGAAACAAAAACAGTGTAATGTGATTTTAGCAACTGCATCAGTGGTTACTCTAAAAAAAAGAAAAGAAAAGAAAAAGAAAAGAAGAGGAGCCAGGGTTACACACTTATACTGACAGTGGTCTTTAGTCTAGCTGATATGTGCATTCATGAAATCAGATTGTCTAAAAAAGTATAAACACATATTCTAATTTTAACTGATATGCCTGAGGCTCTTTCACTATTCTCCGCATATCACAGCAGATGGGATGCAACCATTTCAAAAGAAAGCAACCATGTCCTTTGCCATAAATAAGAAAAGGATAAACAGAAATATAACAAATTCAACGACGAACCTATGTTATATGAACAGTGGAAATTAGGCAAGAAAAAGAAATTGCTCTTTCATTTTCTCTCTCTCACCCACACTCACACATACAGGTGTGTGCGTACACACACACACACACACACACACACACACACACACAGAGAGAGAGAGAGAGAGAGAAAATAAGAAAATGGCTAAAAAGGCAGAGCACTCCAAAGAAAGAGATGGCTAAGTAGGAAGTCTTTAGGGATACTTCTCATTTGCAAGTATCATATATTAAAGGATGAGCAGCAGTTGGGGGAGGCAGAACTATGGTGTGAGCATTTTTTATGAGATAAACATTAGACAAGATAAAAATTAAATTAAACATTCCTACAATTTAATTAAAGGAAACTAGATGGAATGTTAACTGCTAAGCAAAAATGATTTCACACATACACATAGATAGCAAAAACAGATGCAAAATGTAGACTATACTTTATGAATTTGATTAAATGGATTTCAGTCTAGGGCATTTATGCTACAATAGATGTCTTTCTTGTCACAATTTCTATTTAAGCTTCAAGCATGTGTAAATGATCATACCTAGTGGTGGCTTTTTTTGGGATGTTCAATTTTATATTAGAAAAATATCAGATATTTATGAAACCTTATGTACTCTTAAATTATGTTCTTGTGATTTGGATTTTAACTGACGGTCAGCATGATGGGATCCCACACATTCATGTGCAGTGAAAAAATTACATTTCAAGTCTGGAAAAGCAAACATTCATCATCCATTACTTGATATTTTTGAGTTCTTACTTCCTCATCTGTACTTGAACTTGTATCCTACTGATGAAACTCTGATAATATATTCTCATTTACTTCCTCCACCCAACCTTTGGTAAACTACAGGCCGAAAAAGACAACAATTATGAAGATGAATAAAACAATGGTTTTTCTCCTCTTCCTCCTTTTGTATTTGAAAATAATTTTTTGTTCACAATAAAAATCATTAATAATAAATTGTTAAAATTAGCAAGTGAATTGTTTATGACAGTTTAATAAGTAAGTCATAACTGCTGATCCTCAAAGGAATGCTTATTAAAATGTATTTATATGAAAACAAATATTTTATCTACTTGGTTACTAAATGATTTGTAGTCATATATTTAATCACATTTCCATTCTGTTCTATGTCTATTGTACTGTATTTTTAAATGGCTGTAAGCCCCCTTGAATCATGTGCTGGGAGAAAAGTGAAATATAAATTAAATTAAATTAAGAATAACACAGTGGGTATGGAACAAGGATAGGTTTTTAGCTGCTCTGGTATGGCACTACAGCTTATAAATAACAAGGGCTCCACTGTATTTTATTTATAAGCTGTAGTGCCATACCAGAGCAGCTGGGGTTTGGTTCCAGGACCCGCTGCGTATAACGAAAGCAAAGCCCATAAACTTCAATGGCATAGTAAGATGGTATCCTTTATATAAAATAGCAAAATCAAGGTTTGCTTTTTGGAATTTATATATTTTAAAAATATTTTTAAGTTATGGATGGCTGGATCTGTGGATAAAAAAATCCATGGAAAAGGAGGGCCATCTAGATAGGGGAAATGTTTCCCCCCTTTCTGATTCTTCTAGGCTCTTCATGGATCACAGTACTTTATGTAAGGGTTTCCTATTTAAAGTGATTATTTAAAAGTGTAAATCAAGAAGTTGAATATTCAGCTCCTTGGAGACTGTCTGACAAGGTCCCTAGGGTTTGCTGTTGCTGTAAGCATTATTTATCCTAAACCAAGGTAGCTCAGTAAAGTTAGCTGGAGCTTTGAGGTGCATATACCATCATTTTGCTGATCAAACTCAATTCCCCCTTTTCTATATAAACAGAAAGAAATAGCCTCTATTCTGCATCATGGCATGGAAGCTCTCAGTGGACAGATTATTTTACAAAGAAAAAACTAAAATAGTAGTGTAAAATAAAACAATGGAGTGAAAAAGTAAAAGGAATACTATCAGAAAAAAATTAGGCTTATGGATTTTAATATAGCATACATGAACAAAACTGCCAAGAATCCATTTCTTCCAGGAACTATAATTATATTAACATTATTTCCCCCTTCAAAATGTTATTTCTTTTTGAATTTTAAAAGAGAGCCTATATTAACTGAATCGGCTTTTGCCACATAGGGCCAAAGCAGACGGCCCGGAAGGAGTGGCCAGAGGTGCCTCTGGCCATGATTGACCCAGGACTATGGTGACCAGATGGCCTGCTCCCGAAGTGGGTCGCCACCGTGGTCCTGAACAGGCTACCAGCAGGAACAGATTTAATACGCTGCTTTTGCCAGTGGCTTTGGGCTGGCTTACGCGACCTTGAAGTGGCTTCCAGCTGTGTCGGGGGCATGCACTGACTAAACACCATGCCCCTAAAGCTGCTCTATTTGGTTGTCTGTTTAGGGGCCCAGTCCTAGGTTTTAATGCTAATAAATATTAAATGATAAAATTCATTTTAACATGAATTAAATTACACTTGATGGAAGTAGTTTAGTTTTCATACAACCAGCTAACATTTTTTGATACATGATTTACTTTGTAGGAGCATGACTGTACATATATCAAAGGAACAAGAATAAACCTATATGGACTTTTGATGCTCTTTCACCTCTTCAAATTGAAGATTTAGGAGATCATCACATGGAGCCCTTACCGTGGGAAAAACGTTCCTGAAGTGTTTCTGAAGCACGGAGGTGTGATCGTCTGTCGTGCTTCTATGTCATTGAGGTGCCCTGCTTCTCTCTTATAGATGAAGTGTTTGCGGAGAAGCCATTTTTTTAAATAACGGAAGATCCCGTTATTCAAAACATGGCTTCTCTGCTAATTGACGGGAGAGAAGCGGGATGCCTCAATGATGTTTTAGAAGTGCGACGATCACACCTACGTGCTTCAGAAACACTGCAGGAATGTTTTGCCCATGGTAAGGGCTCTGTGTGATAATCCTCTATAATTTAGGAGTATAAACCCCATGAAAATACTGGATGCGTTAATGGTGTTATGCTAAAAGCATCCATTACACAAGAGGCTGAGTCTTCTTTATCTGAAATGCTTGGGACCAGAAGTGTTTTGGACTTCTAAGATTTTCAGATTTGGAATATTTGCATAATAAGATATATTGGAGATGGTACCGAAGTCTAAATATGAAATTCATTTATCTTTCATGCACACTTTATACACATAGCTAGAAGGTAATTTTGCACACAATACTTTTAAAACAATTGTGCAAGAAACTAAATTTGTGTACAATGAATCATCTGAAAACAAAGATGCCACTATCTCAGCCACCCATATGGGCAATTTTGGATTTTGGAATATTTTGGAGTTCAGGATTCCAGATGGGGAGATTCAAATCTGTAGATGAACACAAATGTAAGAGCTCAGCTCCTGTTCTTTCTTCCCAGTCTGTATCAGCTAGGACTGAGAGAGCAGCAAGTCCAAACACATCAAGATTAACAGTTAAGAAAAACTGGTATCCAACAGAGAATTTAAAATTAATTTAACTTACTAAGGTCTGAAGGTTAAAAATTGCTATTTTACACGCAAAAAAGGTGTAGGTTAGCTTCTGTTCAAATCCCCCTTCTTATATCATTCTGAGAAAAGGAAGATCAGCTCTTTCTGCCATTACTGCCAACATTGAGATATGAAAAGGCAAACCATGCATTTTGTAATGAAATGGCCCTTTATTGTCATGATGGCTCTTTGTTGCATATCTAACACAACAGAATCCATGGTGCAAGTATAGTGCTGTTTATGTGTTTGTTTATGTGCTCCATCACTTTTCTGGATAAAATGAACACTTCAGGTATTCTCCACTGAGGTGGATTTCATTATCCAACTGAAGTCTTGCCTACATCACTAAGGACAGAGGGATGATTCATAGGTGGTCTAGTGTCTAGAGGTATTTGTTTCATCTCATAGCCTTGATCTGGCTATCTACCGATATGGTTTATTGACGCTTGGAGAAATTGGTAGTCTAGTTTGTATTCCTTAATTCCACTCACTATTTCATTTTAGAACCCTGTGGAATGACGAGTCTGAAGAATGATTAAGGGACACATTTTGATACTTTTAGCCAAACCTTTTGAAGCTTTCAGTGATGAGACAGGTCATGATTTATCTGTGTGTGTGTGTGTGTGCGCGCGCGCGTATGAGTGTGTATGAATGTGTGTGTGTGTGTGTGTGTGTGTGTGTGTGTGAGAGAGAGAGAGAGAGAGAGAGAGAGAGAGACTGAATATTCAAGGTAGAAAATGGATGGGATTATTATATGGGCCGTATCTGCCTGGTAGTCAGTAATCACCACATTAATACAGTACCAACTTTCAAGACTATTTTAAACAAATCACTGCACAATTGTTCACACACAACTTTCAAGTTCAGATTTGAACAGTATTATTTCCTCATTACCATCAGCCCTCCATATCCATAGTTTTTTTTATCCACAGATTCAAACATCCACAGGTTGCAAATATTTTAAAAATAAAAAATTCCAAAAAGCAAAGCTTAATTTTGCCATTTTACATAAGGAACACCATTTTACTATGCCATTAAATTTAATGGCACTTCAGCATCCATAGATTTTGTTATCCATGGGTGGGGGTGGGGGGTTCCTGGAACCAAATCTCAGCAGATATCAAGGGTCCACTGTACTTCCCATGCTTCAGTGGAAAAAGGAAGTTGCATTGATAATGTAAAGGTTTAAAATATAAAACATAAACACTCTGAAGCAGTGACCACCTATATTCCTGGAAAATACCAGAAATGAGAGCAAGAAAAATTGCCAAAGTCTGGAGGCAAAGCAATGCTGGTTATCATAATTATCCTGAGAAAAGGTCTCTTGAAGACAATAAAGATTCCAAATTGTATATAACAGCAGCTTCAAGCATGTTCTGTTTAAAACTCTGAAAGCTTTAAATGTTGGTTAAAATATGCACTACTCAAAAAATTTAAAAATATTCAAAGTATCAACCACATGAATTAATATGCTATTGACACCATGAGATCTGAAGGCAGCAGATTGTTAGGGAGACTGGAAGTCATGGCTTGGCAAAACTAGACACACCTGGTTAGAGGGGAAAGAATAATCTTTATGAAACCAGTTTTTAAACAGAAAGTCTTTATTCCCTGGCTACATTCAATGTCCAACCTTTCATATAACTTACAAAAATGATTATATAGTTTCAGTCGTCCTATTACATCAGTATATACAGTTAGCTAAACTGTATAAACCTGTTCACTGGAAAACAAATCGAAAAGGAATATTATTAACTGTCTCAAACAATTTTTTTTAAAAAAGAAATATACTGTACGTCCGGGTGAAAAATTACAAGAAGCCACTCATAAGTAAAATAAAATCTTTTGGTCTCATGAAGTATCAACACAATTAAGATTGCAATTTTTAATGTGTATGTCAGCACCAATGCACAAACATTTTCTACATAAGAACTGGAAAATTGATTTCAAATGTGTAAAATAATTAGAAGGCTTAGTGAGATATAAATAAAATTCAAAATGTAGTACACTATGTGATTGTAAACAGTTTGAAATTTTGGTAATTACAGCGAAAGAAGACAACAGAACTGAACAATGAAGAACAAACAGAACATAAAGCTTCTATTAGAAAAAAATATTTTTTCTTTGTTTCAATGATGTCTGTTTAAATGTATAATTCTAGAATAGCATAGCTGTCCAGAATATCTGGATGAAGAAAATCTGCTTTGATATACTGAAGCATATAATTTTCAGTTGAATGTATATTAGTTGAGACCTCAATTAGATTGCTTGGCTTGCCAAACAGAAAGCCTGGAAGGCTCAATTTAAAACTAAAGACATTCAATGTTTCTTGTGAAAAAGCTTATAAATAAAAATTTGTATCAGAGAAGATTCAAAGGATAACTCTGATTCTTGCAAAGAATCAGTTCTCAGTTTCAAACTAATATAATTTGTAACTACCATATTTTCCGGCGTATACGACGACTGGGCATATAAGACGACCCTCAACTTTTCCAGTTAAAATATAGAGTTTGGAATGTACTCACTGTATAAGACTACCCCTCTTCCAACGCACATCAAATATACATTTTTAAAAATCAGATTTGATATCAATATGGTAATTTAAATTCAAATGCTTATGACATGCAGGTACTTAGCAGGGAACCTTGTTGTATACAAAGCCTGCTTGGATTGGTCAGTTCTCCCTGCCTGCCCAGTGCTCCCTGTCTCCAAGACTATCAGAGCGGTAGCTGCTTTCATATGATTGCCGCATATGGCGGGGATGCAGCTGCAGCCGTTTTTGAGCTCCCCCCACCATATGGGGCGACCGCAGATTCTCCAGTCCAGCTCAGATGTTTCAGCACGTGCCCTATAATATGACACTTGGCGTATAAAGACGACCCCCGACTTTTGAGAAGATTTTCCTGGGTTAAAAAGTAGTCTTATACGCCAGAAAATACAATATTTCCAATTATGAAGATATCAAGAGTGGGGAGTGAAGAGAGAGGAAAGAGTCTTGATGCAGGACATTCGCGTAAATAACTTAGCCTAAAACGTCCTATAGATTACCTAAAAATGTAAGCAGAATTCCAAGATATTCCAGTTATAGAACTTGGTTCTATTAAAAATCTCACTGACTCTTTTTATTCCAGGCATAAGTAAAAAACAATTAATGCAATCAATAAACATTTTATACAAGAAAACCAGGAAGAGTTATATTTATCTTTTGCTGATGCTTGTTGGTGTTGCTTTAATTGTATTTATAATATAATTTTGAATCTTCTTCTCCTTCTCTGTCTTCTCCTTCTTAATTAATACTCCACATTTTCCCCAAAACTGAGATTCTAAGTAGCTTTTAAATTATAGATATTTATTTCTAACTTGGGATTTAGGTATTTATAGCTGCAATGTTGACTGTGTGTTTTTATGTAGACTATTACTTGCTCTGAGTTCTTCTGAAGAATGTCAAGATATTAATCAAGTAAATCAGATCTATCAAGAAAATCATTATCACCTTTATAATAGAAAAAACAGCTCTATAAGGAATATAACATTCAAAAACATTCCAGTACAGTGGTACCTCGGGATACGAAATACCCAGGTTACGAAATTTTCGGGATACGAAAAAATCCCATTGGAAATCATTGTTCCGGGTTACGAATGTTTTTTCGGGATACGAAGAAAATTTTTGGTGCTTTTCGGCGCTTTTTCGCACGAAACGCGGCTTTTCCCCATTAGCGCCTATGGCAATTCGGCTTACGAAGGCTTTTTGGGTTACGAAAGCGGCCGCGGAACGAATTACTTTCGTAACCCGAGGCACCACTGTATTACTTTATTCAATATGAACCCATGAATACTGGGCTCAGATGACATTGTTTGCTGTCAGTTGGATGTATGTGAATACAGGAATATTTATCGAGTCAAGTGTCTGTCATATAAGGCAAGGAATAAAACAGGTAAAAGCATATCAGCAACACAAACAACCTATTCTAAATGTGTGAGACAGAAGCAGAATTCATCTTTAGATGGTGAATAACATAAGCAATCTCTGTATTGCAAGTCCTACTTTAGCAACAGGGAGATATTTTCAGAAGGCTTTTGGTGCTATATGATTCACCAGTAAGATTCTTTCGAGAATGGTTGATATCTTTTGCTGGATTTTCCATATTTTTTCTTATATAAAATGCAAAGCTCATAAATTTGGTCAGCAATACCACTCCTTCACAAGTCTATCCAAAAGTCACTGAACTGGGACAATACACTGTATTGGTTTGAAGGCTTTTTAGGGCTGAAAATAACAGCTTATTATGGGATATTAAAATAATCTATGTTCAAAGGAGAATTGGTTTTTGCAGAATCAAGCTTGTTCCACCTGAAAACCCAGAGCCAAGAGACACAAAAATGGAATAAAATAAAATAAAATCTGATCAGATAAAATATTTATTTTTTATACTGTGTTGCACATTGCAACTCTAATGAATTCCCAGTATATACTGAATATTCCCAGCAGACAAAATTTGAATTTCTCCCCAACAGAGTGCATCAATTGACAATGAGATCATAATCAACTCTGCTTTGCCACATCCAAGTTCACAAAAGATGACAAATACGTTTTTTTAAAAACTCATGTATTATGTTGACTGGGGCAAAAAATAACCCCAATGATACAAAATTAATTGATCAATTAGTGCAGTTTTATCTTATCCTTGTTAGTTTGTAGAAAAATAATCTAAGAGGAATGGCAGATATTTTGAAACATTACATACAACTGTAGAAGAGATAATGGGGTCATGCAGACTAGCAGTTTGGAGTGACCTGAGGCCGCTCCAGCCCTGGTTGCCTCCCAAGTGGTGCAGGGCTACGGTGACCGCATGGCCCAGTCCCACTCCAGGCCACTGCCGTAGTCCCAAATAGGATGGTGGCAAAGAGCGGACATTCCCTACTACTACTTGTGCTGGCTTTTCCCAGCCGGGTGCACTCTCCACGCAATTTACAGATGCTCTGGGGTGCGCATGGTATGCACGCCCTCCTCTCAAAGCTGCTGGAAGCTGCTCTTTCCTACCCATTTGTTTCGGGTCCAAGCTGCAGTGTATCTACATTGTAAGTGTAGCACTATGTGAATTATACAACAAAAAGGATAAAGAGAATGTCCTTCTTTACTTTTCTTCTTTGGGATATGTTATAGCAGTGGTCCCCAAATGGTGCCCTTTAAAAGATTTTGGACTTCAGCTCCCAGAAGCCTCAGCTATGTTGGCCAATAGTCTAGGGTTCTGGGAGCTGAAGTCCAAAATCCCTTAACAGGCACAGTTTGGGGACCACTGTTATAGTATGTTGAAACCACACTAACGACATCTATGTTCAAATTTTAACATCTTTCTCCTTCATTCCACAGCAAGCCTTGGTATATCTCATGACTGACTACTATCCCTCTGCTTCTGTACATTTCTAGATTTAATGCAGATAATTTACTCTTTTATAAGTAATAAAACATTCACGGTTAATTACATAAGTCCACTTTACTCTGCAATTTTGCAAAAAGAAAAAAAAATATATATATACATACACTCAACACAGACACAGTAAGCTAAGCTCAGAAGCCAATTATAAGAAAAACCTATCCATGATTTTCATTTCAAGAGAATGTAAGATCCAAACTTTCGTTTTCAGAATTTCCTTCAATATGAATAAAAAGGGGCAAATAGTTAACAGTATTATGCAACCAAACTGAAGGCATTCTAGTAGCTACAATTTGAACCAGTTTATTAACAGGAAGCAGTGTCCTTGTTACTGATCCTCCACTATTCTTTTAAAGTATCTCATTCCTATGAAGAAAAGGGTATAAATGAGATCCAGAACCCCACAATCTTTCTGGGGAATAAGACAGAATATTCTGATGAGAAAAGAGATATATTTTCAAAATGCAGATATGTGAACCTGATTAAAGGTATGGTGTATATAGAGGGTGTATAGAGGGCGGATCCAATTTTTCACTTCTTCACATTTTTACCTGCATGTTTGGAAGAGTAAGGAGTAAAGAAAAACAAACAAGAATGCCAAACAAGCAGCAGACGGTAGGACTGCATAAAATGGCAAAGCACATGTGCAATCAGATTTCATGGGCAGGACAGGATTAAAGTAAACTAGTGGTCAAGCAGACAAGGAAGGAAGGAAAAGACAGACAAGCAACAGATTGCTAGACCATTATCAGTCAGCAGGTGCATAAAGCATCAGGACAGCAATTCCATGAAGTCAGCAGATGTGCACAGCAGCAGGAGAGCAAATGCTAACTAATCAAAAGAAGGGATCAGTTCAGCAAGAGGTACTGTAACTGCCCAGTAGCAGTCATATACAAATGGCAGCAAGAAGGCATGGGCAGTACCTTGAGTTGACTTAGTCTGGTAAAGAGTATCATTCCAGGCAATCAAGCAGCAAAGCAGTGTATTGCAATGCCAGGCAGCCAGCAAGAAGACAAAGCAGAAAGAAAACAATGAGTGCCAAATCATTTTAAAATACAGAATTCAAAGAAGGCCATGCCCATGAATAATCAAATAAAGCTGTTGGCCAGGAGGAAAGAGAGGCTCTCAAGAGATTGCCAGGGCAGTGAGATAGCACTATTTTTCAGGTAGCTAAGAATATTATAAGTGGAAGAACCTCAGAATCTAGATGCTCTCATCTTCCAATAACAGCAATAGATCAACACAAGTTTTATCATGAAAATCCACAAGAGTACAGCACACAAATGGAAATGAGGCTAAGCCCTAGTGACTGAGGGAGGCCTGGGGACCCTCCAATAAATAAATACATAAATGAGAATCCACAAGGAAATTAAAAAATGGGAACGCATCTAAAATTGTTTCTAATAAATGATTTCAAAAGAAAAACAAACCAAAAATACTAGCAAAGAACTGGATTAGAAATGATTGGCTGGGATTGAAGATGTTGCTTACCCCTCTCTGGAGCCCACAAAATGGGAATGTTGGGAATTTCTGCAGCAGAAAAACAGAAGAGAAAAAGGGATTTCTGACTCCCAGGTTCAAGGAAAAGCAGGTCAATTTAGGGGTGGTGATGTGCTTAGAGCACAAGAACTGGCCATAACCTTTGCCCATTCCCAGATGCAAACGTTTTCTGAGATTTGAGAAAGGTTTGAATACCCCACAGCATTTGAATATCACAATCACACACCTCTATTCACAAAACAACATCACTTACCTGTACTTAATTTTCTTTGAGAAATTTGTCCACATATAGCTTACATGGAGGATGAGGGCATGAAAATAGGCTACAGGTTAGGTGGGGAAAATCCCATTTAAATAAACTCTCTGCTGAAAATATCAAGTAGTAGAAAGATATTGTAAATGGATCAATACTTTTCAATAAATTAAATTTGAGTGTGGGGGTGTTTTGCACTAACAAGTGGAATTTTATGTGGACAATACTTTCCTAAGAAAATTAATAAATTACAGGTAACTTTTCTTCCTTCATGAGTTGGTTGCCCACACAGAGCCACACATATAGATGATAAATGTTATTCTTGATAGACAGAAATGGGCAAACCATCCCTTGACTATGATATATAATAATTACTTAAGATTCAGTAAAATTATCAGGCTTGATTTTTCTTCACTGTGGAAAATTTAAAAACAAACATTATGTGTGTAAAATAAATGAATACATCAGCATGACCAATTCTCTCTACACTTTGATCTGGAACAGAAATATGGGTGAATTTGAATTAATAACTCTATTTTAGTTACGTGTCTACTGAATCTGTCCTTTAAGTGATAAATTGATTAGTATGTCTGTTATGAGAGCACAAATAAGAAAGAAGGAAAACAGTACATAATGCTAGTGCTAGCAGTACTTGACAAATAAATATACCTCATCAGATACATTTTGGAAAAAGTAACAGAACTCTCACTACGGGTATAGTTTGATAAGTTTTTGTATTTTAACATAATGTGTCAGCAGAAGGACATAGAATTTAATGTTATGTAACTGATTATTTTATAAAGGTATGAAACAAAGGATAAAACTAAAATATGCTAGTCTAAATATTCATTGGAAGGAAATATAAAACTACACATGTATGTGCAATAGAAAATTCTCACATTGGTGTAATGGCAATGTCATCTCACACAATTCAGTCTAGAACAGAACAGCAAAAAAAAAATAAACTGGAGAATTTAAAGGTATTATATTTCATCAAACAAAATGTCATCAAAGTAGTGTGCCACTTGGGTGTTTTCCAATGAAAAGCACACTACTGAGGAATATATTACATAAGAAAATATAAAATTCAGACATCCAATTCATTATTCATTATTATCATTTTATAGCAAGAGTTACAGAAGTGGAATAATGTGTCTGTAAAATTGCTGATGGAGTGTAAAACAAAAGCAAGTATGAATTCAAATTGTGATTAGTTATTTTACAAAACTGTATGCAGACATTAATATGAAACACAGATTGGGACAAAAAAAAAATCGTAACAACATAAATACAGGTGAAGTCTTAGCTGGCAAGGACTGCCCAGGAAAGCATTCTTGATGAATATGCAGACCTGGTACACTGCTGCCTTACTAAAGGCAATACCATGTTGGGTATCATTAGGAAAAGGAGCTAGCAGTTAAATTACCATTATCAGAATGTCTTATACAAATCTATGATGTGATCACATTTACTGTGTACAGTTTTGGTTAGAGTACTACAAAAAAAATTACTGCAGAACTGGAGAAGGGGAATAGAGGGGCAACCAAAATGATTAAGGAGCTGGAACAATTCTCTAAAAGGAAAGGTCACAACATTTGTTGGCTTTTCACCTTGGGAAAAAAGTGAGTAAGAAGGGATATTACAGAGATGTATAAAAGAATGCACAGTGTAGAGAAATTGGAGAGTGAGAAGGAGCTCAACGGTGAGAGATTTAGGGCAGAAAAAAGGAAATCTCTTCTCATATATAACACATAGGTGAATGTAGAATTTTCTACATTGTTCAAAATGTAGTGATGGCTGGTATCACTATATCTGGACAACTTTGAAGCAGGATTAGACAATTTCCTGAAGGACAAGATTCTACTGTACCCATGTCCTCTTTATGGACTCTTCATAGCCATCTGGTTGGCCATTGCTAGAACAGAACACAAGCATTTGGTCTGACTGGGTGGGACTTTTTTCATGTTCTTATGGTACCAGGAAGAGTATGTCAGGGTACACAAATCTGGCATAATCCCCAAAAGTATATCAGTTGCACTTCATATTGAGGCCTAATGTAATCTTAGGAAAAAATGCTAGAATAAATAGAAAGAAGGAGACCATAGTGAAGTACAGGGTTCATGGACTACCATAACAAAACTAAATTCTTTCATCCAGTACTAAGAAATGAATCAAAGGCCTGTTACAGACCGCTGAGAAGTGGCAGTCTGCTGCCGCTGGCGGTTGCAGCATCCGGGAACCGCAGCAGCCAAACGGCGTGGTTCCCGGATGCTGCAGAGAAGGAGCGTGAAAATCGCACTCCTTCCTGGGCACCGGAAGAGACGCCGCGAGGCGCTAGTCGCGCACTCGCAGCATCACTTCCAAGGCGCGACGTGCAGACGCTCTTCCGCTACATCAAAATGGCAGCAGCCATGTGGAACGGCCGCTGCCATTTTGACATAGTCATTACGCGCGAGGGGCAAGGTGCGTCAGGAAGCACCGCCCCTCATGCGCGATGACAGCACTTCATGGGCCCGTCTGTAACGCACCAAAGAAACTGCACTAAATGCTATAAAAATATTTATGGCTAGCCAAAATTTTACTTCATGGTTAAAAATACATGCCAAGATTCCAAGTAAAAACGTTGGCTCACATATGGGGCCTGTAGAATTCCACTTTTGCCCTACTTAGAAGAGCTGACATTCATGCCATGTTGCAAACTGTTTGGAAATTAATTTTAACCAAAGCCAACTTATTGTGCAATAAGTATATTATTCAACAAAAACAAATCTAAACCTAACTGAAACTAACTGAACTAGCTTCATGGTTAATTGGATCCTGAAAAAATGTCTAAAACATGAGGTTAAAAAAAGTGTCTATAATAAACAAAAACCAAGTTTTTATTCAAGGGAGGTAATTAAGTGAAATGAACTCTTGTAGATTCTTGTTTCTAAATATCAGAAGGTGACATATACCACACGTAACAACAATAAAAAAATTAATTGGGGGAATTACTTTTATTGGGACTAGGATGGGAAAACTGTGACCACCCAAATGTTGTTATACTCAGCACCCATAATTCCTCACTACATGCTATGTTGTATAGAGAAGCTGTAAGTTGAGGTCCAACAACATCGGGGTGGTGGGGGTGGTGCATTTTTCCTAGTCCTGATTTAGACTATGGGGCAAAGCAGACTGGCAGTAAGAGCCGGCTTCCCAGTGGCATGGCATTCAAACCGCACACTCCCAGACTGCCAGGAAGTTGCACAGTTGACCACATGTGTGGTGGCTTCACGGCATTTACGTGGCATGGTGTTTACACATGCCATGTTGCACAAACACTGAAAAGCCAGCTTTTCCCCATGAGTCCACTTCTTTTTGAGCCAGGAAAATGCTGGATCGGGGCTGCGGTATTCGATTACCATGGCCCTAACCCGGCGATGAAAGGGGTGTCATGATGCTGCTCCCTCGGGGCCATATATTTTGCCCCTCTGTATTGCAATGGAATAATAAATGTGCTCTGCCTTTTGCAGTGTAAAGTGCCAAAATACCATTACTGAATTTAAAGAAATCAGGAAGCATGTGTGCAAAAGTTTACTTTATCTGGGAAAGTACTGTATAGTATTGTTCCAACAGAATGAAGTTTAACAAAATGTCTGTCTTCAATAGGAAGTTTAATACATCATTTTACCTATGAATGATGTTGCCTCAAAATCAGAGGTATTTACTGCATAAACCTCTAGGGAAAATAGTAGTAATGTTTTTGGCTGCTTAAGGAAGGTATTAATAGCACACACAAGTGAATGTTGCTTCTATTATATTTATTGGAATATGCTTTAAATACGTTAAGGATTCAGATGACAGTAACAATATACCAAAAATATAATGAGCCAAGTATAGGACATTCTATTGTTTACAAAGTGCAATATTTGGCTTTTTTTTTTTTTTGCCAGTTGCCAGTATCTGAGACAAATATTCTGCAAGAATGACAAAATTCTCAAACATTTTCCTGCTGCTTGTGCTGCAATATAGAAGTTAATATGGGTGAAAAATGTTTTGAATATGAACATTAAAAAAAATTGCTGTCATACAAAGTTATAATGTATTTTAAGGAAGTATCCATTTATCTTCACATTTTCCAAATTGACAGACAGAAAAAGACAGATACACATACAGAAAACATTAATTGATTTTGTTGTCCACTACATTTTCTAACCCAACAGAAATTATTTAACATGTTAATTAGTTGTGTTTTCTCTTAGTATGCTACTGAGTGATGAAATGTACTTCAAACCTATGTGTCAAAGAGAGGACAGTGAAAATGCACAATATTAGAAGAATGTATAGAATACAACTAATAATTTCCTTGTTTTCTATAGGAAAAAGTAGACTTGCCAAGAAAAACCTGATATGGACAGGTTGCTTACCTGTAACAGTATTTCTTCGAGTGGTCATCTGTGAATACATACAAATGGGTTTTACTGCGCCTGTGCAGTACTGTTCGGAAACTTCTAGAATCACTGGGAAAAGTACACTTTGCAACATATGGTAACTTTTTGGCGGTAACTCCGCCCACCCGTTATAAGGCCCCTGCGTTCCTGCTCTTTCCCCAGTTCCGCAATTTTATGCCGTATAGCGACAAGAAGTAAGCCAAAGAAGAGCAGGACACTGAGGGGAGGATGGGCGGGATTTGTATGTATTCGCAGATGACCACTCGAATAAATACTGTTACAGGTAAACAATCTGTCCTTCTTCTTCATGGTCTCTGCGAATCATACAAATGGGTTAGACTGACAAGTTAAAGTGAACGGAGGAGGGAGTGTCATGAAACCAAGTACGGTTCAAACAGAGTGTTTTTATTAACAATAAACTCTTAAAACCCAGAACTGTGTCAGTCATCTTTGGTACCTGAATGAAAACACTAACCCGTGCAAGGGTAAAGTAAATCAACACAGGTAAGGTTGCACAAGACCCAATAAACCCCAAAGTACATAAAGTATCCTGTACTTGAGCAAGAGCTTCAAGAACATATGTAAACATATCAAATGCAGTGCAAGAAAAACAAAGTATTGCCATAAAGCCAGTCATGGCGCACCCCATATGCGAACATAATCAAATAACCGCAAGCATGTGGAAGTATACATGGGGAGACAGTGCAGTCAGTGTAAACCTGAGGCCAACACCGCCCTTCCAAAAGCTGCGTCCCATTTGGCCCTGACGTCCAGCCTATAATGTTTAATGAAAGTCATTGGCTGGGACCAAACAGCAGCTTTGCAGACCTCCTCCAAGGGAACCCTCGTTAAGAATGCGGAGGATGCTGCTACCGCCCTGGTCGAGTGGGACCGAACGCTGGCTGGGAGAGGCCTACCCAAGAGTTCATAGCAGAGGTGGATGGTCCCAGCCACCCATTTGGAAAACCTCTGTGCAGACACCGGTAGCCCCTTCTTTGGTTCTGAGTAGCATTGAAACAGTCTCTCGCATCGACTCGAACCTGCAGTTCTGTCCAAATAGAAGGCAAGGGCCCTCCTGATGTCCAAAGTATGCAAACTGCGTTCGACCTCAGTGGTCGGGTCCGAAGCCAGGGTAGGCAAAATAATGTCTTGACAAATGTGAAAAGCTGAAACCACCTAGGCAGGAAGGTGATGTCAGTGCGGAGGACAATCTTGTCCCTGTGGAACCTAAGGAAAGGCTGATCCCTCCGCAAGGCACAGAACTCACCCGCATGGTGGGCAGAAGTAATGGCCAGGAGGAAGGCAGTCTTCCAAGTCAATAGTCTCAAGTCCGTTGTGGCCATAGGTTCAAAGGGCTTGGGTTGTAAGGCGGACAGCACAGCGTCTAGGCTCCAAGCCGGGGTTGGTACCGAGGCAGGAGGATGGAGGTTGGCACAACCTCTCAAGAAAGACTTTACCAGTGGGTCCCTGAAAAGGGTTGACGGCTTCTGAGCAGCGAGGATCACCGTTCATACCGAGTCGGGTAGCGAGGCTAGGGACGGAGCCTCCACACCACCAAAGGCAGGTCCTTGATGTCCGGATGTCAAACCTGGCAGTCCCGTATCGTGAGCAGGTCGGGACGGAACTCGAGGCAGAGAAATTCTCTCCTGGAGAGGTGCAGAAGGGACGGGAACCACGGTTGTCTCAGCCACCAGGGTGTGATGAGGATCGTGTCCGAGCAGCTTGCTGTTATCTTGGAGACCACTCTGATGATCATCGGGAATGGTGGGAAGGCGTAGAGCATCTCCCCTGACCAGGCGAAACCGAACGCGTCCCCGAGGCAATCCTCGTTGAGTGCCCGGTAGCAGAACTGGGGACAGTGGCTGTTGCGCGTGGTCGTGAAGAGGTTGATCCGAGGGGTCCCCCATCAGTCGAAGAGATCACTGACCGTGTCTGGATGCAGCCTCCATTCGTGGCAGGTGACTGAGGATCTGCTGAGCTGGTCTGCCAAGTTGTTCTCCTCCCCCAGCAAGTGGATTGCCTGAAGAAGAATCCGTCTCGGGATGCACCAATCCCAGATCCGAAGGGTAATGTCCAGCAAAGTCCTGGGCTTGGTGCCCCCTTGTTTGTTGACATAATACATCACAGTGGTATTGTCCGTTCTGAGTAGGACCGTCTTGCCGGCGATGCTGGGTTTGAAAGCCGTCAGGGCCTTTTCCACTGCAAGCATCTCCAGCGTGTTGATCTGGAGAGCCTTCTCATCCCGGGACCATTTGTTTTTTATCAAAAGGTCGAGCAAATGCGCACCCCAGACCTCCAATGATGAGTCCATTGTCAGGGTCACCTGAGGCTGCGGTGAAATGAAAGGCATGCCAACGCAGATGTTGCGGGAGTCTAGCCACCATCAAAGGGAAGAGGCCACTGTCTCGGAACAGTGAGCCATTTGGATGGCAGGTCCTCCATCGGGTCGAAGGCTGAGAGGAACCAGGACTGAAGGGGACGAAAGCGAAGCCTCGCCCATGGGGTGACGAATGTCATCGACGCCATGTGTCCCAGGGCTACTTGGACGTCTCTGGCCCTCACTCTTCTGTGGGCTAGACAGGCTTTCACAGCCATTGACAAGGCCTGGAAACGGTCCCGAGGGAGATAGGCAATGCATTCTTCGGAGTCAAGAACAGTGCCGATGAACTTGAT
Organism: Sceloporus undulatus; assembly: GCF_019175285.1. NCBI lineage: Eukaryota > Metazoa > Chordata > Lepidosauria > Squamata > Phrynosomatidae > Sceloporus > Sceloporus undulatus. Next base: position 311,593,556 of record NC_056522.1, on the reverse strand, counting down.
GTGTGTGGATGGGGTGAGATGAGACTTTTCTCTGTTGATGATGAGCCCGAGGGATGCCAGGAGGTTCAAAGCAAACTCGGCTGCCTCCTGAAGCTCCTCTTGCGAGGTTGCGGCAAAGAGCCAGTCGTCCAAGTATGGGAACACTCTGTAGCCTCTTTGATGAATATAGGCCACTATCAGGGCCATGCACTTGGTGAAGACCCTCGGTGCCATGGCGAGACCAAAAGGGAGGACGTTGTAATGGTAGACGTCAGAGCCGACGGCGAAGGTGAGGAATCGTCTGTGGGAGTCTCGGATTCCTTAAGTCCAGAATCGGTCTGATACCCCCAATCAGTTTTGGGCACGGTGAAGTACTGTGAAAAGAAGGATCTAGGAAACAATTCAGGTCTAATGGGCGTGATTGCTCCTTTACACGAGTCGGAAGTGATAGAGGCCCAGATGTTGGCAAAGGGTCTCAAAATATCAAAATATCAAGGAAGTTAGGTATAGGAAGTATAGCAGAGACGAAGCACGCTGGAACCCCTCAAGATCTCTTCTTGGTCGGTTTCATGTCGAAGGGCCTTACGGTATAGACTGGGGGCGTTGCGCCGAACAGAAGAGGAGGAGGAGGACTGTGAAGGGTATCTCTGTCTCTGGGACCCGTGCTGTTGGAAGGGGCGGTCGTGGTGATAGGACTGCTGAAACTGACCTTGGGGTTGCCAAGGACGTTGTCTCCTCCTGAACGGTGGGGTGGATGCCGAGGACATGCCATGTTTCCTGGCGGCCGCCTTCATCCGATACTTCCTGTTGAGTTTCTCACCGGTCTCAGCATGGAAGAGTCCAGACTCATCAATTGGCATATCCTCGATGGCGGCCCTAGCATTGAGGTTAAGATCAGAGCCTCGGAGCCAAGCGTGACGACGGAGAGCCATCGAAGCCGCCATTGCCCTGCCTACACAGTCTGTTACGTTCCTCGAGGCCGTAATCAGCCAACTACCAATGGAGTGGACTTCGTCCCTGATCTCCACGAGCTTTCATTGGACCTCATACGACACGTCCGGGATCAAAGGAGAAATACTTTCCATGACTGTCTGAATATATGCCCCCATGCATGCGTTGTAATTAGTGGCCTTGGCAGCAAGAGCTGCCAGGCCGTCTATTTTCTTAGCCTCTCAATCCCCTGGAGAAGTGGCTTGCTTGTGTGTGAAGGTCTGCTGCACTCCATCCACAATGACTGAATTCTGTTTCAGATATGACGCCAGCCATGGACAGCAAGAAGGGGAGATTCTGTAAAGAGACTTGACCTTCTGAGACGATCCCACAAGGGAAGTCGGGGAGTCCCATGAGCGTTTCAAGATAGTTTCAAGAGACGGCAGCAAAGGAATCGAAGGGGGAGTTGGGACCTTGCCTTGCACCTGGCGCTTGACGGGATCCTGCACACCCTCACTGGTGTAAGAAAGCTCCATGTCGAGAGCACTGGCCATCTTGATGATGTGCTCATTAAAAGAGCGGATGTCATCGGTTGGGGAGGCTGGGTCTGGGTGATGCAGCTCCTGCGGCTAACCCAGAGGTGACATCTCAGCATCAGAAGGCTCCCCTGATGACAACAAGATCTTGGTGTCAGAGTCAGGTTCCAGGGGTTCTTGCTGCCCAGGCGGGCGTGCCAAAGGACGAGACGGTTCCCTGACCTGCATTGGTACTGTGGATGCCATCTGCTTAGACGTACGGCGCGGCGGGATGGCCGGTGGAGGCTTGGAAATTGCCATTGACGGTCTTGAAGCAGGACAACCTGGATGCCTAGATGAGAAGCATTCAAGGGCATGCTCCTTGGAGACGGACATATAGTAATGGTCCATCTCAGAGTCATAAAACAAATCATCCTCCAAAACTTCGTCCCATGAAGATCTCGGAACAGGAGTTGGGGATCGCCGCCCAGAAGACATAGAGTTTTCATCATCAGAGTGGATGAACGGCACCGTGGACACATCCAGTGGTCTGGAAGGGAGATCCGTCTCTGTCCGACTATGGGACGTGCCAGGTTCAACTGGAGCCTTAGGCACAGAAGTCGCAGTCTTGGTGGTCTTCGAAGGTTGAGTGCCCTCGGCGGCCTGTTTAGACCTCTTGGATATCAGGTCTGGATCGAAGAGGTTCTCCGTGGGCATCGTCTGAGGAGTCTCCCCTGTACCATGCTTCCTCTTCCTTGAGGACTTGTGAAGGTCTTGATCATCCCGGTCTCGTGTTCCAGAAGACTGATGCTTATCCTTCTTGGCAGAATCCTTCTTGGCAGGTGTAGGGGCCGACGATTCGGGGTTAGATGGTTTGGATGCCTTAGAGGGCGACCCAGAGTCCAACGACTTGGACTTCTTGGAGGAGTCCTTTGAGCCTGAAGAAGCCTTAGGGACTGAGGATTCGGTCATGGTGTCATGACTCCTTTGTTCCTTGGGAGTCGATACAGGCTTCCGACCCGGGGTCCTGGTTGAGGCCTTGGAGCTGGTACCTGCAGATGAGGCCTTGTCTTTCTCGGTCCGGGTAGCGGTGGAACACATGGACGAGCCCTTGGCACCCGAAAATTTCTGGGGGCATTTGGTGGGCTTGGAGGTGGCACTTAGTATATCAAGACCACAGGCCACAGAGGTGGCAGCACAGGGCTCAGAGGAACCACGGGCCGCGGCGGCAAGAGGCGCGGAGGACACACTAGCTGTACTGCCGCGGTCGGGGCCGGTGGAGGACGAGGCTTTCGGAGCTGAAGAAGCCTGGGGATCCCCTTCCTTAGGCTTCTTCAAGACACCCTGGGCAATTGCCAAAGTTAAGCGGGATTCTCGATTTTTTCTCGCTTGGGATCTGAGAGACTTGCAAATCGGGCAGGCCTTAGCATTGTGGTCCCTTCCTAGGCAAAGAAGGCAGGAGGAATGGGGGTCTTGGACCGGCACCTTACTGCCACAAACATCACACTTTTTAAATGGAGCCGGCGACATGGTATGTGTCGAAGCCAGAGTCAAGACGAGCTGAAGGTCAACAACACACGGGGAGAATAGAGCCAACAGAGTCAGGGAAAAACGGTCCGAGGTCAGAAAAAATCCAGTGATTCAATCAGAAAAAGAGCTAGCAATAGCAAGCGAAGTTCCCTACAGCACCAACGCGGTGGAAAAAAGGAACTGGGGAAAGAGTGGGAATGCAGGGGCCTTATAACAGGTGGGTGGAGTTACCGCCAAAAAGTTACCATATGTTGCAAAGTGTACTTTGCCCAGTGATTCCAGAAGTTTCCGAACAGTACTGCGGAGGCGCAGTAAAACCCATTTGTGTGATTCGCAGAGACCACGAAGAAGAAATATGAAATGCTGACAACGTTTTTGCAAATTTCAGAGAATTTAGGAATCAGACATAACTAGGTTTCTGAGTTTCTTCTCCACTGCAGGTCTTAACTGACACTGCTTTGTGCATACATTTAATTCTGTATAGAAATATAGACATATTACTATTTCCTGTACCTTATGGCTCCACTGGTTTGCTTTCTCTGTACCAGACAATGGAAGTTTGTGAATAAATTTCATTGACAGACATAACAAAATTTCAGTACAGAATAGTAAGTAAGGATGGTCATAGCATAATGTTGTAATTTTACTGGTCACCCTGACTCTGATCACTCTTTACAGATTACCCTGCCCCTGATCATTCTTCTTCCTTTTGGAAATTAGCCGTAAGGGAGCAGCGTCCCGCTGCCCCTTTCAGCGCTGGATCAGGGTGGCAGCAACCACACGTCACAGGCCCAATCCAGTGCTGTGCTGCTCTAAAAAGAAACAGCAAAATGGTGCTCCTTTTCTAAACACTGCACCAAAGAAATGGTGTGATGCTGCCCACTATGCAGTTGGGTGTGCAGCGTGACACTGGCATCAGGGAGAAGGCAGGGCGTGTGACATGCAGTCTTATGCTGGTCTGCAGAGCCTCTGAATTTTCCTATCAAGTGCTTCAGGATCCTTTTCCATTGAATTAAATCTAGCGTAGCACAAACATTTTTAAAGCTTATGCTTGCATATATATTGTGTTTAAAGCACAATTTTTAAAATAAGTGTATTTAAGAAATAATGGTTGTTAATTGAGACAGGCTTTGGAGTAGGAAATTAATGCATACCTACAGAATGCCATGGTATCAAACTCATCACATCCACCACTGTTGGATAAGAATGCTAGTCCTTTAGTTCTAAGAAACAGCTGAAAGTAAAATAAATCGGCTACAGGACACAAAACAATGCAGAATCTGTACTGCACTACAAAACTGAGGAAGCAACCTGACTTGGCTGCATAACAGTTCATGCCAATGGCTTATGTGCTGCCTTCAGGATCCGTTCAGTTCTGGGGGAGGATGGCTGCCTAGTGGATCCATTATTTGTTTTGAGGCTGATGAGAATGAGGCAGAAATTCTGCCCTGCATTCCCAAACAGGATTTCTGATGTTTCAGGCAGATCATAGCAATCTCAGCCAGCAGTCATGCCCTGGTACATCTGTAGGGGTGTCAGAATGATTCACAATCACAATGGGATTAGTAGGACCAAGAGGACAAAGTATCAGTGAACCTCTGTATTAACCAGATCAAAGAGATTTCCTGAATCAGTCACACAGTGGTTACAATGTTTGTCAGGCACATGTTGTGGTTGTAGTGGTGAAAGTTCTTGCATGATCAAGAAAGAAAAATGTTTTTAGTCCTGCAGAAGCCAGACAAGACATGGTAAAGGGGTCAGAACATTTGCTGAAACAATGGATTTGAAAAGACCAAAAACAAAGGGTACTATAAATAAGCTTTATCTATATTTGTTTAAAAAGGTAATAATGTATATAACAAAAGTATACAAAACCAATATATATAAAGAATACAAAATAAACCATAGTAATAACGGCAAGCACAATAACAAAATAGCAAATAATACAAACTATATTGAAGCAAATAACACAAATATAATACAACAGAAAAGAAAGCTATGAACAGAGTGAGTAAAAGAAGGTGAGAGACTCACAATTAAAGCTAGCCTTATGAAGGCTCAGAAGTTAATTAGAACAATACATGTACAGCTGAAGATCATCTGTATTCTCAGTAGGTCACCATTAACCCTATAATGGTCACTAACCCTATAATGACTAAAATATAGATCTTGTTACTATTCCAACAACATTAAGGTCAGCAATTGTTCCATTTGGAAAGAGTGTCTTCCTCTGTTCATACAAAATCCATTTGAGATTTGATGTTAAGCAATGGAAGAGAGATTTCAATTTCTCAGTGATCAGCTGAGAAAGAAACAAATTTTGAAAATCTGGCGCAAGCAAGAGTTGGACAGTTGCAGTGATGGAAGAAAACTATTTAGCCTTGGATTCTTGTCATCTGACAGGACAGTGTAACATGGTTGTCTGGTGTCAAGGGAATGGGATACTTAATGAGTTTCATATTCAATGCCATTTTCATTGTTGAAACTTAGTCTGCTCTTATGGAGCATCATGTCATTGCCAGTTTAGAGAGACTGCTATTGTGTCAGTGACTTCTCAGTTCAGACATTTTTGTCAGTTAAAATGTATAAACATTGAGATTTTTTAAAATCAGAAATGGCTAACTAAATGAATAAAATTAAAATAATAATAATAATAATGGCATGAACTGCAAAACTAATAAAATAAAATAATCAGTAACCTACACAGGATGGTGTTGGGGAGGAGGCTCACCTGGTGTCCTTCACAGGCCAAATGCTCATCCTTGCTCTGTTTATTTATTTACTGCTCTTATATCCCACCTTTCTCCTAAAATGGGATCTAAAATGCTCTAAAGTTCAGAATGCTGCTCTGTCCAAATGCAGAACATTTATATATATGAGTACTGTACTAGGAAACATGAAAGCAACAAATTTGTTCCTTTGAAGTTAAAATAGCCGAAGAAGCTGGGAAAGTCAGAAAAATATGTACAGTATTTGTTACTCTGCATTATAGGCATGCAGCCCAAAGCTAGTATCTCCTCTGTTCACACAGAACATAAGGAATATGGGAATGGAGTGCTTCATTTAGAGGTAGATGCAGCCAGTCTTTTAGAATAAAGTAATTTCTTGGTGATAAAAGAGGGGGCATTTGATCATTAGAAATGTGTAGTGATGGGCATGCCATTGACATGAGGAGTTGTACACCTGGTGTGGAGGCTTCATACACCATGCATGATCTATACTGTGCTATAAAATATGATCATGCAGTCCTTGAAGCAAAATGTAGGTGCCAGGGAACATACTGAAATCCAAGACTCCATGTGCTATCTGTACCATGTGTAGGGCCTTTAGGAGTGAGCAATGGAGTGGCAAAAACTTCAGATGACATTAGATCATTCAGGCTAATGATAATCAATATCTGAGCATCTCTTCAAAGTGGCCAAATTAAAACCCAAATGGTGATATGGTTCAATTTATTAAAACAATTAAAAATAAAGAAACAGAAATGAAAATAAATTCTAATTTCAGTGAGTATTAAGCACAAGAATGAAGCTGTGATGGATATAATTCAGTGAGAATTTCCAGCTAGTGTGCATCTTATGAGGGGGAAAACAAACCCCATGGTAATAACAATTAGGAAACCCTGCAGTGCTGCAAAGCCATTATCAAGAATACCATGCAGCTTTACTTTGTATACTGTGTACAGTTTGGGCCATCCACCTAAAAAGAGTACTATAAAATTGAAAAGGGCACAGAAAGACAAAGCAAAAATCAACTCCTGACTGGAGAATGTTCCACTAAGGAAGGACAGGTTGCTTACCTGTAACTATAGGTCTTCAAATGATCATCTGTGAAGTCACACAAATGGGTTGCCCTGTGCAGGCACAATAAGCTCCATTTGTGTGATTCACAGAGACTACAAAGAAGAAAGGCAAAAATCATTTGAAGATTTTTGGTTGAAATAAAAGTGGTCATGTCGGATAGCAGATTGTGTGGGAAGAGAGGAGAGAGAATTTCCCCCTTCTCATAATACTAAAATTCAGTGATCAAGAGTGAAATTAGCCTATACAAATCAGATGAAAGAAAACACTTTACCACACACAAAATGAATTAATTTCTGGAATTTGTTTTCACTAGATGTAGTATGGAAAATAATAGGGAAAAAGCTATGTGTAGCCTCCTGGATTAAGGCTTTATGCCACTGAATATCATAGTTATGAATAACAGGAGGGAGTTTTTGTGTTTATGTCCTCCTTCTGACTTTCGCAGAGACATCTGGTGGGGAACAGGATGCAGTGAAAGATGGATGCTAGAGATGATGCACATTGGTCTACTTCTCTCTCTTTTTTTACATTTGATTCTCTGTGCATGACTAAAATGGCAATATATTCCTGAATAGCAGGAGTCTGCTAGTGAACACTTTCTATATATTTGAATTTAAAGTTTAAAGATAAACATGACTATGAACTGGGCTTGGAAGATGGGGAATCAGAGCATTGAGAATGAGTGTAATATGTCCCCAAAATCTCCTTTACCACTTGTCTACTTGCTGAAACTTCTTGATCATCTTCTGGGGCAGCCCTATCTTTTACAGTAATCCATGAACTACTGTTAGCAGTCTATCCCTATCTATGAACAGTTGGAACATGCAAATATAATTCCTAGCCACCAAAGGCTACCCAAGCCACAAGCAACAAGAGTAGACCAAGCAGTAAAAAATGGAGGTGTAGAACTTGCAGTCCCACAGTCTGTCCACAAGCTACACTTTTTCCAGCCCTGCTCCAAGTAAAGCTCCATGCCACACTGTCCAGAAATTAACTTCTAACGTTGTTGAAAAGGTGATACTGGTCACTGGATAATAGTTATTAAGATACCCTGACTTCAAAGGGGATTTGTCATGAAATAAAAGGAGAAATAATACAGCATAACTAGACAGCCAGTCAAAAAGCTTTGCTGGTACCTGCAGGGGACAAGATCACAGAGGTAAGCTCTAGAGAGAAATCAGAAAATGACCTGCCACTGTTACAAAGGAAATGGTAAAACCTCTTGGCAAACATTAAAAAATATAGCCATATTAGTCTGTAGAATCAGTACATAGAGAAATCTTGTAGAACCTTTGAGACTAAGTGAAAGAAAGAAATTGGCAGCATGAGCTTTCATAGACTGAAGTCTACAAAAGCTCATGCTGCCAATTTCTTTCTTTCACTTAATCTCAAAGGTGCTACAAGATCCCTTTACGTACTGACTCTTGGCAAGCAGTGCAAGAAGGAGTGGGTGAGGCTGCTGGCTCTCGGTGGTTTAGCCACATAGCTCCAGCTCCATCCTTACTTCAGGATGGCCTAAAATCTAAGTTAGTAGTTCAGGATATTTAGCTAGATGTAATTAGGTTATTAGGCTTTATTATCACTGATGCAGGGCTCCAAGTATAAGCAGATGTTTTCCACAATTCATGCTGACTTTCAGGAGAGTTAACTGTAATGCCGCCTGCAGCATCTAGCATCCAGCAATTTGGTCAGATTTTAAGTAGTGATAATTTAATGGGACATGGTGGCTCAGCAATTAAGACGCTGAGTCTGATGACTGCAAGACTGGTAAGTTGGCAGTTTGAGGCCCAAGTGTCGCATGATGGAGAGAGCTCCCATCATTAGTCCCAGCTTCTGCCAACCTAGCAATTTGAAAGCATGTAAAAGTGCAAGGAGATAAATAGGTACCACTTCAGTGGGAAGGTAATAGTGTTCTGTGCAGTCATGCTGGCCACATGTTCACAGAGTTGTCTTTGACAACACTGGCTCTTCGGCTTAGTAATGGAGATGAGCATCACCTTCTATAGTTGGACACGACTGGGAATTATAGAACAGAATCAGAGTTGTTCCAACCTTGTTCCATTTCTGTTGATGCTAAAATACCCAGCCCCCTATGACTCTCCTTATATGTCATGGTTTCCAGACCCTTCACCATTTTGGCTGCCCTTCTTTGGACACTTCTCAATACATTTTTTGAATTGTGGTGCTCAGAACTGGTCACAGTATTCCAGGTGAGGCCTGACCATTACTTCCCTTGATCTAGAAACCACTTCTATTGATGCAGCCTAGAATTACAGTGTGCCCACATCATACGCGGGTGCACTTTATGCAGCTTTCAGCATATGCTGAAAGCTGCGCGGGGAGTAAGGGGTGGCGTGCCCCATAGGGACTAATGGGACACGCGCCTGTAGTGTGTGCCACTGTGCCACCACGTGCACGAGCCCCATTCATTTAAATGGGGCTCGAGCCCACACCAAATTTGCTTTATGCAGGGGAGTCCGGAACGGATCCCCCGCGTAAAGCAAGGGCGCACTGTACACTGGCTTAAATACCTTGTCAAAGGGAGAAACTTTTACTTTTACCTAAGGATTATTTTTTGGGGAAGAGCATCTCCGTGCATATGCTTAAGACCTCAAATCAACCACCAAGGCAGCCCAAAAACCAAGGAAACTAATCTCTCTCTCTCTCTTCAGGAGAAAAGGCATAGATGTTTGGAAATGCATTATAAAAAGGTAAGCCACAAATGCTTCCTTTTAAATAACAAGAGTATAATGTGTATTGGGGGTGGGGGTAGAAGGTAGAAGGTAAAGGGAATCAAAACTCTTGGAAATTAGCCTGAGTCTCAGAATCCAAGAAGGGGATTAAAAGGTGTTGCAACACTCACAGTATAGAAAAAAGAATCAGCCTTGACAGTGTTATTTCAAGGTCAGTCAGTGGCACCACTCACTCACTTATAAAAGTATTAATACCACTTGGATCCACTCAGTCAACTACTCCATGATAATTCTCAATGGGCAACAAATGCAAGGATGAGGAATATATGTGGTTAGCTACACCCCTCTCAATGTTTCATCCACATCCACAGGGCACATCAAATGAAACCAACAGCACACAAGAAGGCTATGTGATTCCCTGGACACGCTCCATGGAATTGGTATCACTGAGAACATACATGTGTCTGAACAACCTTATCATCAAAATACCTAACAAATTTGTTACAGCAGGTTTTTGAGAGTTTCACCATTAACTTATTTAATTTTGGTTTTGGGGCAGTTCTGCTAGGCATCTGTACAAGAATGAAATAAGGCAAAAAAGCAATGCTATATCACCACAATCAATGCTGCACTATAAGCAAATCATTGTGCTTTCACTGAAATTTATGTCATCTGCATCTAAATATCATTTTGTCTGTTTTGCAGTTTATTGGTCTCCAGTAAGCTTAGGAACTGGTAGGGTTCATCAGCACAGAGTGTCACGTTGCTAGTCTATTTTGCGTCATTATACCATAGTGAGAGATGGGCCTTAAAAGGAGCACCATCCATGTTAATCAGAATCTCAACAAGAACATTCAGGAATCTCTTGGTTTCCACCAAGTTTTTTGGACAGATCATCTCAATCAGTCATGCAGAGCAGAATGGCCTATGTTAATACAAACTTCATCAATGGGGTTACAGAGAACCATCCTAATGGCAACCTTCATGTTTTTATTGCTCTGAAAACATCAGATTAATAATAATAATAATAATTTATTTATTTGTGTTTCCCCACCTCTCCCAAAGGATCGAAGCAGTTCTTAAGAACAAGTTGAATCCAGAGAAAACGGAGGTACTAGTGATAGGTATCCCTGGCTCAGGGAAGGAGATCTGCCATCCAGTCCTGGATGGGGTCACACGTCCCCTGAAGGACGAGGTTCACAGTTTAGGCGTGCTTCTGGATTCGTCTTTACAGTTGTCATCTCAGGTGGAGGCAATATCCAGGAGTGCTTGGCACCAACTTTGATTGATACACCAGCTGCGTCCCTACCTGGCCCAGGAGGACCTGAAACAGTGATACATGCACTAGTAACTTCTCGTTTAGATTTCTGTATAGGCTCTTCAAAATGCTGCGGCCAGACTGATCACTAAAACATCTAGATCAGAACATATCACACCGATATTAAAATCTTTACACTGGCTACCAATCAGCTTCCGGGCCCTATACAAAGTATTGATTATTACCTTTAAAGCCCTACATGGCTCAGGCCCAAATTACTTGAAGGAACGCCTCTCCCTACACAATCCGCCCCGCACACTCACATCTGGAAATATATTACTAGAGTACCCAAAAATCAGACTGAAATCAACCTATGACAGGACATTTATTGCTGCTGCCCCCAGACTTTGGAACAACCTGCTGGAGAAGATCCATCACATCAACACCCTAGATGCTTTTAAGAAAGCACAAGACGGATCTCTTCCGGTGGGCTTATCCATTTGATCTACCATAATGGAACCTCGGTAATACCCTATCTTCCACTAATTTTATATAGGTATGGACTGTATTAATTTTATGAATTTGTCTTGTTCATTAATTGATGTAATTTTAGATAATTTTTTCTTGTTATAATGCTGATTTTATGTGTTGTATTCCCGCCTTGATCCATGGGGAGAGGCGGGAAATATAAATAAAGATATTGTTGTTGTTGTTGTTGTTGTTGTTGTTATTATTATTATTATTATTATTCCCTGCCAAGTGTGGCCTGAAACAGACAAGCCAAATAAGGTGGCTTCCAAGCTGCTTTGTTGACATGGCATACAGATGACACACAGCCCCAATGTGTCCGGAAGCCACTCCGGTGCGGCGATCCAGTCCTTTAGACTGGATCAAAAAGAGGCAGATATAATCTGGCTCCTGATGGCACTGGTTTGGGACCATGGTGGCATTTAGCTTCGGGAGCAGGCTGTGTGGTCACTGTGGTCCCAGCTCGATTTACTGGCTATGTGCTTCGGCCTCTCATAACAGAAACTGTCTCAGTCAACTCAGGTAAGGAGAATGACAGACATAAGGTACTAAGGACACCAATGTAAGTTTTCACCAAATAGAATCCATAACCAAAAACAGATACTTAAGTCAGTCACATGAACAGGGAAATTACAGAAAAAAGCCCTCTTTGCTCCTGTGTTTTACATTGTTAAGTGCATTTTAAAATCATGACAGGGTGCTTTTACATGGGGTAGCTGTTTTAGATTATGTGTTTTAACTTTTGTATATTTTAATCTTAATTTTATACTGTTTAACTGTGTTGTTTTAATTGTTTTTTTTTAAATTAATGGGTTTGTTTAATTTTGTGAGCTACCTTGGGTCCCTTGGGGAAAAGGTGGCATAAAAATGAAATGAATAAATAATACTTTCCACATAGGTGGATAAAGCTATCTAGCTCATATTCTGCCCCAGGTCTTGGTGAAAACAAACCAATTTGGTCCCTTAAGTCATAATTAAACAATCATTTTATTAGGGACTCACCTGCCATTTATATTCAGCACTCCCAGGTTAAAGAGGTAGTTAACAGGACAACATATTATATCTGATGGGCAGAATCAGAAGAGGGAAAAGCTTTCACATGCCTTACTGCTATCCCCCTCAACTGTTCAGTGGAAGTTGCTATATGGTGTCACATACCCTCTGCCAGGAACTATGGAAAGCGGGTACCACCACATTGATACCAGTTATTCCTAATGACTTTAATAACACAATGTTTAACCCATCTTTTAAGGCTGCAAAGAAAACAGAATAAAACACACCTGGGTTGAAATGTCATAAGGTCAGTTTCAGACAATTACATCAAAGTATATTACAATCAGCCATTAATTACACTAAAGTACCATCAAATAAAATGTAGTCAACTCAAATTAATAACCCTGCAAATCAATTATAAAATGTTAGTCACTTACATAAAGGCAAACTATAATAATTACTGAGGTAGAATGTAGACTTCCCTATTATACTTTAAAAACCTGTAACAGAAATATCTCATTTTTTACTTGCTGGCTCTTGCTCTGTCGAGCAACATTTCTTCAAAAACTCTTTGAACACTTAGAAATCAATCCAAGACTTAATTTTCTAGCTTATCCCACTAAACCTCTTGCCTTTCTCTCACTCCATGTAATATGGGGGAAAAACCCTTCACATTGTACTATGATAAAATATAGGGATTCAACATGTCACAAAACAAAGATCCAAAATACTTGTCCTTTAGTTAGTATTAACATGAAATAGAACCCAAGATTGTGACATATTTGAAATTTAAGACAGATTCTTAGAAGCAGAATGTTCTACCAAACCAAAAAGAACATCCCTAAGTGACTATTATATATGTTATACAGGGTTTGGAAAAATAGAACTAATACAAGAACTAACAACAGAATTATGGTATATGGTAAATAAGGAGTGAGAATTAGTTAGCATTAACAGTTTACGATAAACACTGGAACAACAATAACTATTAATATTATGTAGAAAGCACACCAGGCTATTTGGCAGAATTATGCACAGCAGTGGTAGGAAGAAGTAGGATTGCATTAATAATACAGTAGCAGTTAGAAGTAGCAATTTGTCAGAAAATATTTATTACTGAGAACAAGGTATATCAAGGATTTCCAAGTAGGAAATATAGCACATTACTTTGAGGAAAGTATAACACAAGCATCATATATGATAAGCATATTATAAAACAAAGAATTTCAGGAAACAAATGTCCAAAACTTAAAAGTAATGTTATGCAGTACACATATGTAACTGATGCTACAGGAAGTCCCATTACAAAATTGCTTTGGGTAGTGAAACAGAATTTGTATGTCAGGTGGTGAAGTATGATATAACCAACTCATAAGTCAAGAGGGCCTACCCAATCTCCATGATTATTGTTGTGTGGCTGGAATTGCCATCTGACCAACTATGTCAAAAGTTTTTTCCAGAAGATTTGTAAGACAGCTGGAAAGCTGTCCAACTAGAGAGTTGTTTCAACTACAGACACATTAAAAATGGTTTGAAAGATAATGCATTATGTTGCTCTGTTGTACAATCTGCCATTCCTAAGAATAACTGACTACAGTTTGCCCTTCATATCCACAAGTGTTTTTGTCCATGGATTCAACTAGCCAGAGTTTGAAAATATATATTTTAAAAAAATACAAATTCCAATCAACAAACCTTGATTTTGCCACTTTATATAAGGAACATCATTTTACTATGCCATTTTATTTAATGGGACTTGAGTATCTATGGATTTTGTTATCCACGGTTAACTGAAAGCATACCCCAGCAGATACCAAAGGCCCATTGTATAATCTTACACAGAAGGACAAAGGGTTGAAAATTGGCAGTTTAGCATGTTCTGCATGCGTTGTACCAAATCTCCCTCCTCTCCTCAAATGGCTAAAAGGAAGGGTTTTTTTTTTTGTTTTGTTAATTAGCATCTGTGCTGTCATCTGGATGCAGATTGTGTTTAACAATTACTAGGCTCAGGTTTAACAAGCCAGCTTTAGAAACTATGATTTGAAGTTAGCATGTATGAAAGTAAGTAATGGTACTCAGCATTTGTCACTCCAGAGAATATAACAAAATGTGATTAACCAAAAATGGCTGGGATGAAGAGTCCATAAGGGTGATTCCCCCATGAATGCCAAAATCTGTGAATGCTCAAGTCCCACTGATCTCAATGATGACGCGGCCATGTGGCCACGCCACCATTGGGGACAATGACACTTTGCCATCCCAGCCACTCAAAGCCTAACTCACCACTTCACCATGGCGGGTGGCAGGAGGCTGCCTCCTCCTCCTCCTTGAGTGCACCTTTGTCATCCTTCCCTGCCAGCAACTCAGCTGCTGCCCCTTCCTCTTCCTTTTCCCCATCTGGGAAGGAGGAAGAGGAGAACGAAGGTGGAGGCAGGGAGGAGGAGGAAGAGGGGGTGGAGGGAAGAGGAGGAGGAGGCAGCCTCCTGCCACCCGCCATCATGAAGATGCCAGTTAGGCTTTGAGCAGCCGGGGTGGCAACGTGCCATTGTCCCCAATCTCCACTGCTGCCCCTTCCTCCTCCACCCTCCTCTCCCTCCACCTTCCTCATCCTCTTCCCCGCTGCCGTCTCTTCTTCTTCTTCTTCTTCCTTCCTCCTCTGCTGCCTCCCACGGCTTTGCGGTCCATGAATGCTGGAATCCGTGGATGGAAAATCCACGGATATGGAGGGCCTACTGTAATATGTAAATATAACATCAGATACAATCTGAAGAGTAATTATAAAGGCCTAATTCCCATAAGTATGGTTGACAGACAGCATGATATAGTGGTTTGAACATTAGATTGTGACACTGGAGAACAGAGTTGAAATATCCGCTTGAGTATAGAAATGGACAGGTTGCTTACCTGTAACGGTATTTCTTCGAGTGGTCATCTGCGAATACATACAAATGGGTTTCACTGCACCTGCGCAGTGCTGCTCGGAACCTACTGGAATCACTGGGCAGAGTTTACTCTGCAACATATTGAAACTTTTTGGCGGTAACTCCGCCCACCAGTTATAAGGCCCCTGCCTTCCCGCTCTTTTCCCCAGATCCGCAATTTTTCCGCCAAGCAGGCGATGGAAAGAGCCAATGTGAGCAGGACACTGAGGGGACGGATGGGTGGGATTTGTATGTATTCGCAGATGACCACTCGAAGAAATACCGTTACAGGTAAGCAACCTGTCCTTCTTCTTTGTGGTCTCTGTGAATCATACAAATGGGTTTAGATTGACAAGCTTAGGTATGTGGCGGAGGGAGTGTCCTGAAACCAAAGCTATGGTAAACCAAAGGTATATTTATTACAATAATAAACACCTTGAACCATAAAAAAAGGGTCAGTCTTTTTTGTTCATGAAAAATCAACATAGCAAACATTGCTAGACCTGAGGAGGGAACAGACGTCATGCAAGACCGGTCCCATAAACATTGTGCAACCAACATTCAACAGAATGTAAAAACAGTGTCATTCTGTACATGAACACAAAACCTCAAACATCAGTAGTGCAATCAATGCAACCCCGAAACCAACACAGCCCTCCTGAAAGCTGCGTCTCAGATGGCCCTGGTGTCCAACCTGTAATGCTTGATAAAGGTTAGAGGTTGGGACCAGACTGCAGCCTTGCAGACATCCTCCAAAGGAATCCCTGATAGGAATGCAGAGGAGTGAGACCGAACCCTGCCCGGGAGAGGTTTGCCTAACAGTTCATAGCAGAGGTGGATGGTACCAGCCACCCATTTGGGAAACCTCTGCGCAGACACGGGCAACCCCTTCTTCGGTTCCGAGTAGCATTGGAAAAGTCTCTCGGACCGACTGGAGGCAGCAGTTCTGTCCAAATAAAACGCCAGTGCTCTCCTGACATCAAGAGAGTGCAGGCGTCGCTCCGCATCCGACGTCGGGTTGGATGCGAGAGTAGGCAACACAATGTCTTGGCACATGTGGAAGGCAGACACTACCTTCGGTAAGAAAGTAATGTCTGTCCGGAGGACCACCTTGTCCTTGTGGAACCTCAGGAATGGCTGGTCTCTCCGTAAGGCACAAAGTTCGCCCGCACGGCGGGCAGAGGTGATGGCCACAAGAAAAGCGGTTTTCCAAGTCAATAGTCTCAAGTCTGCTGTGGCCATCGGTTCGAAGGGCTTGGATTGGAGGGCGGACAGTACCGTCTCCAAGCTCCAAGCCGGCGTTGGTACCGACACAGGAGGATACAGGTTGGCACAACCCTTCAGGAACCCCTTCACCAAGGGGTCCTTGAAGAAAGAAACCCTCCCCCCAAACTGGTATTTGGCACAAATGGCAGACAGGTAGCATTTGATGGATGCAAGGGACAGCCCTTCATCCAAAAGTGCCATCAAAAACTCCAGCACCACTGGAGTGGACACCTGAGCAGGAGACAAGCCCTTTTGGTCAAGGAAGAGGCAAAATCTCTTCCATTTCAGGGCATAGGACCGCTGGGTGGAAGGTTTTCTTGCAGCCAGGATCACCGTCCTCACCGGCTCCGGCAGAGCAGTCAAGGCTGTATCCTCCAGGCTACCAGCGGCAGGCTCTCGATGTCCGGGTGGAGAATCCGTCCGTCCTGGATCGACAGTAGGTCCGGACGAGGATCGAGGCGGAGGAAGCATCTCCTGGAGAGGTGGAGAAGGGATGCGAACCACGGCTGTCTCAGCCACCACGGGGTGATCAGGATCGCATGCGAGTGGTCCGTTGTCATCTTGGACACCACCCTGATGATAAGAGGGAACGGAAGGAAGGCGTAGAGGAGCTCTCCCGTCCAGAGGAAGGTGAATGCGTCTCCGAGGGATCCGTCCATTCGCTTCCTGGAGCAGAACTTGGGACAGTGGCTGTTCCATCTGGTCGCGAAGAGGTCGATCCGGGGGGTTCCCCACCGATCGAAGAGGTCGCTGACCGTCTCGGGATGGAGCCTCCACTCGTGGCACACTGATGGAGATCTGCTGAGGCGATCTGCCAGCTCGTTGTCCTCCCCGGGAAGGTGAATCGCCTGGAAGAGGACGCGCCTCTAGATGCACCAGTCCCAGATGCGGAGCGTGAGGTCGAGCAGGGTCCTGGATTTGGTTCCACCTTGTTTGTTGATGTAATACATCACAGTGGTGTTGTCCGTCCTCAGGAGGACCACCCTTCCTGTGACAGCGAATTCGAACGCCTTCAAGGCCCTTTGCACTGCGAGCATCTCCAAAGCGTTGATGTGGAGAAGCTTGTCTTGTGCGGACCACCTGTCCTTGACGACCAAGTCGAGCAGGTGAGCGCCCCATCCCTCCAGGGATGCATCGGTTGTCAGAGTCAGTTGCGACTGGGGCTGATGAAAGGGCATCCCGGTGCAGACGTTGCGGCGGTCCAACCACCATCTCAAGGAAGCGGCTACCGGTCTCGGTACCGTGAGCCACTTGGACGGGGGGTCCTCTAACGGAGAGAAGACCGAGAGGAACCAGGATTGAAGAGGCCGAAGACGAAGTCTTGCCCAAGGGGTGACGAATGTCGTCGATGCCATGTAGCCCAGGGCAACTTGGACGTCTCTGGCTCTCACCCTTCTGTGGGAGATGCACAGCCTGAGGGACGTTGTCAGTGCCTGAAACCGGTCCGGAGGGAGGAAGGCTAAGCAGTTTTCGGAGTCGAGGATGGCCCCGATGAACTTGACCTGCCTGGTCGGTGTGAAGTGGGACTTTTCCCTGTTGACGACCAGCCCGAGGGAGTCCAAGAGGCACAAGGCGAAGGTGACTGCCTCCTGCAGCTCGTCTTGGGATTCAGCTGCAAACAGCCAGTCGTCCAGATAGGGAAAGACCATGAAGCCCTTCTGGTGAAGGTATGCCACCACCGGTGCCATGCACTTTGTGAAGACCCGTGGAGCCGTGGCCAAGCCGAAGGGGAGGACGTTGTAGTGGTACGAGGTGGAGCCGACAGCGAAGGCGAGGAATCTCCGGTGGGACTCTCGGATCCCGATGTGGAAGTAGGCGTCCTTCAGGTCGACGGTCGCGAACCACAGGCCCTGGTGAAGCAGAGGCAGAATGGAAGCCAAGGTTACCATTCGAAACCGACGGTAGTCAAGGAACAAGTTCAATTGTCTCAAGTCCAGGATGGGCCTGATGCCCCCATCCGCTTTCGGTACCGTGAAGTACCTGGAGAAAAAGGCCCGAGGACATTGATCGGGCGGCAAAGGGGAGATTGCCCCTTTACCCAGCAAGGCGCGCACTTCGTCGAGAAGGGTGTCCGAGGGGGGAGTGGACATGAAGGCTCCAGTTGGTGGGAGCTCTTGGAACTCGAGGGCGTAACCCCTACGGACGATGTTGAGAACCCACGAGTCCGATGTTATAGAGGCCCAGGTGTTAGCAAAGGGCCTCAAAATGTCCAAGAAGTAGAGTAAAGGAGGGACGAAGCGCGCTGCGTCCCTTCGGGCTCTCTTCTTCCCCTGGTCGGTGTCCTGCCTGCGGGACTTGCGGTACCGAGGCGGGAAGTTGCGACGGCCAGAGGAGGAGGAAGACTGCGAGGGGAAGCGGTGCCTCTGGGAGCCCTGTTGTTGGGACTGCCGATCCCGGGAGAAGGTCCCCTGTGACTGACCTTGCGGCTGCCACGGTCGCTGGCGCTTCCGGAACGGAGAAGCCGGTGCCGAAGACATGCCATGCTTCTTCGCTGCCGCCTTCATCCTGAACTTCCTGTTCAGGCGGTCGTTGGTCTCGGCATGGAAGAGCCCGGTCCCGTCGAGCGGCATGTCCTCGATGGCCGCCCTGACCGTGGGGTTGAGGTCCGAGGTCCTCAACCAGGAGGGGCGTCTAAGTGCCATGGATGCGGACATGGACCTCCCTGAGCAGTCTGCCATATTCCTGGAAGTGGTGATGAGCCAACTCCCGATGGAATGAGTCTCGTCTCTGATCTCCACCAGCTGCCTCTGGATATCATCCGGGACGTCCGGGATGAGGGGGGAGATCCGTTCCATGAGGGTCTGGATGTAGGCCCCCATGCAGGCGGTGTAATTGGCGGCCTTGACCGCAAGGGCCGCTGCCGAGTAGGACTTCTTGGCTAGTCCGTCCACTTTCTTGGCCTCTCGGTCGACAGGGGAGGTCGCCTGCTTCGGGACGAAGCTGTGTTGGGCTCCCTCCACAATCGCAGAGTTCGGCCTGGGGTGGTCGGCCAACCAAGAACAGCTCACCGGGGCGACTCTGTAAAGTGACTCTACCTTGCGGGAGGGCGCAGACAGGGTGGCCGGGGAGTCCCAGGACCTCTTGACGATGGTCTGGAGCGACGGAAGGAGAGGCAGACAAGGTGGAGTGGGCACTCGTCCATGTACCCGACGCTCTACCGGGTCCTCAGCGTCGTCTTCCGGGGAGGCGAGCTCGATGTCGAGAGCCCTCGCCATCTTAACGACGTGTTCGGTGAAGGACCGGATGTCGTCTGAAGGGGAAGACGGCTCAGGATTATGCATCCTCTGAGGTGAGGCCGACCCCGAGAGGACATCCTTGTCGGAAGGTGCTTCAGACGGAAGCAAAGGTTCCTCATCGGAGTCCAAGTCAGAGGAGAGGGGGTCCGTCACCCTGACTTGGGATCTCGGGTGGGTTGGGATGAGGTCCGTCGAGGATTGTGAGCGCCTGCGAGGTGGAGATGGAGATCTCTCGTGGACAGATACGGTTGGAACCAATCTGGATGAGGTGCCGTGGTCTGCAGGATGGGGGTTCAGCCTGGTGAACTCCTTCATTGCTCTGTCCTCCGAAATCGACAAATAATACCGGCCAGATTGCGTGTCGAAGAACAGGTCCGGTATCCCCTGCCTGCGGGGCTGGTCGTCGTCGATGTCGGTTGCAGAGTGGGAAGGCGACCGGTGTTCCGGCGAGAGAGGAAGAACGGTGTCTTCCGTCCCGTGGACAAAGTCCATGGTGGGCTGAGGCGGTGGTGTCTCCGGTACCGGTGTCCGTCGACCCCCCGGCGTAGGCTCTGGATCGCGAGGAGCTGTCGAAGTGGAAGTGCGGGCCTGTTTGGAAGGGGAACGCTTCTTGTCTTTTGTCTTCGGTGGATCGGTGGTGGGACGATCCTTGGAAGACTTGGACTTCTTCGGGGCAGGATCACGACCCGACTTGTCGTGGTGCCTCTTCTTCCCAGGCCTGGGAACCTCCTCTGCCGGGAAGAAAGGATTGTCCGGGAGGTCTAGGAGGACAGCAGCCGCTGCCGACGAGGGAGGTCTTGGAGACCTTGCCCCTTCCGAAGGCACAGCCAGCTCTTTAGGCTTCGGAGCGTGGCGAGATGCCTTGGATGCCTTGGACGACGAAGGCAAGGCGAGATGGACCTCCGGCTCGGTAGCCTTCCTAGAATGCGAGCCCTCCGATCTCCTCGTCGGTTTGGAGGCCGGCTCGGTACCCTCAGTCCCTGAAGACTTGTGGGGGCGCTTGGAGGGTTCGGCGGTGGCGCTGGGCGGTTTCGAGCCACGGGCCACATCGGAGGTGGTAGAAGGGTTTGTCCCGGCCGGGACACACACCACGCTGGAAACGGTGGCCCTCCCAGATGTCACGCTGGACACACTGGCCCGCGAAGATGAAGCAGGGGGCGTGGAAGGCGGGACAGAGGACGACCGCGAACCTCCCTCTTGCACCTTGCCAAGGGCAATCGCCGAAGTGAGCCAGGACTCACGGTTCTTCCGGGCCTGAGACGAGAGGGATCTGCAGAGCAGGCAGGCCTTGGTATCATGGTTCTTGCCGAGGCACAGCAGGCAGGAGGAGTGCGGGTCCTGGACGGGCACCTTGCCTCCACAAATGTCGCACTTCTTGAAAGGTGCAGGCATCTTCGAAGTCATCAAAGCCAGAGGAGAATCCGTAAACGAGGTCAACAGTCCGAAAGTCCGAAGTTACCAGGGGCGGGAGACAAAGAATGGTCAAGAATACAGTCCGAGGTCAAAAAAACGAAAGTGATTCCAAGCAAGCGAAGCAAGCGAAAGGTTCCTGAAGCAGCTAGCGCGGCGGAAAAAAAGGAACGGGGAAAAGAGCGGGAAGGCAGGTGCCTTATAACAGGTGGGCGGAGTTACCGCCAAAAAGTTTCAATATGTTGCAGAGTAAACTCTGCCCAGTGATTCCAGTAGGTTTCGAGCAGCACTGCGCAGGCGCAGTGAAACCCATTTGTATGATTCGCAGAGACCACGAAGAAGAACTACTGGGTGACTATGGGCAGCTCACACTCTCTCAGAGGAAGGCAGTGGTAAACTCCCTCTGAAAAATCATGCCAAGAAAACCGTGTGATTGGTTTGCTTCAGTGTCATCATAGGTTGGAAACAAGTTGAAAGCACACAACAAAAACAATAGTTGCAATGGATAATACCTTTATGCAAACATGTATACAAAGCAGTTGCACAAGCAGTTCCACAAGTGGTTGTACAAGGCAACTGTGCAATAGATTATGCAACCAATTTGACAACTTCCAAAGCTAGTTGTGCATCTATATAGAATAGTTTGCATAGTAATAACTATAAGGAATATCACCCATTCTCAAAATGCACTACTGCCAGCCCAGTGAATCCTCTAATAGTGTACTGGCAAAACTAGATCCAGGGAAGAATACAAAAAATGCTCTGTATGGGGTTAAGCTTCCATATTTACTAACATTTTTAAGAAGGGACAAAATAAATAAATAAACAAGCTCAAACTATATTATAAAAATAGAAATAAACTACAGTGATCCTTTGGTATCCATTGGGGTTTGGTTCCAAGACCCCCCCATGGATACCAAAGTCAGTGTATGCTCAAGTCCCATTAAATATAATGATGTAGTGACAAGGTATCTCATATAAAGTGGCAAAATCAAGGTTTGCTATTTGGAATGTATACTTTGTTGAATATTTTCAAGCTGTGGATGCTTGAAACTGTGGATAAATAATCCGTAGATATGGAGGACCAACTGTAGTATATTCTTGGAGGTATTAATTTAATGGACAATGTTCACCTGGAATAAATATTTATAACAATGACAAATTCATAAAATTATTAATCTGTTCAATAACGCATCAGCATTAACAGATGAATGGAGCAAATTATGGTTTCTGTGTGGAACAACATAGGTAAATAACACATTTGTCAACAGTTGTAAATGCAGATGGCTAATGACTGTAAATTAAGTAAAATTCCAAACTGTAGCATGATATATTTGTGGAAACAGGATTGTCATCTTATGATAAAAATAATTAGGTGTGGAAGATGGGTATACTCATTTAGAAAAAGTGTAAAGCATATTAAATAGAACATATATTAAAAGATACACATTGACTATTAGGAAAGAAGGGAAGAAAGAAGATATAAATGCAGTGTGATTATCTTTCTTTCCTGAGACTGGATAGGAAAGTTGTTTTCCAAGTTTGTTTCTGAGAGTCACCAATTCTTGATTCAATCTGGGTGAGAACTCCAGAAATTACAAGTGAATTTTCAATCTGGGAAGGAGTAAATAAATAATAGTCAACTTCACAGTGACTGGTGAGGAAGTTCAGTCTATTTTCCAAGAACATGCTGGGTTTCATCAAAGCCTCCAGCATTAAAACACTGACTGGCATTCAGGCAAAGACCAGCAAATTGTCTAAGTATACAAAGCAACCTCAGATTCTAAATGTAAAAGTTTTATGGAGAACAAAGATAAAGTTGAAAGGAATTAAAGGAGTCAGAGACAGCTCTAAAAAGGAATAAAAATATTTACTGCCAAATGATGCAAGGCAGATGGCAAGAAAAGACCTTTCCTGTTATAACATACAATTATGTTACTACATAACATAATCATTATGTTTTCTCTGTGTACAGTGATATCTCTGTATCACCAGAGAGATGTGGTTGTTCAATAGTCTAGGACAGCAGTTCCCAGCCTGTGCACTGAGGAGCACTTTTCAGGTGCTCTGCAGCCGCTATAGGAAAATGAATGAAATAAAAATTGAATGAAATTAAAGAATAAGAAATAAAAAGTAACACTAATCTAAACACCATTAACTTGTAAGACATAGGGTAAGCCTCTTAGGGGCTCCACTATAGAAAGTGATTCTAAAAAGGGCTCCACAAGTCAAAAAGATTGGGAACCCTTGGTCTAGAAGACCAAGAAATATATATACTGTATATAAAAAATAATAATTTGCATACACTAAGCTAAAGAAAAAAAAATCAGATTTACTTATATGAGGAACAAGATTTATCATATAAAAAATTCAATGGATAATAATGTCCATTTTTAATTGTGTGAAATCTGAGGATGGAGAGGGTTAATGTGGGATTCAGAGTTAAAAAGAGCTATATGGGCATGGACACATATAGAAGACTCTTTCTAATTAAGATATGGCATGTCAAACCCATGCACAGCTATCTTGAGTCCTGTTCTAGGAGAAAGACAGGATATAAATAAAATAAAATAAAAATTCCATTGTTAATTGGGACAAGAAAACAAAGGCAACCAATTCCTACATTATTATTATTTCATAATAGCAAGCATGTTAAATTTGTACACTTTAGGATACATGGTAAAGAAAAGAAATGTTGCAAGTGGTAGTAGTAAGTTGGCAATAACAGCAACAGATCTCATTTCCACATGGTGTGGTGTTACGGAAATATTATGCAAGGGCAAATTCTATATTACCAATGAATAACTTTCCAGCTTTGACAGAAGGCAAAAATGGTTAAACATTTAGATCCAAGAAACTGAGAAAAGTCAGCCCGGGTTAGTACTTGGATGGGAGAATGCTGATGAATACCAGGTGCTACAGGCTATATTTCAGAAGAAGGTAAACCATCTCTGAGTATTCCTGGCTTAAGAAAATCTTGTGAAATTCATGGAGTCATCATAAGTTGACAGGCAACTTGAAAGCCCATAAACACACATTTAGACAAATGTCTCTCTTGCATTGTATTATGGCTAAACAAAATAATCTGATCATCCTTTAATGAAAGAAATTTTTAATAGATCATCAAAAGGTTTATAGAGATCTTTTGTGATAGATTATACTTCATTCCTCCCATATTGTGGCAAAACAATACAAATATTTATTTATTTATTTATTTATTGTATTTATACCCCACCCTTCAGCCCTAAAGGCTATCAGAGTGGCTTACAATTATTATTTTTAATTAGACGGTTCCCTGCCCTCAGGCTTACAATCTAAAAGACATGACACAAAAGGAGAAGGGAATGGTGGTGGGAAAAGGGATGTGGTCCAATGGTTATTCTCTCCCTCTGAGGCCTGGACCAAGGCAGATGGACTGGACGGAGGGCTCTCTATTTTCAGGCTTCAAATATAATTGAAGGCTTTCACAGCTAGCATCCATAGTTTTTTGTGGATTTTTCGGGTTATGAAGCCATGGTCTAGAAGAGTTTATTCCTGACATTCTGCCAGCATCTGTGGCTGGCATTTTCAGAGAATGGTGGCATGGAAGAGAGTGGGGTATATATGCTGTTGGTTGAGAGGAAGCGATTTCCATGTCAATCTGTGTATTGTTCTGTTGTTGAATGGCAAGGTCTCTGGGTGTCTATGATCCATTGTCTGCTGGGAAACCCCCCTCACCACAGCTGCTGACAAAACATCAGGAATAAACTCTTCTAGAACACAGCCTCATAGCCTGAAAAACTCACAGAAAAGTACAGGTATCGATGAGGTGCTGTTGCCTCCCATATGTAATGACACTTACTTCAAAGATTAGGGAGCTGGGGATGTTTAGCCTGGAGAAGAGACGGTTAAGGGGTGATATGATAGCCCTCTTTAAATATTTGAAGAGATGTCATATTGAGGAGAGAGCAAACTTGTTTTCTGCTGCTCCAGACAACAGGACCCGGAACAATGGATGCAAACTACAGGAAAAGAAATTCCACCTAAACATTAGGAGGAACTTCCTGACAGTAAGGACTGTTCGACAGTGGAACACACTCCCTCGGAGTGTGGTTGAGTCTCCTTCCTTGGAGGTTTTTAAACTGAGGCTGGATGGCCATCTGTTGGGGATGCTTTGATTGAGAGTTCCTGCATGGCACGGGGTTGGACTGGATGACCCTTGTGGTCTCTTCCAACTCTATGATTCTATGATTGTCTGAATACAAACAAGCCTACCTGTGAATCATTATAACAGGAATATTGCAATTAAAGACCTTAGCAAAATAGCTTGGAGGGGGAGATCAGAATGGCTAATTTAGTTTATATGCATCAAACAAATTCTCTATCTCTTTTTGGCAACACAAACAGCATAACTACAGGTGTTTAATACAGAGGTAATGTGGAACAATAAAAAGAAGGTGCTGTCTTTGCTTATTCTTGGCCTCAGAGGGAGCGATCAGGCAG